>NW_027362767.1:255953661-256356161 GCF_046119375.1 Phyllobates terribilis | reverse complement strand
ATGTACACCATGTATATATATATACACCATGTTTGTATGTACACCATGTATATATATATATACACCATGTTTGTATGTACACCATGTATATATATATACACCATGTTTGTATGTACACCATGTATATATATATACACCATGTTTGTATGTACACCATGTATATATATATACACCATGTTTGTATGTACACCATGTATATATATATATATATATATACACCATGTTTGTATGTACACCATGTATATATATATACACCATGTTTGTATGTACACCATGTATATATATATACACCATGTTTGTATGTACACCATGTATATATATATATATATACACCATGTTTGTATGTACACCATGTATATATATATACACCATGTTTGTATGTACACCATGTATATATATATACACCATGTTTGTATGTACACCATGTATATATATATACACCATGTTTGTATGTACACCATGTATATATATATATATACACCATGTTTGTATGTACACCATGTATATATATATACACCATGTTTGTATGTACTCCAGGCTTTTCACCAGGTCAGCTATCTTGAGGATTCATGAGGTAACTTCACACTATGAAGCCATTATTGATAGGAGCCATACATCCCCACAATGCGGCGTCTTTCTATACTTTGTAGAGAATTAATGGACTCTGGATTAGGGGTGTAAATTCACCCTCAGATTTTCTCACATCAACACCTTTTATGCCAAGTTCAGACGTTACTGAGAAAGTGATCAGTTACCATTAACAGACAATATGGCGGCTGATCAGCTTGTCACTTTATCTAAAATGGAGGCAGAATAGAAATAACTTTCTGTCTTTATTACTAACATACATCATGTGTTTGGGAATGTGATACTAAATGTGAGGATTTGTGTGTTAAGCCACAATCTCGGCCGGGTCTCTGGTGACGCATGAGGTAACGCTGGTGTTTACTACTCCTGTCCTCTCTCCATTTCCCACATCACTGAGCCGTTACCTGACGACCGTTAGACGCCAACTTCCCGCGCAGTGGGGCCATGACCAGCTAACCAATCCCAAGCAGCCTAACGACCAATCAGAGCCTGCACGCGCTACCTGTAGAGATTGCCTGGCTGTATTTTCCCGCCCTCTCTGCAATTTCATCCAATCAGCAGCGACAGACATGCTCGAGCGCACCGCAAGTGTTTTATAAGCTGCGAGCGGAGCGGGAGCATTGACAGTTGGCGAGGAGCGTCGTGCTGAGGTGAGTAGAAGAGGCTTGAAGTGAAGCGGCGATTCCTATCAACCAGCGCGGAACAAGAATCCTGCGGTAGACGTCTCTCTACGGAAATCACTATGGTAAGAGAAAGCTTCCACCCGCTCCCCAATGTGCGGAGCCCGGGCTCAGCTTATAGGAGGGTAGCGCAGGAGCCATTTCTAGCTAAGCGCAGGCCAGCAGTGGGTTACACATGACGCACTTATCATTGGTGGAGGCCTGGCTACTTTAGTGACCGTTGAGATGAAAAGCCAACCTCTCATGATACCGGTGTGATTGGCCGGCTGTGCTAGGCAGGCCTGGGATAGGCTGGAGGGAGATGAAGAGCAGGGCTATGCAATGTGTAAAGTAACTAATGCAGCTCATCGTGAAGGTCTATGGGCAGGGTCCCCTCTACTACCAGTGCCCGCCCCCCCAGTAATACCTACGATCCCCTTCCTGTAATGACAGTCCCCCCTCTGCAAACCCCGCCCTCTGTAATACTCCTCAGGACCCCCCCAATATATCGGGTTTTCAGAATTTCCTTGGTATTGAACAGGTGAGAGAACCTGTATTTTTTTGATGCCTTGATAATAATTCCATAACCTGGGCAATACTAATGAGATCCTGAAAACCTGATCTGTTGGGGGGTCCTGAGGACTGGAGTTGAGAACCACTGCTCTAGAGCCATAACTTGTTTGTTTTTTCATTGAAACTTGTATCAGGACTTTTTTTTTTTTTTTTTTTGCAAGCTGAAGATTTTATCATTACCTTTTGGGAGCTGGAAGTCACCAAAAACAACATATGTATTTATACAATTATTTATTTTATATATTTATTATTTTTATTGTATATATTCATTTTTTTTTTTTCATTTTGGTGTTCAACTTCCAGGATAAATATACTGCTATTTTATTAGTTCGGACAATGATACCAAATATGATTAGTAGGTAGGAAGAACGACACTGCTTAAGATAGGGATCTACCCCACCCCTTTGAAACATAAAAATCGAAGAATCTGGCACTCTTTTTACTGAAATTTATTGATTCACAGAGTATTGTATGGAAAAAAACCGTTTTGGCCATCTGACCTAGGTAATTCATATAAATTCAGGCTGCGTGCCCACTATGCGTTTTTAAAACGTTTTTTTGCAGTGGAATTTCCGCAGCGAAAACGCTTAAAAAACGCTTGGTAATACGTGCCCCATGGTCCCCAATGATAATCCGCATGTGCTGTGCACATGTTGCGGATTATCATTGCGGAAAAATCCGCAGCATGTCCATTAATTTTGCGGACACGCAGCGTAATTGCCGCCATTGACTTGCATTGAAACGCTTAATATCCACATGACTACATGTGCACAGGCGGATATTAAGCGATTCAATGTGCGGATGGTACCCGGGTCTGGAGAAGAGGAGACTCTCCTCCAGACCCGGGTACCATAGAACCTGTAAAAAAAATAATTTAAAATAAAAAATAAACATATACTCACCTTCCGATGGCCCCCGGTCTCCTTAGTGATGCATCCTGGATCCCCGACGGCTCGCGATGGTCTAAAAGGACTTTCCATGATGTCATTTAGTCATGTGACAGGTCACGCGACCGCTGAAGTCGGCGGTCGTGTGACCTGTCACATGACTAAATGATGTCATGGAAGGTCCTTTCACACCCTTCGAGCCATACAAGAGACCGGTCGCAGCGGAGAAAAGACTGGAGCCCATCAGAAGGTAAGTATAATGTGTTTTTTTTTTTAATTTTTTTTTACCATTTTTAATCTTTTGTTCAACTATTACTTGGTCACACTATATAAATCCATGCCGCTTGCATGGACTTATATAGTGTGACCAAGTTGTCAAGTACTTTTCCAAGTGATGCTAAAATCGTTTGGAAAAGCGCTTGATAACCCGCATGCAGAAATGCATGCAAAAACACTTGACAAACGCTTCTTCCTGGCAGGAAAAACGCATGTAAAATCCGCATGTGTTTTTCCTGCCAGGGAGATGCCGAAAAAATCTGCAGCATTTCTGCATCGTGGGCACATAGCCTCATAAACATTCAGAATTAAAGCATAAGAAAGCATTATGTGGGGGGGAACAGCCTGCATGGAGCATTATATGGGGGCCAGTATCCTGTATGGAGCGTTATATGTGGGCCAGTATCCTGTATGGAGCATTATATGGGGGCCAGTATTCTGTATGGAGCGTTATATGGGGGTCAGTATTCTGTATGGAGCATTATATGGGGGTCAGTATTCTGTATGGAGCGTTATATGGGGGGCAGTATTCTGTATGGAGCGTTATTTGGGGGGCAGTATACTGTATGGAGCGTTATATGGGGGTCAGTATTATGTATGGAGCGTTATATGGGGGCCAGTATTCTGTATGGAGCGTTATATAGGGGCCAGTATCCTGTATGGAGCATTATATGGGGGCCAGTATTCTGTATGGAGCGTTATATGGGGGCTAGTATCCTGTATGGAGCGTTATATGGAGGCCAGTGTCCTGTATGGAGCGATATATAGGGGCCAGTATCCTGTATGGAGCGTTATATGGGGGGTCAGTATTCTGTATGGAGCGTTATATGGGGGCCAGTATTCTGTATGGAGCGTTATATGGGGGCCAGTATTCTGTATGGAGCGTTATATGGGGGCCAGTATTCCGTATGGAGCGTTATATGGGGGGCCAGTATTCCGTATGGAGCCTTATATGGGGGCCAGTATTCTGTGTGGAGCGATTCTCCGGTTTCTGAGCTATTGTGGAATTTACAATAGATATCACTCATGTAATGTAAGAAGTGAAATCTTTGCATTGTACTAATATATATATATATATATATATATTTCTCTGCGGTATCTCTGCATCATGAATTGTGGTATGTGTTAAAGGGCCCACTGAGACTCTTTCGCCCGGGGCCCAGAAAAACCTGGAGCCGGCCCTGGTACTAAATATGATATTTTAAAAATATTTTTAGACTTGTTATTTAAAAAAAAAAAAAAAAGTTTCAGACTTGTGATCATTTGATTGTTGATTGCTTTTACAACACATTGGGATACTGTAATATTAGTGTATTTTATCTCCTTTGAAACCTAGCAGTAGGCTGGACTCCATAAGCTTAGTAACATGGCGAACACGGGTTACTTACATAGTCACCCCAGCTGCAATGACAATGCCATCAATTAAACTGCAGGACTAGAAGAGACACCCGTGGATTCTAAGAGATTAAGCTATGTTGATGAGAACTAGCTTCAGCCTCTGCTGTTAGAGGCAGGTGAGGTCTCCGCTCCTTCATAGGGGGCACATCTGCCAGACATGTACAGTGAATAGCACAAATTAAAACCTGGGCAGAATGGGTCATGTAGATTTTCCCTGGTGCTGGCCCTGGCCTCTACAGTTTTTAGTTGCATATTAGTTTTTTAGATTGCACATATAGAAATAAATTCCAGAGAAAATCAACATTGACTACATTCTCCTGTTATTCTTGCAGCGCGAGTGTATTTCAGTCCATGTCGGCCAGGCCGGAGTTCAGATTGGCAATGCATGCTGGGAGCTATACTGCCTGGAACATGGCATTCAGCCTGATGGACAAATGCCCAGCGATAAAACCATTGGTGGAGGAGATGACTCTTTCAACACATTCTTCAGTGAGACAGGAGCTGGCAAACATGTGCCCAGGGCGGTCTTCGTGGATCTGGAGCCCACTGTGGTTGGTAAGTAGTTCATGTTTTATGCAACACCAACATCTGACTTCATGATCACATTGTAACGGAGAATTTACACAGGTGAAATTACTAGACAAAGACACATCTCATTCACATGCCGCAGAATATGAGTTTCTCCTGCAGATTTTTAGCGCTGATTTCACCCCTTACATTGGGCAAAGCCTCACATACGTGGACTAACACTAACAGTTTCTATGTTAGACTGTAATGAGAGCAGAAATGTTTCTTGCCCAATTGTCAGATAAAGCCGGTTCTATAAGCAGACGTTATGACGGGTTAATGGTGGGTTAGCGATTAGCTAGGATCTGCTCACTACCTTCAGATCATGTCACGTATCATCCAGAATTAGGGCTTTTAGGGGTTGTGACTTATCACCGATGTGTTCCTGTGTAGATGAGGTGCGCACCGGCACATACCGCCAGCTATTCCACCCCGAACAGCTGATCACCGGAAAGGAAGATGCTGCCAACAATTACGCTCGGGGACATTATACCATCGGGAAGGAAATAGTCGATTTGGTGCTAGATCGTATACGCAAGTTGGTAAGTGCCAATAGCAAGTGACTGCACTGCTGATTACTTATTTACTTATGATGTTTTATTTGCTTTAGTAATTTAAGGAAAAGACAATTCATGATTTTGGGCTGCGCTAACTGAAATGAAGATCCCTAGGATAGGTCATCTATCAGAACAGCTGTGGCGGCTGCTGGATGTAAGCAGCCACCACTAACAGACTGCAGATCCTTGCTTTAGTAATTCACATCCCCTCTTATTACACCTTATGCCGACAGTATTAGAATCATCCAGTCATTGTTTATACAACTTTCACACTGTCCAGACTGAACTCAATGGCATCATAATAGCTGGAAATAGTAACAGAAGCCGCTATGGCCACGGTCTGTATCACAGGACTAACTTATACATAATGAGAAAATGGAAGGCTTTACTTATGACAATTGTGTGCAATATGTTAGCCCCGCTAGAACAATAATGACCTTTTTTCTTGCAGGCTGATCAGTGCACTGGCTTACAAGGTTTCCTCATTTTCCACAGTTTTGGAGGCGGCACAGGTTCAGGATTTGCATCTCTTCTGATGGAGAGACTATCTGTAGATTTTGGCAAGAAGTCCAAGCTTGAGTTTGCCATCTATCCAGCACCACAAGTGTCAACAGCAGTGGTGGAGCCATATAACTCCATACTAACCACGCACACAACGCTGGAGCATTCAGATTGTGCTTTTATGGTGGACAACGAGGCCATTTATGATATTTGTCGACGAAACCTGGACATTGAACGTCCAACATACACAAATCTAAACCGTCTCATTGGGCAGATCGTGTCCTCCATCACTGCCTCTCTGAGGTTTGATGGGGCTTTAAATGTTGATCTCACTGAATTTCAGACAAACCTCGTTCCATATCCACGTATCCATTTCCCGCTGGTCACGTACGCTCCTGTAATCTCTGCAGAGAAGGCCTTCCATGAGCAGCTGTCCGTGGCTGAAATAACCAATGCCTGCTTTGAACCAGCAAACCAGATGGTGAAGTGTGACCCTCGCCACGGCAAATACATGGCATGTTGCATGTTATACAGGGGAGATGTGGTACCCAAGGATGTCAATGCTGCCATCGCGACCATCAAGACAAAACGCACTATTCAGTTTGTAGACTGGTGCCCAACAGGATTCAAGGTTAGTATTAAAAGTCCACGTTCATGCAATAAAGAAGAGGCATGTGACATTTTTCACACCATTAATATCCACAGGGAGCTAGAAGTCTTGGCTCTTCGGTCATCTGCTCCACCACAGACTGCATGAAATGTAAAGGATGATTATGAAAGATGATATCCGGCACAGAACTAGAGTTTATGAAATGGGTTTTCTTCAACTATTTAAATTAAGCATATAGCCCAGATATACCATCACTTTATTATTAGTGGGGTCCAGTTTCTGGGACCTCCACTGATCTGGAGAATGAAGGTGATCCTCGCTATTTTTTTTACACAGTGACATTTCAGCCAACTGCTGCTCTACAGCCTCTTCAGTCTCAATGGGGGTTCTAGAACATTGAACCCCACTGATCATAAAGTGATGGCATAGTAAGCCTGAAAACCGCTGTAACATTGAGAGGGGAATTAGTCGCTGCCTTAGGCTATGTGCCCACGATGCAGAAATGTTCAGGATTTTCTCCTGAGCGTTTCTGCATCTCCCTGGCAGAAAAAAACGCATGCGGATTGTACATGCGGATTGTACATGCGTTTTCCTGCCAGGGACATGCGGATGTGAAGCGTTCTTCACTGGCATTCCCGCATGCGGGTTGACAAGCGCTTTCCAAGCGATTAGCATCACTTGGAAAGTGCTTGTGACAGCTAGGTCACACTATATAAATCCATGCAAGCCAGCATGGATTTATATAGTGTGACCCGAGAGAGTGGTTAAAACTAAAAAAATAAACCTATACTTACCTTCCGATGGCCCGTCGTGTGTTGCTGCGCTCCTGTGCTGGCTGCCGGCAGATCGCGGTAGGCTGTACTAAAAGACCTGCCGTCACATGACTGACGTCAGCGCAGGTCCTTCAGTCCTGCGCGATCTGTCGGCAAGCGAAGAGAAGAGTCCGGGGGCCGTCGGAAGGTGAATATAATCTTTATTTTTTATTTTCTTTTTTTTTTATGGTACCTGGGTGTGGAGGAGAGTCTCCTGTCCTCCACACCCGGGTACCATCCGCACATTAGAACGCGCCAATTACGCAAGTACAGATGCAGTCTTACGGAATTGGCGTGTTCTAATGCAAGTCAATGGCGGCGATTACACCGCGCTTCCGCAAAATTAATGGACATGCTGCGGATTTTTGAGCGCAGCATAAACGCTGTGGAAAAATCCGCAGCATGGGCATTGAAAGTGCTTGAAAAAGCATCGTGGGCACATAGCCTTATACGCATGTAACCAAAAGTGTAAAGCAGCAGCTATTAGAGACTTCGCTCAGGTATTAATCTGGCCCTCTTGCATAAATATTGAAATCTCAAATCTTTTTCAAAACTGAAAAGTGTAAAAATTTATGAAGAATCAGTCAAACGCAGTCTCCTCACTGTACAGAAGCCTTGCAGTCTAGCTTATCGGTTACAGAACCATTGCTTTCTCTCTCTCCACAGGTCGGAATCAACTACCAGCCCCCTACAGTGGTGCCCGGAGGAGACCTGGCCAAAGTACAGCGTGCTGTGTGCATGCTGAGCAACACTACAGCCATTGCAGAGGCCTGGGCCCGGCTGGACCACAAATTTGATCTGATGTATGCCAAGCGTGCCTTCGTGCACTGGTACGTGGGAGAGGGAATGGAGGAAGGAGAGTTCTCAGAGGCCAGAGAAGATCTGGCAGCGCTGGAGAAGGATTATGAAGAAGTGGGAATAGATTCGGTTGATGGGGAGGCTGAGGAGGGGGAGGAATACTGAGGTGATAGAAATGGTATTAGTAAGGGGGATGTGTTATTCAGTTACTTGTTCTCTGTAGGTTACAGTTTACAACTATTGCAATAAAAGTTCTGTTGATTGAATTGGTGCTTCCCATCTTTCTATAAAGAGATCTTTATTTACAGGCTACATACAAAACGCACAGATACTATTCATTGCTGAGATACTTCCTCTTCTTGGCTGTATTGGTATATGGATGCCAGCGCCACTCCACCTCGGCCGTGCCCTCATTCTCCAGGGTGCCCAGCTTTATCATATATACTGCAAAGAGTAAGATCCGGGTATAAGTAAGGAGCACTGACACTGGGCCGATTCATCACTGCACTTCTGACAGGTTTTTGGCATGAATACCTTTAATTAGTGACATTGATTTGCAACAAATTCATCAATCGATTTGCTGCTTTCATCAAGTTATCATTTGTGGTTTAGTTTTCAGATTTTTACATCAATTTGGCTCTTCTAGATGTTTTAGACAAATAAAAGTTTTAACATTCAGCACAATGCTACCCCAATCCCCCTAGAGTGAGGATATGGACACCAGCCATTTTGGCACTTTTTTTCTGCAACAATTTTGCGCATCATGCGACTTTTCCCACTAGGTAGTTGCAAACCCAGTTAGACAAAATAAATACATTTTTTTTGGGCTTTGTGCAAAATTCTTGAATCCGGTCTGCCATTTTGATGAATTTGGATCAAAAAGTTTTAGTAGATTCCACTAATAAAAAGGAAAAGGCACTTAAAGAGCACGGTTCATCAATTGCGTTTTTGTTTTTTCTATGTAGAGCATACTTTCATCAGCAACCACAATGGCTATGCTGTTCTGGGACAGAAATCAGATGATAGAGGGGCATCTGTGAGATAAAAAAAAGCTACTGATCACCTTCCAAGTGTTTGAGGTCTCCGCTATATTGATGTCACCATCATTAAAACGAGTGGGGTTATGGATCCTGAAGATGTGCGCTGATCACAGACCCGTACCTTACTACTGACAATTATCATTCTGCACAATTTATAGGGAGCAGGCATGTTGTTGGTTTATAATAAGGGTGTTGTAAAACTGCAACTTCCAGCATGCCTTGACCGCTAGGATTGGCAGTTTCACAGCTGGAGAACCACATACTCCTTGGTCTATATTACTGCTGTTGGTAAATACGCTATGAATACCCGTTCATTCTAGAGTAGAGAATATATGATTCCAACTAAATCTTTCATTATGACTCACATTTCATCTCAAACCGTGGCCCAACCTCAGACAACTCAATATTGCGATGATCTGTCTTCTTGTAAACGTGGTGCCTGCAGTAAGAAACAGCTGTTATTTAGGGTAACCCTGGCACAGAGGGTAGTGACCGCCCAGTTCTGGCCCACAAAACATACCTAAATGAAATGTAATCCTCTTGATTTGCAAAAGTTATCACTCGTCTGCTTTCATCCTTGGGCACAGGGAATAAATACTTCATGATATTGGACACCTGGGGGCAGGAAAAGAAAGGTTTAGAAATGGCATGACTGACGTATGTGGGGATCTAGGAAGCCAATCTTACCCGCTGTCCAAGCCTGGAGGTGAAGTTATGGAAGACGAGATGTGGGTAAGCCTCTGACATTGTGCCCAGGTCCGGAATATCGTGTCTCATTACTACATTACAGAGGGTGAAATATGCAGTGGGCCCAAACGGAAGATGGCACACGATCAGCCCGTCTAAAATAAGAAACGAGCAAGCACTGATTACATGTGATTTACTGAGCCAATACATCCAGATACAGCAGAGAGAGTTGACCAGCGATTTCTCATTTCTCCAACAAAATTTACAAAACCATTTTTTTAGGGACCACATCACATTTGAATTGACTTTAAGGGGCCTTTATGACAGAAAATACCCAAAAGTGACACCATTCTAAAAACTTCACCCCTCAAGGTGCTCAAAACCACATTCAAGAAGTTTATTAACCCTTTAGGTGCTTCACGGAAATTTTTGGAATGTGGAAGAAAACAATGAACATTTAACTTTTTTTTCACAAAAAATGTTAATTTAGACCCCAATTTTTTTTATTTTCACAAGGGTAACAGGAAAAAATGGGCTATTTAATTTGTAGTGCAATTTCTCCTGAGCACGCGGATACCCCATATGTGGGGGAAATCCACTGTTTGGGCGCACGGCAGGATTCGGAAGGGAAGGAGCGCCATTTGACTTTTCGAATGTAAAATTTGTTTGAATAATTAGCGGACGCCATGTTGCATTTGGGGAGCCCCTAATGTGCCTAAACAGTGGAAACCCCCCACAAGTGACACCATTTTGGAAAATAGACCCCTCAGGGAACTTATCTAGATGTGTAGTGAGCACTTTGAACCCCCAGGTGCTTCACTGAAGTTTATAATATTGAGCCGTAAAAATAAAATTTTCACATTTTTCCCACAAAAATGTTTTTCATCCCCCAATTTTGCATTATCATAAGGGCAACAGGAGAAATTGCACCATGAAATTTGTTGTGCTATTTCTCCTGAGTACACCGATACCCCATATGTGGGGGAAAACCACTGGTTTGGTGTACAGCAGGGTTCGGAAGAGAAAGGAGCGCTATGTCGGCTGGGATAGGCAGCAGACACCATGTCACATTTGAAGAGTCGCTGACATGCCGAAACAGCAGAAACCCCCACAAGTGACCCCATTTTGTAAACTACACCTCTCAAAGAATTCATCTAGGGAAGTAGTGAGTAATTTTTAAATTTATACACCATTGGGCAGTGAAGAAAAAATAATTATATTTTTACCACAAAAAAATTGTTTTAGCCTCAGATTTTACATTTTCACACAGGGCAATGAGTAAAAATGATGTGGAAATGTGTCACACAATTTCTTCTAAACGTGGCAATACCCCATATGTGGCTGTATCGTACCGCTTAGCCATACGGTGAGATCTGGGAGGGACAGAGCGCTATTTGACTCTTGGAGAACAAATTATTGTAGAATAGTTTGCGGACACATTGTGGGGCTCAGATGGGAGTGGGGCATTTGGATTTGGGAGCACAAAATTTTCTGAATTTCTTTTGGGGGGCAAGGGCCATTTCGCTTTTCCTGAGCGTTTCTGCTACCAGTAACTTGGAAGTCCCTTATATTTTTAACAGATGACGGACCTGAGTGGGGACTAGCTTTTTCTGAGGACTGAGTTGAAGCTTTTATTGGGAACATTTTACGTTACATTTATCCGGCGCTCTAGGCTGAGCACTTACATCGGGGTTTCCATCTAAATTTCCAAGTGATGTAATTCAGATGAAACCCCTGCCGGATCCATTTACTGTAATGAGGCAGCAGAGTTACTCTGGACTCCGTCTGGCCTCTGTTTAGCGGTGTTCTTTTTTTCAGAAGTGCACAAAACTGTGGCCAACCGCACTTTTATGCACGCCTAAAAAAACTGACACCGTGGGATAACAGGCCAGACGGCGTCCACAGTGGCCTATATTTGCCTCATTACAGGGAATCTTCCGTCATGGGCTCCGGCTGAATCACGTATTTCAGAGATTTACATGGAAACCCCGGTCTAAGTGCTCAGCACAGAGCACAGGATAAATGTGAGCAGAGCCTTACTGCGATCTTTGGGAGACATAATAAACAATAAATCAGCAGCAGGTGAAGAATTGGTTTTATTTTATTTTTTACGCCGTTCCTCGTGCGGTATAAGTGATTAGACGACTTTATTCTTCGGGTCGGAGCAATTACAACGATACCAGATTCATATCTGTTTTTTATGACTGACAGCTGTCACACACTAAAAAACGCTTTTTTTTTTTGCAAAATCTAGGTTTTGCGTCGCCATATTTTGAGAGCTATAATTTTTCCATGTTTCATCTGACAGTCATGTAAGGGCTTGTTTTTGCCATTTTTATTGGTACCATTTTTGGGTACGTGACATTTTTTGATCGCTTTCTATTCCGTTTTTTTGCGAGGTAAAATGAACAAAAAAACAGCAATTCAGGATTTGTTTTTTGAGGTTTTCATGCCGTTCTGCGTGTGGTGAAAGTGATAAGGCAGCTTTATTCTTCGGGTCAGTATGTGTACAGCGATACTACACTTATATAGTTTTTTTATGTTTTGGCGCTTTTACACAATAAAATTATTTTACAGAAAAGTATATTTTTTTGCATCGCTTTATTCTGAGCGCTATAACTTATTTTTCGGCTGATGGAGCTGTATGGCAGCTTTTTTTTTTGCGGAAGAAGATGATGTTTTCAGCGGTGCCATTTTTATTTCTATTTGATCGCATTTTATTCCACTTTTTGTTTGGCGATATGATGAAAAAGCATCGTTTTTTGCTCCATTTTTTTTTTCTTTTTTTTTTTTATGGTGTGCACAGAAGAGGTTAATTAGTGTGACAGTTTTATAGATCGGGTTGTTCTGGACGCAGCGAAACCAAATGTGTGTACTTTTTTGTTTTTGCATAAATATACGGATTTATTGGTTATATATACACAGTACAGACCAAAAGTTTGGACACACCTTCTCATTTAAACATTTTTCTGCATTTTCATGACTATGAAAATTGTACATTCACACTGAAGGCATCAAAACTATGA
This sequence comes from Phyllobates terribilis, assembly GCF_046119375.1. Classification (NCBI taxonomy): domain Eukaryota; kingdom Metazoa; phylum Chordata; class Amphibia; order Anura; family Dendrobatidae; genus Phyllobates; species Phyllobates terribilis. The sequence goes on along the minus strand of NW_027362767.1, from coordinate 256,343,182 downwards.
ATTAACACATGTGGAATTATATACTTAACAAAAAAGTGTGAAACAACTGAAAATATGTCTTATATTCTAGGTTCTTCAAAGTAGCCACCTTTTGCTTTGATGACTGCTTTGCACACTCTTGATATATATATCAAGAGAATGCCAAGAATATATATTTATTTAGTGATTTTTTTTAAACAGTTTGAAAACATGTTTAGACTTTTTTACTTAGTCTCTGTCTGAGACTTCAATTTTTATTTTTCTAATCACTGTTCTCATGCAATGCAACAGACATGCTGCTGGCTGAGCCTAGCAGGACACCGTGCATGGCAGACCCGGAGGTGATCATGTGAGCTCTGGCTGCCATGACAACGCCAAGTCCTATCAGGCATCACGGGGGCCGTTGGAAAGGTAAGTGGACGACCCCCTCTCCTCTCACTATCTCCTAAATGCCGCGATCGCTATGGATCGCGGCATCTAGAAGATAATAAAGGGTTAACATCATTGGGACCTTATCTAATCAGGCCCCAATGATGTCCCCTTTCAGAGCTATCGCTCTGCACCGCACACGCAGAGATTGCAGGACCCTGATGGTCCTGAGCACTGCGGGACCACCGACCGTTTATAAACGTCGGCGCTGCGCAGAGCCCAGGCAGCGCTGACGTTTATATACAGTGGGCGGTCGGGAAATGGTTAAAATAACTTAGGCTTTTGAAAACCACAAAAAAATTGGGCTATGATGACAAACTCTGCTCGACTTTGCTAATATTATAGAGCGCCAACATACTCTGCAGCACTTAAAGCGCACCTGTCAGCAGGATTGTGCGCAGTAACCACATACACTGTCAGGGGGCGCCGTTACACTGAGCAGAATGATACCTTTGATGATGAAATCCATCCTGTGGCTCTTTTAGAATCTTTATTTTCATTTCTGCCGTAATGAGATGCTCGTGGTCTGGGGTGGGCCTTTAGGGAGGGGCTGTAACTGGTGCTCTCATGTATGCCTGTCTCTGGCTTCTGACAGGTCACTGTGCTTTCAGTCACCTGCCTACTATTTTACATACTGCCTGTGTAATTTGTAGGCCAAAGTGAAATTTACATGCCCAAAATAGCCGCCCGCGCATGCACAGTAGCATTTCTCGGTTGCCCAGAGATGCTACTGCACATGTGCGGCGCCATATTGCTGCACCTAAAGTTTTTTTCCAAAAGCAAAATGGCGCCCGCACGTGCGCAATAGCATCTCTCGGCAACCGAAAGATGCTACTGCGCATGTGCGGGCGGCCATTTTGGGCATGTAAATTTCACTTTAGCACACAAATTACACAGGCAGTATGTAAAATAGTAGGCAGGTGACTGAAAGCACAGTGACCTGTCACAAGGCAGAGATAGGAATATATAAGCAGAGCACCAGTTACAGCCCTCCCCAAAGGCCGCCCCGAAGCACAAGCATATCATTATGGCAGATCTGAAAATAAAGATTACACAAGAATCAACTGGATGGATTTCATCATCAAAGTTATGATTTTACTCAGTGTAATGTCGCCCACCTGACAGTGTATGTGTTTTACTAAGTAGGTGCGCTTTAATGATCACCTACAACCTGCAGGAGAGCCCAGCAGCAGCACCAGGAGGAAACCCTAAGCATTACACTCTTATGTAAATCAATAAGCTGCCTGCATAATGTAGAAGTGAGACAGGTCCTCCACGACACGTTGTGCTCTAAATAGCGGCTCTGGTCTCGAGAATGAGTGACCTTAAAGGGGTATACCCATAGCCCATCCATGAGAACATGGTCCTGGTGTGTCCATTAGCCAACCATGCAGGCCTGGAGGGGCAGCTAATAGCACACTACATGCTTGCCAGATTACTGTGACACATGCAGAGAAACGTACGTGATCTCTTCCCACCTCTGTGGAATGGGGGTAAGAAGCAGTTCATATGAGGCAGATTATCCCAACTCCTGATCTATCCACATTTCAGTCCGGCTGTTCTGTCCTTCAGAAGGATGACAGACAGATCTAATGACCCCCATCATCCCTCCCAGTGCTGAGAACCTTCAGAAACCAATACATCTATATGTGACCGATATACGCAATGATACTTTATAAGCTCTGGATATAGGGGTCTTATAAAACACTACAAGGCTCACTCTACTTACCCGGCATGCCTCTGTGCTCGTGGACGATGACAAGGTCAGTGACGTCATTGGCTTTGCAGGCCCGGACCAGCGCTCCCATCTCATGCTTTCCTCTGTTCATACGCTGAGCATTGGGGAACACCAACTTCAACTCCTACAAAACAACAAGAGTATGAGATCACATGACAAGCTAAAGCCTCATCCTCTCACTAAAGACATACTGGGAGTTATAGTCTTGTGTACACCTTATTGGATGGATCCTAATATTTATTGGGGGTCACGTCTCGCTATGTTATGTCCTTATATTTTGGACACATATGACCCACGGATGCCATCCTGATTGGGTTACAATACTCATTTTTAGTTTCTGAGTTGTACCCTGTTACCACAAGTTGGGGAACACTGCCCTGTACCACTGATACCTTGGCAAACATTTTCAGTCGTGAACTTGGGTCCCTTGATGTTGTGATCATGACCTTCGGATCTTCCACTCCGGCCCACTTATACTCATCATCCACGTGCGAGGACACTCCTGGAGGGGCAACAGAACAGTAAACTGAACCCATACAAATTATTTATCATATAATCACACCCACATACATATTTGTCCCAGGAGAAAGTACAACAGTAACAATAGGTCACTGAGATAGTTTCATTTTTTACTGGATTTTGGGCTCATGATTTAGGAGGGACCAGAAGAGGCTGGGTGGGAAAGGTCACTCCCATGCTCCAGTCTAGGTCTTACAGGCATAATAACAAGCAGCTGGGTTACCTTAGCAGAGTGTGTTGGAGCTGGAGAAAGACAGTTCATGGTGAACAGTCTATGCTAGAGACTGAGACGTGCCAGTAAAACCAAGTTGGTGAGACAGTTTGGATTTACTTTGCCTTACCCAGAGAAAGAACTGTATTTTGATATAAAAACCCTGTTTTCCATCAGGCACCACTGGGACTTGTAGTACAACAGACCCAGCATGACTCAGATGTGCACATTCCACATTATACTGGGTCCTGTAATCTCCTATTCTCACCTTCACCGCCTTCATCATCAAACTCGAGTTGCTTCTGGAGAGTGAGGGCTTCTCTGCGGATCTCTGTGGGGATGAGCCTGTTTTCTGTGGATATAGATGGGGGTCAGTGTCTGTATCCGGCATGTGGGGGGTCATCTGATATCTACTGTCATGGCACTAACCTTCGAGCGCTCGCTTTAACCGCTGCTTCTTGTCTTCTATGCTGTGCTGTTTGGCCTCCTGGGCTTTCCTGTAGAGGTATTCCCTGCGTAGACGAGCCTCCCTGCGCAGCTACAGATGATGGAGGATTAGTCATTGGGGGGGCACCATGATCCCCCAATGTGTAGAGGCCATGTATATACATGTAGCTTCATTCGTGTGTTAGGAGGGGTCTCTGCACTGAGACACGGGGGAGCGCCTATAAAATGCTACAAAGTGGAAGCCCTGCCCGACACAGGGGTAACATACGAAGTACTGTATGATGACCGCGGCTGGGAGGAGTGTGACGAGCACATCGCTCAGCTGGTGTCCAGAGAGGACCGTGCTCCACCACCGCTCCATCCAAACCCCTCCTAAGACCCCTTTAATAAAGCATCTGAAGATATCACTGGGTCCCTGCCCGCTGTCAGCCAGTGTGAGAAGCAATTATGGAGATCATGGGCAGTGGAGTGCCGCTAATGGCAGGAGGACCCACCTCTCCCGACACGCGTCAGCCATGTATGGCTGAGGTCGGGGGCATGTGTGGGACAGGCACGGACCCCGCTCCATCCTCAGCGGGTGACATATTTCACACAGCAGACACCTCCCAAACCGCTGAAACTGGATCCAGAGAAAATTAACTACTTAGATGCTGAGGTGACCAGCGACCCCCGCATCTAAGTGGTTATATATGAGGCGGTGTGTCACCCCACACTGGGCCCCTAATGGGTTAATGCAGACTGGGGCCCCAAATTCTAAGAGTGGGAATGATGGAGGTCATCTATATAGTACAATCCTCTCATCAGTGCAGGGACTGATAGGTAGTGGGGGGCGTCCTGGACCAGGAGTTCAGCTCTGCTACATCTATATAACACCAGGCCCAGGGGAGCATCACACCGACCCCCGAGGTCGCGCACTCACTGCCCTCTATATACGGGGCATTATATATATATATATATATATATATATATATATATATATATATATATATATATATATATATATATATATATTAGCACATTATCCCACACCACATCTACTCACCATGGTGGCGGCCGGCCTCACACGTGGGAATTATCACTAAGCTTCCTGCTTGCCCGCCAATCTCCAGCCAGAGATCAGCTGCCCTCAGTAAACATGGCGCCGCCCGGCCGCACCATACCCGGAAGTGGCTCAAACATGATGACTACTTCCGGGTTGGAAAGGTCATGTGAGAAGATAATGTCAGAAGGTGAGGAGTTGGGGCTATGGGGAAGGTTATACAGGGAGAATAGTGAGAGGACGTCTCTGTGTGTCCTGGTACTAAGTAATGTACGGAGGGGATGCAGCTCACACCAGACTGCTCAGCACACGGTCACACATTAAAGGCTTAGATACACAGCTCAGCACACGGTCACACATTAAAGGCTTAGATACACAGCTCAGCACACGGTCACACATTAAAGGCTTAGATACACAGCTCAGCACACGGTCACACATTAAAGGCTTAGATACACAGCTCAGCACACGGTCACACATTAAAGGCTTAGATACACAGCTCAGCTCACGGTCACACATTAAAGGCTTAGATACACAGCTGAGCACACGGTCACACATTAAAGGCTTAGATACACAGCTGAGCACACGGTCACACATTAAAGGCTTAGATACACAGCTCAGCACACGGTCACACATTAAAGGCTTAGATACACAGCTCAGCACACGGTCACACATTAAAGGCTTAGATACACAGCTCAGCACACGGTCACACATTAAAGGCTTAGATACACAGCTCAGCACACGGTCACACATTAAAGGCTTAGATACACAGCTCAGCACACGGTCACACATTAAAGGCTTAGATACACAGCTCAGCACACGGTCACACATTAAAGGCTTAGATACACAGCTCAGCACACGGTCACACATTAAAGGCTTAGATACACAGCTGAGCACACGGTCACACATTAAAGGCTTAGATACACAGCTGAGCACACGGTCACACATTAAAGGCTTAGATACACAGCTGAGCACACGGTCACACATTAAAGGCTTAGATACACAGCTGAGCACACGGTCACACATTAAAGGCTTAGATACACAGCTGAGCACACGGTCACACATTAAAGGCTTAGATACACAGCTGAGCACACGGTCACACATTAAAGGCTTAGATACACAGCTCAGCACACGGTCACACATTAAAGGCTTAGATACACAGCTCAGCACACGGTCACACATTAAAGGCTTAGATACACAGCTCAGCACACGGTCACACATTAAAGGCTTAGATACACAGCTCAGCACACGGTCACACATTAAAGGCTTAGATACACAGCTCAGCACACGGTCACACATTAAAGGCTTAGATACACAGCTCAGCACACGGTCACACATTAAAGGCTTAGATACACAGCTCAGCACACGGTCACACATTAAAGGCTTAGATACACAGCTCAGCACACGGTCACACATTAAAGGCTTAGATACACAGCTCAGCACACGGTCACACATTAAAGGCTTAGATACACAGCTCAGCACACGGTCACACATTAAAGGCTTAGATACACAGCTCAGCACACGGTCACACATTAAAGGCTTAGATACACAGCTCAGCACACGGTCACACATTAAAGGCTTAGATACACAGCTCAGCACACGGTCACACATTAAAGGCTTAGATACACAGCTCAGCACACGGTCACACATTAAAGGCTTAGATACACAGCTCAGCACACGGTCACACATTAAAGGCTTAGATACACAGCTCAGCACACGGTCACACATTAAAGGCTTAGATACACAGCTCAGCACACGGTCACACATTAAAGGCTTAGATACACAGCTCAGCACACGGTCACACATTAAAGGCTTAGATACACAGCTCAGCACACGGTCACACATTAAAGGCTTAGATACACAGCTCAGCACACGGTCACACATTAAAGGCTTAGATACACAGCTCAGCACACGGTCACACATTAAAGGCTTAGATACACAGCTGAGCACACGGTCACACATTAAAGGCTTAGATACACAGCTGAGCACACTGTCACATATTAAAGGCTTAGATACACAGCTCAGCACACGGTCACATATTAAAGGCTTAGATACACAGCTCAGTACACGGTCACATATTAAAGGCTTAGATACACAGCTCAGCACACGGTCACATATTAACGGCTTAGATACATAGCTCAGCACACGGTCACATATTAACGGCTTAGATACACAGCTCAACATGCAGGATTTCACAGGATAGGATTAGATACACGGCCCAGCAGACTGTATCACACAGGATAGGATTAGATACACGGCCCAGGAGACTGTATAACACAGGATAGGATTATATACACGGCTCAGCAGACAGTATCACACAGGATAGGATTAGATACACGTCTCAGCAGACAGTATCACACAGGATAGGATTAGATACACTGCTCAGCAGACATTTAAGCTTTGTACAAATGCATCAGATAATTGGTATCATGGTTGGCACGATTCTTCTCAGGTTCCTCCACCATAAACATGGCACCTTCTGTGGATGAGACTCTGGTAGATGTGAATCAGCGTCTGGATCAGCTGCTCCTGAGAGTCATGGATGACCTGGAAGACCTGAAGGAGAAGAGACAATGTCTGAACACAGTCATTGAGAAGGTGAGGGATGTGTCCTCGTCTCATACACATATATACGGCCTCTGACGGCGTTGTTATATATACACTATCTCAGTGTCTGGCAGTATTATTACAGATATATATGATGTTATTATATACAGTCATGGGCAAAAGTGTTGGCACCCTTAAATTTGTTCCAGAGGGAGATTAGGTACAGTGCCATGGGTTGTAAACTTCTTGATTATGTTGCGCACTGTGGATAAAGGAACATCATGATTTCTGGAAATGGACTTGTAACCTTGAGTTTGTTTATATTGTTAACAATTTTGGTTCTCAAGTCCTCAGACAGTTCTCTTCTCCTCTTTCTGTTCTCCATGCTTAGTGTAGCACACACAGACACACAATGCAAAGATTGAGTCAACTTCTCCCCTTTCTATCTGATTTCAGGTGTGATTTTCATATTCCCCACACCTGTTGCTCGTTCAAACTCACCTGTGGCAAGTATCACACGCTTGAAGCAAAGTTGTTTACCCACAATTTTGGAACTCTGCCAACAACTTTCAATTTGCCTTTTTTCTCTGTTTTTGTGTTGCTCCAATACACACAAAGGAAATAAACATGTGTGTAACAAAACATCTGTAATTGCAATAATTTTCTGGGAGAAATACTTTATTTTCTGGAACAATTTCAAGGGTGCCAACACTATCGGCCATGACTATAATATCTCAGTGTCTGGCGGTATTATTACAGATATATATGGTGTTATTATATATACGGTAATATCTGTGACTGGCGGTATTATTATGGATATATACCTCAGTGTCTAGCTGTATTTTTACGGATATAATCAGCATTCTTATGACCTGTGTCATTTTCAGGGATGGTTCTGCCTTTCTCAGTCTCGATATTCTATGGGGAATAAGTCTGTGTCCTCACTGCAGTATACACCGGAGATGACGCCTTCCACCTTTGTCCAGGACAGGTGAGGCGGTAGTTTATTTCTTACATATATCCTTATTCTGTTATCTGCTCTCTCATAGCAGTACAAGCCCACCATGGAATCATCATATGCTCTCATAGTGACAAGGGTTCAAGATGCTGAGGTATGGGGAGCTGTTTGCATGGTCCACATATTCTGGGCCTTTTTCCTCTGTCCCTGTGCTGACCATCGATGGGAATCATGGTGATCAGTAGGATTGTTCTTAACCTGCTTATGCATCTGTGCAGGATCAGGAAGTCTAATCTTACAGCCGTCACCCTTAAGAGATGATATTTGGTTAGTCGGGGTCACAAGGACATCTAGAGCTGGTCTACGTTGTCTGCCGCCTGCAAACAGCGCTCCATATCTCAACTTTCTGCACCTGTGTGTATGATATACAGGGTTAGCTACAGTCATATAGCATTTCTTCTCATTTGTAGTGCTGTAGCCTCTGACCTGTGTCACTTCAACTGTTGTGTAACTACAACTCCCAGCATATCCTGACAGTCTCTCAGGAGCAATAATCAATTTTACTGCATCACTGGATTTTCCAGCCACACAATACACTCCTACGTACACAATAAGCAGTGATTCCTCCATGCTCCTTCTCTATGTCCAGCACTGTGGATGACGGGCTGACGACATTCACTGCAGAACACATACAGCCGGAGACACAGGACAAAGTGAAGGAGGAGAAGCTCCCGAAGGTGGAGAATATCGGAGCTGCCGGTCAAGGTGAGTCCATATTTTACTAAAGCATAATGTGGCATCAGGAAGCTCAGGATGAAGAGTGGTGAAGGGGACTCTTTTGGGGAGTGCAGCGAATTCTTGGAGCTTGTGTCTGGAGTCCTCCTGGAAGAATGGCTCTATAAGTGAAGGTTGTAGTAGGAGGAGTGAGGGTCACACACAATGTGGAGGTGCAGGATCTTGAGAGGAGATTGCTCAGACGTGAGTCATGATGTTTTATTGTATTTTATCTGATCCTGTTCTAGTTCTCAGGCATCGGGGTCATAAGAGCAGCAAGGAAGCACCGAAACCCACTGCAGCAGAAGAAAGTGAGAAGCCAAAATCACCTGTGGTTAACGACCCCCTGCGCTGGTTCGGGGTTTTGGTCCCTCAAAGCTTACGGCAAGCACAGAGTAACTTCCTGCAAGGTCGGTGTATAGACACTGACTGTGGTCCCAGTTCTGCTCCTGGCCACTATTCAGTCTTGTTTCCTTCCTGCAGGGACCATCCTGGCTGCTGAAGTCGCCTCTCTCCAGAGCAGCATTGAAGAGAACCGTAAGCAATATCGGGCTTTGCTTGCCCAGAAAAAACGGGAACAAGTTCAGTCCGGCTGAGTGTCTTCAAGTTTCCCAAAACGTTGATATAGGACCAAGAATTCATCCTACCAGTATGGGGCATTAGACTTTTGGGAGAGTGGTGAAACTTCACTTCTCTATTTTTTTTTTTTTTTCCACCTATGACCTGGGAGATTAATATATATAGAATTTTGTTTGTTCTCTTTACAATGACCATGTGTGTATATCTAGAGATGCTTATACAGTTGTGCTCACAAGTTTACATACCCCGGCAGAATTTTTCCTTTCTTGGCCTTGTTTCAGAGAATATGAATGATAACAAAAAATCTTTTTCTCCACTCATGGTTATTGGCTGGGTGAAGCCATTTATTGTCAAACTACTGTGTTTTCTCTTTTTAAATCTTAATGACAACCAAAAACATCCAAATGACCCAGATCAAAAGTTCACATACCCCAGTGCTTAATACCGTGTATTGCCTCCTCTAACATCAATGACAGCTTGAAGTCTTTTGTGGTAGTTGTGGATGAGGTTGTTTATTTTCTCAGATGGTAAAGCTGCCCATTTTCCTTGGCAAAAAGCCTCCAGTTCCTGTAAATTCCTGGGCTGTCTAGCATGAACTGCGCACTTGAGATCTTCCCAGAGTAGCTCAATAATATTGAGGTCAGGAGACTGAGATGACCACTCCAAAACCTTCACTTTGTAGCTAATGACAGGTCGACTTGGCCTTGTGTTTTGGATCGTTGTCATGTTGGAACGTCCAAATACGTCCCATGTGCAGCTTCCGGACTGATGAGTGCAAATTTGCCTCCAGTATTTGCTGATAATGTGCTGCATTCATCTTTCCTTCAAGTTTTACCAGGTTTCCTGTGCCTTTGTAGCTCACACATCTCCAAAACATCAGCGATCGACCTCCATGCTTTACTGTAGGAATGGTGTTCCTTTCATCATAGGCCTTGTTGACCTCTCTCCAAATGTAACGTTTATGGTTGTGGCCAAAATGTTAAATTTTGGTCTCATCACTCCATATTACCTTGTTCCAGAAGTTTTGAGGCTTGTCTCTGTGCTGTTTGGCATATTCTAGGTGAGATACTTAGCGGCATTTGCGCAGTAATGGCTTTCTCCTGGCAATTCGACCATGCAGCCCATTTTTCTTCAAGTGCCTCCTTATTGTGCATCTTGAAACAGCCACACCGCTAGTTTTCAGAGAGTCCTGAATTTCAGCTGATGTTATTTGTGGGTTTTTCTTTGCGTCCCAAACAATTTTCCTGACAGCTGTGGCCGAAATTTTTGTTGGTCTACCTAACCGTGGTTTGGTTTTTACAGAGCCCCTGATTTTCCATTTGTTAATGCCAGTCAGTAGCGTTCAAACTGTGATTATCGATTCCTTGGATATTTTTTTTGTATCCCTTTCCTGTGTTATACAGTTCAACTACTTTTTCCCGTTGATCCGTTGACAAATCTTTTGCTTTCCCCATGACTAACAATCCAGAAACGTCAGTGGCTGGATGAAAGATGCAAGAGTCTGTCTGGATCCCAGAAACTCACTCAGTTTTTATGCACACACACTGATTACAAGCAAACAGGTCATAGGTGAGGATGTTACCTTTAGTAGCTATTCAAACCCATTTGTGTCAAATTCTGTGCATGTTATCAGGCCAAAATTACTAGGGTATGTGAAGTTTTGATCAGGGTCATTTGGATGTTTTTAGTTGTCATTAAAATTTAAAAAGAGAAAACACAGTAGTTTGACAATAAATGGCTTCACCCAACCAATAACCATGAGAGGAGAAAAAGTTTTTTGTTATCATTCATATTCTCTGAAACAAGGCCAAGAAAGAAAAAATTCTGCCAGGTATGTAAACTTTTGAGCACAACTGTATGTACCTCGAGATGTTCAAGTTGGTGTTGGTTGATGTTTGTAATGTTTCTTACATTGTCATGACCGGCTTGTGAGGCTGCAAGTTCAGAGCTCAGTGGACATTTGGAAATACAATCAGACTGCTACATGTGTTGGTCTTTTTAGGCGTTGATTAATCACAGTCTGTGGAATTATTTGGGCACTATATGTTGTTAGTCACTTTTGCTGTGCACACATCCTGCTCCAACAGAAAGTCACGGGCAGGTGTCAATAGGCTTTATGCAGAATTATTTTGATCCGGTCAAAAACAACAAGTTTTTTTTCAAGTGGAAACCATTTCAAGAAAAGCTCCTTCTCTGGCTAGTTTTTACAGGAGGTTTTTCATTTCCTGAAGCAGTTCTGTTTTAGGAACGTTTCTTTTCCTGATGTGTTTTTCTTGCAGCCTTCTGATTGGACGGTTTCTTTTTGAATCAGATAAATTTTTATTCATTTAAAGAAAAAATAATAGAATACAACTTCAGCACAACAATTTCCAATTTTCTTATTAGCAAAAAGAACCCCACCCTCAACCCCCCCCCTCTTTAACGGACAGCAATAATCCATCAACGTTATATAAGATATGGTCCAATATCACACAAAACATTCTATAACCATTTCAATGCATTTCGTAATGTATTCACCGGAATCTTTCCTCCAATAGCATTAATCACACCTTCCATGGTGTCCATAGGTTGTCACTGAGTTTGTCATTTTTCCTTTTGAAATAGATTTTCTCCTCCATCCGTACCACATAATCCACCTGCCTTATATACTCTTGTCTAGAGGGAGGTTCCATTCGCACCCAATACCTAGCTATTACCTTTCTAGCTGCATATAAGATGATTGGACGGTTTCTAGTTTGGAGTGTTATTCATCAGGAGCCGCTTCAAAGAACTGATGTGCACTTTCTTTTTTTTCTCCCACCAGGCTTATTTTCAAAATTTTAAGCGGAAACCAAAATGCTCAAAAACACCAAACATATAACCAGCAAAGTGGTTTTACCATAAAAATGAAAAGGAAGAGTGTTTTCAAGTGTTTTTCGAACCATTATCCTGACACATTTTAGAGCGGATCCACACCAAAAACTCTTCTAAATACTCTGTGTGCACATAGGCCGCGGTCTGTCCCCACAGGGGCTAAACTAGGCTGATTTTAAATCTGGATGGAACGTTTTCTATATATTACCTTACAACGCTTTATATAAAATTTTAGGTGATTAATAGCCGCAGTGTAAGGTAAGGTCTCACGATGAGCTTTTGGTGAGTTTTTGATGTTGCAGATTTTCTGCAGCCTTTTGCACCCATTAAGTAAAATAGGTTACTTGTATTTTTTTGAAAAACGGGCATGACAGCTGCAAAAAGGGAATGGTGCAGGCCACTTGCACCATCAGCCCTTGCTGCAGGTGGCGGCCAGCCCTTGCTGCAGGTGGCGGCCAGCCCTTGCTGCAGGTGGCGGCCAGCCCTTGCTGCAGCTGCATTGTATGTTCTTCTGTGATTTTCCAAAAATGTGGTTCTATCACAATCGCGGACACAATGTGATAACACAGCCTTATCCTCCCTGACTGTCCTTATGTTTCGCTCGTGTCCTTGTCCCTACTGGTAGGATGAGGCGGTACCTGCTGCCCATTTAGTTGGCACAAGTCATCCAGCCCCTCTGGGTGACACGTGGTTGCTGTGGCTCCAGTCTGAAGAACATGGAACCGGTACCAGGACTCATTTGTTACGTGGGAAGAACCAAACAGGGAAGTAGGTCGTCATCCGCAGCGCAGGATCGGTATCTGCTCCCTTGTGCGAGGAGCATCAGGAGGAGCGTGGCCAGACCCTCACAAATTACCGCCAATGGCTACTGGTGTGCATGACCAGAGACGCACATGATGAAGGTGTGGGAACGCTCATCCACCCCCCCCCCACCCACACAAGCGACTATATGAATAAAACCCTGGTGCGTCGAAACGTTAATTGTTTACTGTCGCCTTCTCCCTGCACCTTCTTGGTATCTGTGCATATGTCGCACTCACTACTTGTGAAAATAAACTTTTGCTAAGAAATTGAAATAAGAGTGTGCGGTGGATTACTCTCTACTGGTTCTGTGGATACCTCCCACTTCACCAGCAGCTCGCTTATACTACCGTAAACACTCCAATCTTCTTCTCCATGACCAGACTGTCAGAAACAGACTGGTGGTGGCAGGAGGGACTGATGTCATATAGTAGGACCTGCGTTCACATCCCAGCACTGTGCAGGTCCACCATTAGTGGGCCGTTCCCTTCACAAATGAGAGCACATTCACACTGAGCACCTGTGAATGTTACGCTGCCGGCAACATCATCCAGACTGACCGGCGGTGGTCAGAGATGGTCTGGGGCAGTAGATTATGATTATCCTTGGAGGGGTCCCATAATCCTCCAGGTGACCCCAGCGGTCCCCTGACTGCTGCTGAGCAATGTCTATGTCCTACATTCAGCCTGTCAGTGGTGTGTGTGAGTCACATCGATGTTACTACTCAGGAGTAGTGGGGATGATGGGGTAGTAGTTCTGTGCCATGTAACTTCATATACTGCTGTTGCTTGAAGTCAGGAAGTGCCTGACAGCCCACCGCCCTCGGGCGACAGCAAAGCTACGGGAAGTGATGCGTGAGCCTGACCACACTGACAGCTACCTATGACAGGAAGATGTGGTCAGAGGCAGCGGAAATGTCACTAAAGTAGCTTCACGAGATGATCTACAGGAGGCACAGAGCGGGTGACGGAGCAGCAATTGCCATGACAACCAGGCCCATCCACCATCCTTGATGGGACCCAAGGCAATGGCCATGGACTTGACCGGAAAAGCTGAAGCTGCGGATGAAGGGGACTTCTGGTAGGACGGGATTATGACAGACTATGGAGTAGTATCATGTCTGACTATAACTGTGACGACGTGTCCTGATTCTGTGAGGACTCGTCTGCGCAGGTTTTGGTGACTGTACTGATGTAATGCAGGGTTAGGATTGTGAGTGACTCTGTTCCTTCCTCATACAGGGCTCCTGTGCAGAGAGAGCGCTCCTACACCACCGGCTCCCTGTCTGAGAGCTCCGGGGTAAGTGTCCTGTGGTTAGTGTCCTACTGTGCTTAGTGGGGGTACCTAAGCCTGGCCAATGTGATACTGTGCTTAGTGGGGGTACCTAAGCCTGGCCAATGTGATACTGTGCTTAGTGTGATTCTCCTGGATCTCTGCAGCATTTGAAACAGTGGATCACCAGCTCCTCCTCACTATGCTCCGCACTATTGGCCTCAAGGACACTGTTCTCTCCTGGTTCTCCTCCTATCTCTCTGACCGCTCCTTCTGTGTCTTTTGCCGGCTCCTCCTCCTCTCTCCTTCCCCTTACTGTCGGGGTTCCTCAAGGATCAGTCCTAGGCCCCCTTCTTTTCTCCTTATACACCGCTCCCATTGGAAAAACAATTAGCAGATTCGGTTTTCAGTACCATCTCTATGCTGATGGCACCCAATTATACACCTCTGCTCTGGACATCACCCCTGCATTACTACAAAAGACCAGTGATTGTCTTTCTGCTGTGTCTAACATTATGTCCTCCCTCTGTCTAAAACTGAACTACTCGTCTTTCCTCCCTCCACTAACCTACCTGTGCCCGATATTGCCATTTCCGTTTGTGGCTCAACCATTACTCCCCAGCAACAAGCCCGCTGTCTTGGGGTAATTTTTGATTCAGATCTTTCCTTCACTCCTCACATCAAATCGCTTGTTCATGTCATCTACGCCTCAACATCTCAAGAATCAGGACTTTTCTCACCTTTGACTCTTACTGTAGCTCTTATTCATTCCCATCTGGACTACTGCAACTCTCTACTTATCGGTCTCCCTCTTACTAAACTTTCCCCTCTCCAATCCGTCCTTAACGCAGCAGCCAGGATCATATTCCTCGCCAACCGCTACACCGATGCCTCTTCCCTGTGCCAGTCATTGCATTGGTTGCCCATCCAATATAGAGTTCAATTTAAACTTATCACGCTTACCCACAAAGCGCTCCATGCTTCAGTACCCCCCTACATCTCCTCCCTTGTCTCAGTCTACCACCCTACACGTGCCCTCCGTTCTGCCAGTGACTTAAAACTAAAATCCTCCATAATCCGAACTTCCCACTCCCATCTCCAAGATTTCTCGCGTGCTGCGCCAATTCTTTGGAATGCACTACCCAGGACAGTTCGATTAATTCCCAATACCCACAGTTTCAAGTGGACCCTAAAAACCCATTTCTTTAGACTGGCGTATCGCCTCCACACACTATCTGTCCGTCCCAGTTTTCCCCCATATTAAAATCTTCAATTTCAGGTTCATACCAACCATGCACTTAATAGCCTCTGTCAGGACTGTACACATACTGGCAGGCGACCTGTCCATGTATTATTTATCCTATTTAGTATATCAAGGCTGCATTATACAATATATGTACTTTTTACCTTTTGTGTCTCCCCCATTTCCTCATAGACTGTAAGCTTGTGAGCAGGGCCCTCACTCCTTTCGATATGAGATATGCTTATTCTGTATTGTCTGTATAAGTCCCCCTAAAATTTGTAAAGTGCTGCAGAATATGTTGGCGCTATAAAATAAAAATTATTATTATATTATTACCTAAGCCTGGCCAATGTGATACTGTGCTTAGTGGGCTATCTAAGCCTGGCTAATGTGATACTGTGCTGAGTGGGGGTATCTAAGCCTGGCCAATGTGATGCTGTGCTGAGTGGGGGTATCTAAGCCTGGCCAATGTGATACTGTGCTGAGTGGGGGTATCTAAGCCTGGCCAATGTGATACTGTGCTGAGTGGGGGCACCTAAGCCTGGCCGATGTCGTACGGTGCTGAGTGGGGGCACCTAAGCCTGGCCGATGTCGTACGGTGCTGAGTGGGGGCACCTAAGCCTGGCCGATGTCGTACGGTGCTGAGTGGGGGCACCTAAGCCTGGCCGATGTCGTACGGTGCTGAGTGGGGGCACCTAAGCCTGGCCGATGTCGTACGGTGCTGAGTGGGAGCACCTAAGCCTGGCCGATGTCGTACGGTGCTGAGTGGGGGCACCTAAGCCTGGCCGATGTCGTACGGTGCTGAGTGGGGGCACCTAAGCCTGGCCGATGTCGTACGGTGCTGAGTGGGGGCACCTAAGCCTGGCCGATGTCGTACGGTGCTGAGTGGGGGCACCTAAGCCTGGCCGATGTCACGTACGGTGCTGAGTGGGGGCACCTAAGCCTGGCCGATGTCGTACGGTGCTGAGTGGGGGCACCTAAGCCTGGCCGATGTCACGTACGGTGCTGAGGGATTTATTCACACTGTGTGCACAATTATTAAGCAATTTGTATTTTTGATGATTACTTTTATTATTGCACAATTGCAGGGCTGTCTGTCAGTCCAAAAGTTAATAAACCTGAATATTTAAGAAAGTAAAAGTGTTTTTTTTTCTTTCTTAGGAGAATATCTCTGTGTGCAGTATTATTATGCATCTAAATGAAAAACAGACATTTTACCATCTCAATTGTTTGTTTATACTCAATATGTACAAAATATATATCTGACATTTCCCCCAAAAAATCTGTGACCAATATAGTAATATAGCTGCCCCACTCTTCAATAAGTCATTAACCTTCCACCCATGACGTCTGTCCCCGCTTCTTCATCAGTCGACAATCATCATTTTGGGCAGCACCAACCACAGCCCCAGACACTGCTCAGACAGGGACTGTTCTCCTTCACTGTAAATCTCCTGTGTCAGAAGGCCCACAATTTCTCCATAGGGTTTGTCGAGTGAGGACTAGGCCGGGTCATTATTCTTCCATTTTTAAGGCCAATACTGGCACCAAGCAGTGGAGATTTTGATGCTCGATGGAGCATTGTACAGCAGAAGTATCAGGATTTTCCAGAACCACTGCTAGAAGAAAGTGTCTTCTAAAAACTGGCAGTAGGTTTGGGAGTGGATTTTGAGTCCATCTTCAACCCTAAAAGGTCCAATGAGCTCCTCTTTAATAATCCCAACCCATAGGAGACTCCACCTCCATCTTGCTGGCGTCTGAGTGGAAGTGGGGGTCTGTGCCCACAGCTGATCCAGCCACGGCCCATCCATCTGCTCCGTTCAGAGTCACTCAACTCATCAGTCCATAAAACCTGTAAGCAATCTATCAGACATCTCCTCGCCCCGTCCTGACGTTTCCTCTTCTATGTCTTGCTCAGTGGTGGTCGGGCTCAGCCTCCTCACCTCGTCCATGATTTTGAGCATTGAACACCTTGTACTTCTGTGTCTTGCTCAGGGGTGGTCGAGCTCAGCCTCCTCACCTCGGCCGTGTCTCTGAGCACTGAACACCTTGTACTTCTGTCCTCCAGAGAGGTTGCAGTTCTGGAATATGGCAGCTCGGGAGGATAATGGCTCTTTGTTGCTTCACATCTGATTCTTCTCTTATCTTTTGCAGTTAATCTAACACGTTTTTGCTCCCTATTGACCATTTGCAACAAAGCTTTTCCTGGTTCTGTGATCGCCCCAATATCTGAGCAATTCCAGGCTGTGTCCTCTAAGACTGAGAGCAATTGGTGACTTTTCAGAGTCAGGAAAATCGAATTTTTTGGGCTTATTTTGCCTGAGGAAAACAAGCTCCTAATAATTCTGCACATAGTGTGAGCCTTTCCTCTGTCATATTCTTTGCTGAGCGGGGGTATCTAAGCCTTTCCTGTGTGATACTGTATGATGCTGAGCGGGGGGATCTAAGCCTTTCCTATGTGATGCTGTATGCTGAGCGGGGGGATCTAAGCCTTTCCTGTGTGATACTGTATGCTGAGCGGGGGGATCTAAGCCTTTCCTATGTGATGCTGTATGCTGAGCGGGGGGATCTAAGCCTTTCCTATGTGATGCTGTATGCTGAGCGGGGGGATCTAAGCCTTTCCTGTGTGATACTGTATGCTGAGCGGGGGGATCTAAGCCTTTCCTATGTGATGCTGTATGCTGAGCGGGGGGATCTAAGCCTTTCCTGTGTGATACTGTATGCTGAGCGGGGGGATCTAAGCCTTTCCTATGTGATACTGTATGCTGAGCAGGGGTATCTAAGCCTTTCCTATGTGATACTGTGTGCCGAGCTGGGGTATCTAAGCCTTTCCTATGTGATACTGTATGCTGAGTCAGTGTATCTAAGCCTTTTGTGTTATACTTAAACCCCTTTAGTAATTTCTGTCTTTCGTTTGCAGCTGAAGAGGAGGAATCAGGGGGCGCGAGCTCCGGCCCAGGTAACGGAGGAGAAGGTGAGTGCACCGAGGTCTGGGGTCTGCATCATTAGCCCTTTCTTTATTCATTATTGCTGGGTACAGGGTGCCCCTTCCCCTTTCCGTTTCAGGGGACATGGCTCAGGTAGTTTTTGCCTATCTAATCCATTTTTCCCTGAGATAAGTGGCACCAGTGATGTCTGGCCGCCTCTGATCTTCCAGGTGGCCATATTTATGGGGGGTCACGTCCTTGAATACTTCCCTATGGCGGTTGAGGTCCGGGGGGGAGGACGAGTTGGCAGAGATGGCTGGGATGATTGTACAAACTTACAAGCTAATGTTTCCTGAAGGTGGAATCCGCCATATAGTGCATTGTGTAATGCGGCTGGTTGGCGGCCTCCATATTATCATTGCCATCCCTGCTGAGCTGTACTATGGGCGTCTCGGCTGATTCTGGGACTTCCTGTATGATGATTACTTTCGCACTCGTTGGAAACCTTAAAACCACATCCTCCTCCTAATGTCTAAGATGAAGAAGCCAGAGACTTACTGCATTACTCAAGCTGTGAGCCATCTTGTGTATATGACTGGCAGAGCTGATGGACTTTGTTAGTTATGCCTCACCTTTATGCCTCCGATCTGTGCAAAACTACAATTCCCAGCATGCCCTGATAGCCTGTGTTGCAGTTTTGTAAGAGCGTAAGTGCCACATATTGGAAACCTATAACTTATGCCTTCTTTGGCTGTAAAATGCTAAAATCCTCATGGGTGAGGGCTCGGTGTGACAGCGTTACAATAGTGACACTACTGTAACCAGCAGTGGATGTTATAACAGATCCGTGTGGAGCCCGCGCCTTACATGTTGTGGTATGTACACGCTATAGCAGTGGGTACACAGGCTACCACCGGGACCTGATCTCCAAGGGTCCATGGACATTTGTATTATACAGTCCTGCTCATCATTATTGACACCCATGAAGTTTAAGTACATAATGTGGAATATCTCCTGAAAAAAAAAAAAATGAATCAAGTGAAAGTTTTTTTTGTATAGAGCTCACGTGTTAAATACAAAAGAGCAAATGATAAACAATAATTTTAAAACAAAAAGCAATAGGAGGGGAAAATACAAAAAACCTAAAGCTTGCTGTGACACTGGTATTGGCACCCTTTACATTAATTTAGTATGGAAACACATTTTGACTCGCCTGTGGTGGTAAATCACAAGAGACTCTCCTGTGATTAATTGTCGGTGCCCATGTGACATGAATTGGCCAATGAATGATGACTTCAGTGTTTTAAAAAGCCACATGGTAGGCCCTGTTCCTTTGTCACAATGGTGAAGACAAAGGAGCTGTCTGAGGACATCAGAACTGCTATTATTAGCACACACAAGATTTCCAAAGGGTATGAGGCCATCTCCATAGACCTTGGTATCCCATTTTCAACAGTGCGCAATGTTATTAAGAAGTTTGCCAAGCATGGACCCATCAAGAACCCCCCTGGACGTGGGTGAATGAGGAAAATTGACAATTGTTTTTGAAGATTGGTGCGAATGGTGGAAAAAAACACCACATCAAACATCCAAAGACCTGAAGGCCAACCTGGAACAGTCTGGGGTCATGATTTCAACAAGTAGCATACGCAGATCACTAAACCAAGCAGAGATTCATAGGCGAAGGACAAGGAAGAAACCATTGCGGAAGAAAAGACATGAAAAGGAGCAACTGATCTTTGCCAAAAAGTACCTTAACAAACCACAATCCTTCTTGGAAAATGTTCTGTGAACAGATGAAACAAAAATAGAGCTTTTTGTCATTTCAAAGCAACAGGCGCAATGAAGCTTATACGGAAAACAACAGCTTACTAACAGTTAAGCATGGTGGAGGATCCATAATGCTGTGCGGTTGCTTTGCTGCATCTGGTACTGGAGGCCTTGACCGTATCACAGGAATCATGAAATCAGAGAATTTTAGAGAGAAATTTCCTACCCAGTGTAAGAAAACTTGGTTGGAGTCTAAGATCATAGGTCCTCCAGCAAGACAATGACCCAAAGCACACATCCAAAAGTACACAGTAATGGTTGAAAAAGAAAAAAATGGACTGTTTAAAATGGTCAGCAATGAGTCCTGACCTCAATCCCATTGAAAATCTTTGGGGTGGGCTGAAATCTGCCATTGGGAAAAAGAACTCTGCAAACATTCAAGAGCTTGAACAAACTGCAAAGGAAGAGTGGGAGAAAATTCCAGCTGAGAATTACAAGAAGCTTTATAGATGGCTACAAGAAACGTTTGGAGACTGTCATCAATGCCAAAGGGTGTGCAGCCTAGTATTAATTAGCGGTGCCTTTATTGCTGCACATGGTGTTTATTCAGTTTTTTTCTTTGAAATTTCAGCATGAAAGTTGGAAAACAACATTTTATTGTTACTTTTGGACCATTAATTAAAAAATCCTGAGGATATAACTTTGGTACATTTCCATTTATTTCTGAAGATATTGTACAGTCTATGAAAAAAATGAAGGGGTGCCAATATTGGTGAGCAGCACTGTACATAATAACTGAGGGGGGAAAAAGGGTGTCCATTGTAGGAAGCAATAAGCATTGTATTTTATCACCCCTGCAGGAGCCCAGCAACAAGAGGGTTAAACCTGTTACCAAAACGTTGTCTGCGTCCAGCACCCCCCAACAAGTGAAAGTCACTCCCCTGAAGAAGCTCAGCCTGTCAATCCAGGTAATGGGGGGCATATCTGCAATTGTTATGGGGTGGGAAATGTCTTATGAATTGATCCACATTCTCCCCTATACATCCGTACAGCGCTCCATAGGTAGCCGGAACGAGAACCGCCTGTTCAGCTTCTCTCCACGGACACGGAACAGAGATGGCGGCTCTGCAAAAAAGAGAAGCAACAAACTGTGGAGCGAAACATTTGACAGCACTGGGGAGGAATTGTCCGCCCGAGATATTAAGAGGCAAGAGGTGCTGAACTGTAAAACACACTGTGCACATTATTACCCTATAATATAGTACTGCCCCTGTGTATTATATGACGGCGGTCTCATATAATGTATCCTACAGGTGATCTTCGAGTTGATGCAGGGGGAGCGGATGCTTGTTGAAGATCTGCACTTGGTAAAGAAGGTAAAGTAAGTGTAGGCATTCTACAGACGGTTGAGGAATTTCTTCAGGCATTAGGTCACATATACGATCACCCCGACCGTGTCTGCCTGGTCGAGTCCACACTACGTCAGCTTCGGCAGGGAGACCGGCCAACAGAGGAGTATTGCTCCGAGCTTCGGAGGTGGTCCACAGACACTAAGTGAAATGACCCCGCACTCCGTGGCCAGTTCATTCATGGGCTATTGGTAAGGGTAAAGGATGCTTTTGCCCTACATGAGTCCCCGGTCTTCCTGGAGGCGGCCTTTGCTCTGGCCATCCGGGTGGACCGATGTCTTCGTCAGAGACCTAAGGAGACACTCCTATTTGCGGGGGACATGGAGTCAAGGGAATCTGGGACTGAATCTACTGTGGAACCCATGCAGCTCTTGGCAATTAAATGTACTTTTGAAGAGTGGCGTCATTTTCTGCAAGGGGCAGTACAGTGGGTACGGAAAGTATTCAGACTCCTTTAAATTTTTCACTCTTTGTTTCATTGCAGCCATTTGGTAAATTCTAAAAAGTTCATTTTTTTTCTCATTAAAGTACACTCTGCACCCCATCTTGACTGAAAAAAAAACGGAAATGTAGAAATTTTTGCAAATGTATTAAAATAGAGAAACTGAAATATCACATGGTCATAAGTATTCAGACCCTTTGCTCAGTATTAAGTAGAAGAACCCTTTTGAGCTAGTACAGCCATGAGTCTTCTTGGGAATGATGCAACACGTTTTTCACACCTGGATTTGGGGATCCTCTGCCATTCTTCCTTGCAGATCCTCTCCAGTTCCGTCAGGTTGGATGGTGAACGTTGGTGGACAGCCATTTTCAGGTCTCTCCAGAGTTGCTCAATTGGGTTTAGGTCAGGGCTCTGGCTGGGCCAACCAAGAATGGTCACAGATTTGTTCTGAAACCATTCCTTTGTTATTTTAGCTGTGTGCTTAGGGTCATTGTCTTGTTGGAAGGTGAACCTTCGGCCAAGTCTGAGGTCCCAAGCACTCTGGAAGAGGTTTTCATCCAGGATATCTCTGTACTTGGCTGCATTCATGTTTCCTTCAATTGCAACCAGTCGTCCTGTCCCTGCAGATGAAAAACACCCCCATAGCTTGATGCTGCCACCACCATGTTTCACTGTTAGGATTGTATTGGGCATTTGATGAGCAGTGCCTGGTTTTCTCCACACATACCACTTAGAATCATCACCAAAAAGTTCTATCTTCGTCTGATCAGACCAGAGAATCTTATTTCTCATAGTCTGGGAGTCCTTCATATGTTTTTGAGCAAACTCTATGCGGGCTTTTATATGTCTTGCACTGAGGAGAGGCTTTCGTCGGGCCACTCTGCCATAAAGGCCCAACTGGTGGAGGGCTGCAGTGATGGGAGAAAGTTCCACAAAGTCAACTATCTCCCTATTGCATCTCTGGAGTTCAACCACAGTGATCTTGGGGTTCTTCTTTACCTCTCTCACCAAGGCTTTTCTCCCTCGATTGCTCAGTTTGGCTCGACGGCCAGGTCTAGGAAGACTTCTGGTGGTCCCAAACTTCTTCCATTTAAGGATTATGGAGGCCACTGTGCTCTTAGGAACCTTGCGTAATGCTGGAAATTCTTTTGTAACCTTGGCCAGATCTGTGTCTTGCTACAATTCTGTCTCTGAGCTCCTTGGTCAGTTCCTTTTAAGCTCATGATTCTCATTTGGTCTGACATGCACTGTGAGGTCTTATATAGATAGGTGTGTGCCTTTTCAAATCAAGTCCTATCAGTTTAATTAAACACAGCTGGACTCCAATGAAGGAGTAGAACCATCTCAAGGAGGATCACAAGGAAATGGACAGCATGTGACTTAAATAGTAGTGTCTGAGCAAAGGGTCTGAATACTTATGACCATGTGATATTTCAGTTTTTCTTTTTTAATAAATTTGCAAAAATTTCTACATTTGTTTTTTTTCAATCAAGATGGGGTGCAGAGTGTACTTTAATGAGAAAAAAATGAACTTTTTAAGAATTTACCAAATGGCTGCAATGAAACAGAGTGAAAAATATAGAGGGGTCTGAATACTTTCCATACCCACTGTACATCCAGTCATGGTAATCACGGATCAAAAAAATCTATTGTATTTAGAATTTACTAAGCGTCTGACGCTTAGGCAGACAAGGTGGTCTCTATTCTTCTTCAGATTCAACATTTTCGTGACGTATAGGCTGAGGAATAAAGATATTAAGGCGGATGCCTTATTCCGTTGTTTTTCCGGGGGAGAAGATAATTGTGAACTAGTACCTATACTACAGAAAGGAGTAATTATTGCTGCTATAAGTTCTGACCTTGAGAAAGGTTGTTGAGGCTCACGGGGACGTCCCTGCTGCCTGTCCTTTAGGTAAACTGTTTGTACCTGTGAGTCTACTTTTTAAGGTTATAAATGAACATCATGATTCAATCTTAGCCGGGACACCCTGGAAGTAAAGTCTTCACAAATCTCCTTACCCGGCATTTTTGGTGGTCTGCGTGCATCAGAATGTTCGGGAGTATGTTGCGGCCTGTAGTGTGTGTGCACGTTCCAAGACCCCTTGTACTCTTCCATCTGGGTCTCTCCAACCATTGGCGATTCCCAGTAGACCTTGGACTCATTTATCAGTAGACTTCATTACTGATTTACCAGTATCTGCAGGTAATACGGTTATTTTGGTAGTGGTGGACAGGTTCAGCAAGATGTCTGATTTTATTGCATTATCCACCTTACCCAACGCCAAGACCTTGGCTCAAATTTTCATTAAGGAAATCGTAAGATTTCATGGGATTCCTACTGATATTGTTTCTGAACAGGGGGTGCAATTTATTTCCAGGTTGTGGAAAGCGTTTTGCACTCGATTGGGGATCCATCTGTCGTTTTCCTTAGCTTTTCATCCACAGTCTAATGGGCAAACTGAACGCGTTAACCAGAATTTTGAATCTTATCTTGGGGGTTTCATGTCTGATAATCAGGAGGATTGGGTTACTTATTTACCTCTAACTGAATTTGCAGTAAATAACCGTTGTCATGAGTCTACTTGTAAGTCCCATTCTTTGGGGCCTACGGTTTTCATCCTCAGTTCAGCTCGTTTAATAGGAATCATTCCTCAATAATACCTGAAGAGGAACAATTTTCATCATCTATTACATCTGTGTGGCAAGGGGTTCTTAATAATTTGAAGAAGATGGGGTCCAAATATGAGTGTGGCTGATCAGAGACGTCTGGTGGGTCCGGACCTATGTATTGGTGACTTGGTGTGGTTGTCCTCTAGGAACATTAAGTTGAAGGTTCACTCTTGGAAATTGGGTCCCAAGTTCATTGTTCCTTACAAGATTGTAGCCTGTATCAATCCTGTAGCATTTCACCTTGTGTTGCCACCCACTTTTAGGATTAATAATGTGTTTCACCGGTCGTTGCTCAAAAAATACCTTGCGCCCTCTGAACCATCACCACTGCCTACATCTCCGATCATAATTGATGGGAATTTGGAGTTTCAGATAGTTAAGATCATGGATTCACACTTGGTTTGTCGGTGGCTTCAGTATTTGGTACACTGGAAGGGTTACAGTCCTGAAAAGAGGATGTGGGTATCCTCATCTGACGTTCATGTTGTTAAGGTTGATCTGGTCCTTTCATACAGCACATCCTGATAAACCCGGCCCTGAGGTTCAGGAGGAACCTCGTGGAAGGGGGGTACTGTCACGGGTTTACCGCGACAGACAGGAGTCAGAAGACAGCATCATCTGAGTTCACATACTCCTGCATTGAATAGTAGCACTTCTCCCTCGTATTAAATGGTGCTGGTTTCTTTCAGCAGTGCAGGACTTAATCTGCTCAGCTTTGAGTCTTTGTAGCTTGTATTTGGAAGTTCTCATCTGTGCAGCATCTGCCACTCCCCTCTCCTATATAGCCTCTGCTCTGCCTATCTGGGATTGCCAGTGTTATGTCTTGTACAGCCTAGTGAGAGGTGGAGTGGAGGTGTTGCTGTTCGGTAGAGCCGTTTAAGGATAGTTGTTCTGTGACTGTTGCTTGGTGTTTTGGTTGTGTGCATAGTCCCATCGTCTTCTATTTTTGTCTACCTTCCTAGTCCCTTCGGTTTTCCCTCTGTTGTCTGTGAGTGCATATTTTGTGTGTTTGGTATTTTCATTTGTCCCTGTACGTCCTTCCTTGTTGGTCTTGTTTGTGTATATACATGCACTATTATTCCCCACTTCCCTGGGTGGGGGAGGGGACAGATAATAGCTGATTCAGGAGAACAGCAAGGTATGTGGCCCCAGCATCTTCACCATATGAAGTAACCTGGGGAACAGGAATAGATAGGGCGCCCCTAGTGTTAGGGACATGGTAGGAGCCCCTGGTTGTCAGACAACAGCAAGATGACATCTTGTTTTTTTTTGTTTCTTGGACGTAAATCTTTCTCTCCTGTATTTTTGTAGAATTACTATGAGCCTATGTTAAAGCTGGCCATCATGACACAGGAGGAACTGAACCAGATTTTCGGAATCCTGGAGACACTTCCACCATTACACCAAGGTCAGTCCTCTGTAGTCCTTGGTAATCACACCACATCTGTACTTTGAAGCCGCACAATGCAGTAATTGGTAAATTTCTCAATTGTTTTTTTTTTTCTGTATTTAACCCATGATCAAACATAATTTGTAATGCTTACATAGGTTTATGGCAATATGATGCCTAAAAAAACTATAGTTCCTCTCTGAAAAAAACCCACATGCCCTCATTTAGTTATGTTTGATTAGAAGATAAAAAAAATGTTTTGGCTGTCATGTCTGTAAATATGGAAAGATAAAATAAATATTCTGATCATCTAAAATACAGCACCAAAATATCCATGCTGGTGCTTCTAATTTTTAGGGTTTTTGGCTTTCCATAGTAGAAATTACAAAAAAATGTATTAAGGCCTTATATATATTTGAGCTTAATGTGTATAAATGTATAATGTGTACATGCATGTGTAAGGTGTATGTACTGTATGTCTGTGTATGTACAGTTGTGCTCAAAAGTTTACATACCCGGCAGAATTTTTCCTCTCTTGGCCTTGTTTCAGAGAATATGAATAACAAAAAAAACTTTTTCTCCACTCATGGTTATTGGTTGGGTGAAGCCATTTATTGTCAAACTACTGTGTTTTCTCTTTTTAAATCTTAATGACAACCAAAAACATCCAAATGACCCAGATCAAAAGTTAGCATCCCTGGTGATTTTGGCCTGATAACATGCACAGAATTTAACACAAATGAGTTTGAATGGCTGCTAAAGGTAACATCCTCACCTGTGACCTGTTTGCTTGTAATCAGTGTGTGTGCATAAAAGCTGAGTGAGTTTCTGGGATCCAGACAGACTCTTGCATCCTTCATCCTGCCACTGACGTTTCTGGAATGTGAGTCATGGGGAAAGCAAAAGAATTGTCAACGGATCTACGGGAAAAGGTAGTTGAACTGTATAACACAGGAAAGGGCTAAAAAAAAATATCCAACGAATTGATAATGCCAGTCAGCAGCGTTCAAACTGTAATTAACAAATGGAAAATCAGGGGCTCTGTAAAAACCAAGCCACGGTTAGGTAGACCAACAAACATTTCGGCCTCAAATTGTTTGGGATGCAAAAAAAAACCCACAAATAACATCATCTGAAGTTCAGGACTCTCTGAAAACTTGCGGTGTGGCTGTTTCAAGATGCACAATAAGGAGGCACTTGAAGAAAAATGGGCTGCATGGTCGAGTCGCCAGAAGAAAGCCATTATTGCGCAAATGCCGCAAAGTATCTCGCCTACAATACGCCAAACAGCACAGAGACAAGCCCCAAAACTTCTGGAACAAGGTAATTTAGAGTGATGAGACCAAACTTGAACTTTTTGGCCACAACCGTAAACATTACATTTGGAGAGAGGTCAACAAGGCCTATGATGAAAGGAACACCATTCCTACAGTAAAGCATGGAGGTCGATCGCTGATGCTTTGGGGATGTGTGAGCTACAAAGGCACAGGAAACTTGGTAAAAGTTGAAGGAAAGATGAATGCAGCATGTTATCATCAAATACTCGAGGTAAATTTGCACTCATCAGCTCTGAATCTGCGCATGGGACGTACGTGGACGTTCCAACATGACAATGATCCAAAATAAAAGGCCAAGTCGACCTGTCATTGGCTACAGCAGAGCTAAGTGAAGGTTCTGGAGTGGCCATCTCAGTCTACTGACCTCAAGATCATTGAGCTATTCTGGGGATATCTCACGCGTGCAGTTCATGCTAGACAGCCCAGGAATTTACAGGAACTGGAGGCTTTTTGGCAAGAAGAATGGGCAGCTTTACCATCTGAGAAAATAAAGAACCTCATCCACAACTACCACAAAAGACTTCAAGCTGTCATTGATGTTAGAGGGGGCAATACACGGTATTAAGAACTGGGGTATGTGAACTTTTGATCAGGGTCATTTGGATGTTTTTGTTGTCATTAAGATTTAAAAAGAGAAAACACAGTAGTTTGACAATAAATGGCTTCACCCAACCAATAACCATGAGTGGAGCATTTTTTTTTTTTTGTTATCATTCATATTCTCTGAAACAATGGCAAGAAAGGAAAAATTCTGCCAGGGTATGTAAACTTTGATATATATATATATCAATCAGCACAGACCAAAAGTTTGGACACACCTCATTTAAAGATTTTTCTGTATTTTCATGACTATGGAAACTGTACATTAACACTGAAGGCATCAAAACTATGAATTAACACGTGGAATTATATACTTAACAAAAAAGTGTGAAACAACTGAAAATATGTCTTATATTCTAGGTTCTTCAAAGTAGCCACCTTTTGCTTTGATGACTGCTTTGCACACTCTTGGCATTCTCTTGATGAGCTTCAAGAGGTAGTCACCGGAAATGGTTTTCACTTCACAGGTGTGCCCTGTCAGGTTTAATAAGTGGGATTTCTTGCCTTATAAATGGGGTTGGGACCATCAGTTGTGTTGTGCAGAAGTCTGGTGGATACACAGCTGATAGTCCTACTGAATAGACTGTTAGAATTTGTATTATGGCAAGAAAAAAGCAGCTAAGTAAAGAAAAACGAGTGGCCATCATTACTTTAAGAAATGAAGGTCAGTCAGTCCGAAAAATTGGGAAAACTTTGAAAGTGTCCCCAAGTGCAGTTGCAAAAACCATCAAGCGCTACAAAGAAACTCTCACATGAGGACCGCCCCAGGAAAGGAAGACCAAGAGTCACCTCTGCTTCTGAGGATAAGTTTATCCGAGTCACCAGCCTC
Organism: Phyllobates terribilis; assembly: GCF_046119375.1. Taxonomy (NCBI): domain Eukaryota; kingdom Metazoa; phylum Chordata; class Amphibia; order Anura; family Dendrobatidae; genus Phyllobates; species Phyllobates terribilis. Next base: position 256,314,422 of record NW_027362767.1, on the reverse strand, counting down.
AGAAATCGCAGGTTAACAGCAGCTCAGATTAGAGACCAGGTCAATGCCACACAGAGATCTAGCAGCAGACACATCTATTCAACAACTGTTAAGAGGAGACTTTGTGCAGCAGGCCATCATGGTAAAATAGCTGCTAGCAAACCACTGCTAAGGACAGGCAGCAAGCAGAAGAGACTTGTTTGGGCTAAAGAACACAAGGAATGGACATTAGACCAGTGGAAATCTGTGCTTTGGTCTGATGAGTCCAAATTTGAGATCTTTGGTTCCAACCACCGTGTCTTTGTGCGACGCAGAAAAGGTGAACGGATGGACTCTACATGCCTGGTTCCCACCGTGAAGCATGGAGGAGGAGGTGTGATGGTGTGGGGGTGCTTTGCTGGTGACACTGTTGGGGATTTATTCAAAATTGAAGGCATACTGAACCAGCATGGCTACCACAGCATCTTGCAGCGGCATGCTATTCCATCTGGTTTGCGTTTAGTTGGACCATCATTTATTTTTCAACAGGACAATGACCCCAAACACACCTCCAGGCTGTGTAAGGGCTATTTGACCAAGAAGGAGAGTGATGGGGTGCTACGCCAGATGACCTGGCCTCCACAGTCACCAGACCTCACCAGACCTGAACCCAATCGAGATGGTTTGGGGTGAGCTGGACCGCAGAGTGAAGGCAAAAGCGCCAACAAGTGCTAAGCATCTCTGGGAACTCCTTCAAGATTGTTGGAAGACCATTTCCGGTGACTACCACTTGAAGCTCATCAAGAGAATGCCAAGAGTGTGCAAAGCAGTCATCAAAGCAAAAGGTGGCTACTTTGAACTAACCTAGAATATAAGACATATTTTCAGTTGTTTCACACTTTTTTGTTAAGTATATAATTCCACATGTGTTAATTCATAGTTTTGATGCCTTCAGTGTGAATGTACAATTTTCATAGTCATGAAAATGCAGAAAAATCTTTAAATGAGAAGGTGTGTCCAAACTTTTGGTCTGTACTGTATATATTTATATATGTGTGTGTGTGTATGTATGTATATATATGCATGTGTGTATATATGTGTGTGTGTATATATATGTGTATATATATATATATATATATATATATATATATATATATATATATATATATATATATATATATATATATATATATATATATATATATATATATATATATATATTATAATCTCATATACATGTGTACATATTGTAGCTAAGCCAGGTAGGCTTGGGTTAAGGGTTAAATCCTTGCTCTTCAGGGTCTGATTATTTGCACCTGGCTGGCTCTGCATATAACCAGGCTAAGTGTTTACCTTAGTCAGTCTGCTGGGGGAAGCTGACCAGAGTGGATTTGTGTTGGAGCCAAAGAGAGAGACACAAGCCAGAATCTCTTTCTGAAAAGAGACTGCACACACCATGTGCACCAAACTGAAAGTATCACTGGCTGCTATGGACAAAAGCCATTATGTTTGACCGAATTGGGACTAGTTCAGCCGTATGTGAGTATCCAGGGTCTATTTTATTTAGTTAGCACATACAGTCATGGCCAAAAGTATTGAGAATGAGACAAATAGTAATTTTTCCAAAGTTTACTGCTTCATTTTTTGTAATGGCAATTTGCATATACTCCTGAATGTCAAAGAGTGATCAGCTTAACAGCAATTACTGTACTTGCAAAGTCAATATTTGCCCAGAAGATGAACTTTAACCTCCAAAACACATTTCAACTTCATTGCAGTCCTGCCTTAAAAGGAGCAGCTAACATCGTTTTAGTGATTGATCCATTAACACAGGTGTGGGTGTTGATGAGGACAGGGCTGTCGATCAATCAGTCATGATTAAGTAAGAATTGTTATGCACACGCCCGGGCTAAGCGGCGTGTGCGTGTGATTGGTAGTGATTCCACTGGACCGTGCCGGAGAGTGAATGCCTGGAGGGGCGTGACTAAGTATTCACCCGATCCGACCAGGGTCGCACGACGGCATACGACGCCAGTGCACCAAGGAGGAACCGAGCAGAGGGACCAGGTGCTACTCCAGGACAGACCCCGGACACGGCTGTTGACCCACACAGGGGAATACAGGAACAGGCTGGTAGGCTGGCACACAGACTGGTGGGTATAGGCAGGCACGACTGGCATGCAGGCAGGCGGGTATGCAGGCAGGGGGGGTAAAGGCAAGCACAGCTAGAGTGCAGACAGGGAGGCACTAGCAGGTAGGAACACAGGCGGGATAGGACCCAGTACACACCGGGACTCAGGAACAATACAGGCAGAGGGTTACAGGCAAGCACGGCTAGAGTGCAGACAAGGCTGAGCAGGGAGGACAGGGCTCTGTTCACACGGAACAGACAGGAAGGGAAAGACAGAGCCAGACACCCACAGGGTACCTGCAGTGAAGCAGCGAGTGGACCACAAACTCACAAACGGGAGTACAGAGACAACTGGCAGGAGTTAGGTACGAGTTCAGACTCTGCAGAAAAAGGAAGGGAACGGACATAGAGGCAAAACCGGTAAAGGATAGGAGAGAGTTCAGACTGGAACTGAGTGTACGGAGGAGACCGACACTGCAGCGGGATACAGGAGCGGGTCTGGGAATACTGCCCCCAGAGAGGCAGGACGAACAGGCAAGGAGCGTGTTCAGACAGGACAGACAAGATACAGGAGCGGGTCTAGGTAATCGGCCCCTAGAAGGCGGGAGGAACAGGCTAGGAGCGTGTTCAGACAGGACAGACAAGAGAACACAGAAAGGACTCAGTTCAGACACGGGAACTAATACCGAAAAGCAGGAGACATACAGGACTCAGTTCAGACACGGGAGCTGATACCGCAAAGCAGGAGACATACAGGACTCAGTTCAGACACGGGAGCTGATACCGCAAAGCAGGAGACATACAGGACTCAGTTCAGACACGGGAGCTGATACCGCAAAGCAGGAGACAAGAGACGGGACCTGGCACCTTCAGAGTGCAAGCACACACTGAAGGAAACACTATGCTCAGGCAGGGATAGAAGGGAGCTGCTGAGCTATATACCAAGTGACAGACAGCAATAGGCTGAGGACGCACAAGGGGTGTGACCCACAGCAGATACAAAAGGCAGGAAGTGATCGGGCGCCGCCCTTAAGCAGCAGAAACAGACACAAACAGACAGCATGGAGGGAAGCCAGAGAGACATTCTGGACAGGAGATCAAGTGCGCCCTCTTGCACAGTGGGAGATGGACCACCATGCAAGGACGCCGCCAGGTATGTTACAAGAATGACATCACTGGACACTTTAAAAGGAGGCTGGTTCTTGGTATCATTGTTTCTCTTCAGTTAACCATGGTTATCTCTAAAGAAACACGTGCAGCCATCATTGCACTGCACAAAAATGGCCTAACAGGGAAGAGTATCGCAGCTACAAAGATTGCACCTCAGTCAACAATCTATCGCATCATCAAGAACTTCAAGGAGAGAGCTTCCATTGTTGTCAAAAAGGCTCCAGGGCGCCCAAGAAAGACCAGCCAGCGCCAGGACCGTATCTTAAAACTGTTTCAGCTGCGGGATCGGACTACCAGCAGTGCCGAGCTTGCTCAGGAATGGCAGCAGGCTGGTGTGAGTGCTTCTGCACGCACTGTGAGGCGGAGACTCTTTGAGCAAGGGCTGGTTTCAAGGAGGGCAGCAAAGAAGCCACTTCTCTCCAGAAAAAACATCAGGGACCGACTGATATTCGGCAAAAGGTACAGGGAGTGGACTGCTGAGGACTGGGGCAAAGTTATTTTCTCAGATGAATCCCCTTTTCGATTGTTTGGGACATCTGGAAAACAGCTTATTCGGAGAAGAGGTGAGCGCTACCACCAGTCTTGTCTCATGCCAACTGTAAAGCATCCTGAAACCATTCATGTGTGGGGTTGCTTCTCAGCCAAGGGAATCGGCTCACTCACAGTCTTGCCTAAAAACACAGCCATGAATAAAGAATGGTACCAGAATGTCCTCCAAGAGCAACTTCTCCCAACCGTCCAAAAGCAGTTTGGTGCCCAACAATGCCTTTTCCAGCATGATGGAGCACCTTGCCATAAAGCAAAGGTGATAACTAAATGGCTCATGGAACAAAACATAGACATTTTGGGTCCATGGCCTGGAAACTCCCCAGATCTTAATCCCATTGAGAACTTGTGGTCAATCATCAAGAGACGGGTGGACAAACAAAAACCAACAAATTCTGGCAAAATGCAAGCATTGATTATGCAAGAATGGACTGCTATCAGTCAGGATTTGGTCCAAAAGTTGATTGAGAGCATGCCAGGGAGAATTACAGAGGTCTTGAAGAAGAAGGGGCAACACTGCAAATATTGACTTGCTGCATTAACTCATTCTAACTGTCAATATAACCTATTGGTACTCATAATATGATTGCAATTATATTTCTGTATGTGATATAAACATCAGACAAACACTAATAAAAACCAGAGGCCAGCAGATCATGTGAAAATATAATTTTGGTGTCATTCTCAAAACTTTTGGCCATGACTGTAGATAAGGCTAGGGACTTATGTTTATGGTTATTTTTTGGTGCTGTGCAACCAGTGGAAATAAACATGACATTGTTTTGACCCAAGAATCCAGTGCCTCTGTGAACGCTACCTGCTGCCTACCTGAGAGCGTGAATCCTTATAGTATATATTGTAGGGATTGTACTCAGGTGCAATGGGAGGAAAACGGTAGGCATGTTCCTTTAAGTGTCCATTACGGTTTATTGGTTTCATAAACTGTTCGAAAGCCAAAAATGCAAACAAACAGCCTGAAGTGAAGGCAAAAACAAAGAAAACAGTCCGTTTAGCAAAAATTCTGGCTGGCCAGCACTGTGGTCACACAGGCTGGCAGGCATCCAGTACACGGCCCAGTCTGGAGACCACCACACGCAAGAGGCCTTCTCCCTCCAGACACACAGACCATGTGCCAAACAACAGCCTCCATTTTATAGGCTGTTAACCACACCCAGAGGTGAGGTATGTGGGTTGCTGGACCCGCCCATTGTCTCCTAGCAGCCCGTACCCCGGCTCCCAGGTGCACCAAATGATCCTCTTAGTGCTTATGTGCACTAGAGAAACACTGCGGGCTCCATCACAGAGACCAGCCATCTCTGATACATACCTCCCATCGACTACACGACCATTAGCCACCTTACAATATATACAGTGGGGAAAATAAGTATTTGATACACTGCCGGTTTTTCAAGTTTTCCCACCTATAAAGAACGGAGAGGTCTGTAATTTTTATCGTAGGTACACTTCACCTGTGAGAGACAGAATCTAAAATTAAAACCCAGAAAATCACATTGTATGATTTTTAAATAATTAAATTGCATTTTATTGCATGAAATAAGTATGTTATCACCTACCAACCAGCAAGAATTCTGGCTCTCACAGACCTGTCAGCTTTTCTATAAGAAGCCCTCCTACTCTGCACTCATTACCTGTATTAATTGCACCTGTTTGAACTCGTTACCTGTATAAAAGACACCTGTCCCCATACTCAATCAATCACACTCCAACCTTTATGTAAAAATCATATAATGTGTCTTTCTGGATTTTTTTAATATTCTGTTTCTCACAGGTGAAGTGTACCTACGAAAAAAAAATCACAGACCTCTCCATTCTTTGTAGGTGGGAAAACTTGCGAAATCGGAGTGTATCAAATACTTATTTTCCCCACTGTATGTGTACATATATGTACATGTGTCTGTAATGTATATATGTAAGATGTGTGTGCAATGTATATGTGTATAATGTGAGTGTAATGTATATACGTATAATGTGTGTAATGTATATAGGTATGATGTGTACATGTGTGTGTAATGTATATAGGTATAAGGTGTGTGTGTGTTGTATATATGTATAATGTGGACATGCATGTGTAATGTATATATGTATAATTTGTGTGTAATGAATATAGGTATGATGTGTACATGCGTGTGTAATGAATATATGAATAATGTGGACATAGATGTGTAATGTATATGCATATTTTATACATATGTGCCTAATGTGAATATGAAATATGTATGTGTAAATGTTTGTGCGTATACACCAGTGGGGCACAACAAAGAAGGGTCCAGACACAAGTCTTTCACAGGGGTCCTTGGCTGTCAGTGTCCTCCCCTGACCTTGCTTGTAGATAGTATATGGGATCCCTTATTGAATCTTACTCTATATTGATGAGTATATACTGTAATGGACAGCGAGCCCCTTACATAGACTACTGAACCCCTCAGACAGCAGGCTGTGACCCTCCCCCACCATTGCTGCTGACCAGTTATTGCATATTCCCTATTAGATCTCTTTGATCGCTTGGTAAGGTTGCGACATGAAGATGGTACTCTAGACCAAATGGGGCCCACCATGTTGGACTGGGTGAGTATATAATATAATGGCAGATATATACCTATAAAGCTGGCACCAGCATGGGGCACCATTATTGTTCGCCCCTATATGCTGCCAGTAATACATGTATATTCTACAGCTTCCTTGTCTTCACGCCTACAAATCATATTGCTGTAACCAAGTAGCTGCCAAAGCTCTGCTGGACCACAAGAGACGTAATCCGGCCGTGCACAATTTCCTTCAGCTTTGCCAAGAATCTGCATTCAGTCGTAAACTAGATGTGTGGAGCTTCCTGGACCTTCCCCGGAGCCGACTGGTGAAGTATCCACTGCTGCTGAAAGAGCTGCTGAAGCACACGGTGCCCGAGCACCCCGACCATGCCGCCCTGAGCCAGGCCGTGAGTGTGATCTGGTGGACGACATATCTGATGGATGATCTCTTGTGTTGTGCTCATTTGTCTACTCTTTGCCTAGATCTCCGTCATCCAAGGCATTATTAGTATGATAAATCACAAGGCCGGGGAGGCCGAGTGTGAATATTATAGGAAGAGACTATGTTACCTATACGAAAACCAGAGGGAAGAGGACGTGTCTCGCTCGTGTCTCCTGCTGTGTCATGGCGAGCTGAAGAATAATAAAGGCCAGGTAAGTGATCAATTAAACCCGTAAGATCCACCATGTGCTCAGCAAGCTTCACAGATAACACTTCTGAAAACTCATGACTAAGGTGACTTGGATCTAGTTGTCTATTTTATAATAAGCTGCCATTATTACCTGGTGTAGCTATTGCACGTAATGATGAATATGATGTATGGATGTCTTGTCTTCATTCTCACCCTCTAGAGGCTCCATGTCTTCTTGTTTGAGATGATCCTTGTCCTCACCCGCCTGGTGACCAACAATGATCAGTTACAGTTCCAGGTCTACAGACAGCCCATCCCTCTGCCCGAACTGGTCCTGGAGGACCTTCCTGATGGAGAGGCACGGGTGAGTGGCTCCATACGAGGGGCATTCACTGCAGCTAATGAACGAGGTAAAGGACAGGACATGTATATTTCAGAGATGTGTGCTTTAGTTGTTCTACTTTTTTACTTTTTTCTATTTTTGTTTTCAGCAAAAAACTTTTTCCGTGTAAGTTTTCGTGATCGCTCCCGGGGACAAGCTCACACCTTGCAAGCCAATGATTCCTTTAACAAACAGCAGTGGGTCAGCTGCATCCGACATGCTTTGGTGGCAAGCAGAGAGCAGCGTGCCAGCCCCGGCACATCCCAGGACACCCCTTGTACTCTCATCAACCTCTCAGACCTAAGCCTGAACTGCCATGAAGAGAAAATGGAGGATGGATAGATGATAATGTAAGACAACGGACGATTGCGATGTATGGGTTACGACATCGGGACTTGGAGCCACCCCTGAAATCTGTGGACCCTCCCCCTCCCTCATTCCTCCGTACGTCTCCCTTACCCCTGTGTACATATTTCTGGGCTATGATTGTATGTGAACTGGACTTTTATAGAAAGTTTTGAGGACTTTGATTTCATAAAGCATTTTGGGAAAAATCCCATGATTATATTACTCGTCTTCTTCTGCGTTGTTGGTTTTCTATATGACTTTGGGCTCACAGTCATCATGTAGCAGAAATGACATCGCTAAAAACATATCTAATAACTGTTGTAGTTGTAATAAGGACTAATACACAATCCTTATCCTAACTGGAGCAGAATTAATATCAGAAGGAAAATATTTAGATTTGAGAGTCCTCAGTGGTTGATACCTTTTAATGGCTAACTGAAAAGATGGTAACAAATTGCAAGCGAGACTACTCAGGTCTCTTCATCAGGTATAGTATCATCGAAATATTTTTCTATTTACTGGCTAACATGGTACAAAGATATATATTTTCCCTGTATCAGAAAGAAGAAATTGTGAATAATGAAATTAAGAATTTTAGAAATAGCATCTGTACTAGGGATAGAATAACCAATAAAAAATATGCACTTTCTTAAATTCTCCATTAAGGAGATGATTGTGAGCTCATGACTCTCCTAAATCGGTGATTTCTAAGCTATCGCAAAACTACAACCTACAGCACAGCATGCATTGTTTTTATTACCCTGCGTCAGTGAATATAGAAAAAGACAGGCGTCAGCCATATTCTGAAGCAATGCTATACCACCCGACCACCCATATACTCCAATACCACGTTATACCGACCACCCGTATACTCCTACACCACACGTTATACCGACCACCCGTATACGCCTACACCACGCGTTATACCGACCACCCGTATACGCCTACACCACGCGTTATACCGACCACCCGTATACGCCTACACCACGCGTTATACCGACCACCCGTATACTCCTACACCACGCGTTATACCGACCACCCGTATACTCCTACACCACGCGTTATACCGACCACCCGTATACTCCTACACCACGCGTTATACCGACCACCCGTATACTCCTACACCACGCGTTATACCGACCACCCGTATACTCCTACACCACGCGTTATACCGACCACCTGTATACTCCTGCACCACGCGTTATACCGACCACCCGTATACTCCTATACCAGATGTTTTACTTATCCACTGCTTGCCATTTCAGCAGTGTGTAACATGGGCTGTGTTTTCTCTACCCTCGTGGCACAACTCTGACCTGCCCAGCTGCGTACCCCAGTGCCTCTCTGCCCGGCTGTGTGCCGCCGCGCTTCTCTGCCAGGAGACTTCAGCAACCATCCAGTACATGATAGGATAAAGGAATCTGGAGTAACCTAAAGACAAGAGGCTGAGGGGTAGTCAGATGGAGTAGGATCCTCCTTCTACTTCATACATGCTATCCGCCTGGTTTGCATCTGTGTCGACCTCTTGATTCTTATGTGCATTATTTCCCCCTAACAAGTACATACTCCCTTGATGGGATCTCAAAACTAAGAAAAGAAATGAGTCGGGAGAATTTTTGGGTTACATATCTTGAGGGCCATACTTGGATACTATCCTAGTTATGCCGGGAGCACTTACAGAGGGCACGACAGGGAGGTTAGGCCGCAACGGTGGTTCCTGGATATCCAGACAAATTTGTCCAATATGGTTTCCCTCTACAGATGAATTGGGTGAGAGCTACACTTTTCTCCAATCCCCTCCTCGATAGCACCACCTGGAGGTTGCCTCCCCATCCTAATTAGGGACAGGAAACAAGAGGTTAAATAGCCCCTCCCCTATACTATCCCCAGTGTTTTCCTGTCCCTATGGGATGAAGAGGTTACTTAAGGTGGCTGGCGAGCAGTGCCCTGTTAGATTACCTGAGCCGGGCTGCAGGGATCGAGCGCCTCCAGTCTTCCTTCCCTGTCATCAAACGTTCCCTCCGGAGCGGGACCTCCCCACTCTCCTGCATTTCAGAGTAAAGCTGAGTGAGGCTGTGGGCTGGGGGCTTCCCGTAACTCCCCAGCCTGTGTGTGTCCTCCGTCCTCCATGGCAGCGTCTGGCGCGCATGCAGGACGCGCTGGGAGTGCGGTGGTGTCGGCCGCCGACGTCACTTCCGGTTGCGTTCCACAGTGGAACCCATGGGGCCGCGGTGGTAAACTCAAAAATGAAACTGTGGTTTTTCCCTGGATTAGAGGAAAACTTCCACCTGATTGGTGGAAATTGGCGCCGGATCTCAGTCTCAGCTATAAAGGACCCAGATGAGAAGACACCGATAAGGTAGGACAGAGGATGTCTGTTTCTATGGAAGGTGGTGTCTCTAAGCCTGCATCTGCAGAGCCTGGCACGAACCCAGCCCCAGTAAGTAGGATAAAGGATCCTGGAGATAGTGGAAACGGGAGCCAAGATCGACTTCGCTGCCTACCCGCCAAGAAGAATAGAGATAACAACCTTGTCTTCCTCAAGATTGCAGAAAATCCTAATATCAGGCCTTCAGGATCTGCAAAATTCGGGCGTTATATCACCAGTTCCTGGCAGGGAACAAGGAGAAGGTCACTCTTCTCGAATATTCTTGTTAAAAAAGGCATCACGTGCCTACAGAAAAATTCTCAATCTGAAATGTCTCAACCAATCAGCAAATACAAAAGTTTCAAGATGGAATCTTTAAGATCCACAATTCCACTGATTGGGGAAGATTTTGTTATGGCAACAATAGACCTGCAAGAGGCGTACTACCATGTGCCAATTCATACGGCTTACTGGAAATTCCTCAGATGTGCTGTAAATCAAAATCCGAGAATACATCATTTTCAGTTCAACGTGCGTCCTTTTGGGATTTGGTCGGCCCCCCCGCTTGTTCACGAAACTCAGGGCGGAAGTGGTGGCTTTTATAAGAAGACAGAACATCAGTATCGTCCCATACTTAGACTATTTTCTGTTAATGGCTCCCTCCGTTCCAATGTTGGAGAAGCACCTCCAGATGACTCTGCATATCCTGGAATCATTGGTATGGCTGATAAATCGCAAGTAGTCGGATCTGATTCCCTCCACCAAGAAGACCTTCTTGGGGATTCTTATAGACTCCAAGCATCGAGCCTCGTTTTTGTCAAGACAAAAGCAAATTCAGCTGAGGTCAAAAGTCTATGCGCTGAAGAACCGGAACAAGGTTTCAATGAGATTCGCCATGTCTGTCCTGGGGACCATGACCTCCTCCATTCAAGCGATACCTTGGGCTCAAGCACATACAAGGGTTCTCCAGAGCTACATCCTTTCCCGCTGGGACAGATCTCCAAGTTCCCTCACCAGCAAGATTCATCTTCCAGATCAGGTGAAAGTATCTTTAACCCCTTTCCAACCCAAGGCGGTTTGCACGTTAATGACCAGGCCAATTTTTACAATTCTGACCACTGTCACTTTATGAGTTAATTACTCTTGAACGCTTCAACGGATCCCCCTGATTCTGAGCTTGTTTTTTCGTGACATATTGTACTTCATGATTGTGGTAACATTTCTTCGATATCACTTGCGTTTATTTGTGAAAAAAATGGAAATTTGATGAAAATTTACAAAATTTTGCAATTTTCAAAATTTGAATTTTTATGCCCTTAAATCAGAGAGATATGTCACCCAAAATAATTAATAAATAACATTTCCCACATGTCTACTTTACATCAGCACCTTTTTGGAACCAACATTTTTTTTTATTGAGGAGCTATAAGGGTTAAAAGTTGACCAGCGATTTCTCATTTTTCCAACAAAATTTACAAAAACCATTTTTTAGGGACCACATCATATTTGGTCACTTTGAGGGGTCTTTATGACAGAAAATACCCAAAAGTGACACCATTCTAAAAACTGCACCCCTCAAGGTGCTCAAAACCACATTCCAGAACTTTATTAACCCTTCAGATGCTTCATGGGAATTTTTGGAATGTGGAAGAAAAAAATTAACATTTAACTTTTTCACAAAAATGTTACTTTAGAACCATTTTTTTTTATTTTCGCAGGGGTAACAGGAAAAAATGGACCCCAAAATTTGTTGTGCAATTCCCCCTGGGCACACAGATACCCCATATGTGGGGAAAAACCACTGTTTGGGCGCACGGCAGGGTTCGGAAGGGAAGGAGCGCCATTTGACTTTTTGAATGTAAAATTTGCTTGAATAATTAGCGGACGCCATGTTGCGTTTGGAGAGCCCCTGATGTGCCTAAACAGTGGAAACCCCCCACAAGTGACACCATTTTGGAAACTAGACCCCTCAGGGAACTTATCTAGATGTGTGGCAAGCACCTTGAACCCCCAAGTCCTTTACAGAAGTTTATAACATGGAGCCGTGAAAATAAAAAAATCAAACTTTTTCCACAAAAATGATGTTTTAGCCCCAATTTTTTTATTTTCACAAGGGTAAGAGGAGAAAATGGACCCCAAAAACTTTTGTGCAATTTCTCCTGAGTACGCCAATACCCCATATGTGGGGAACATACAGTGTTTGGGCGCACGGCAGAGTTCAGAGGGGAAGGAGCACTGTGTGACTTTTTGAACGCAAAATCGGCTGGAATCGAGAGAAGACGCCATGTCGAGTTTGGGGAGCCCCTGATGTGCCTAAATAGTGGAAACCCCCCACATGTGACCCCATTTTGGAAACTACACCCCTCAAGGATTTTATCAAGGGGTATAGTTAACATTTTGAACCCATAGGTACGACACGGAATTTGATGACATTAGGTCATCACATTGAATAAGTTGTCATTAGTCTTCAGCGCAAGTGCTCGCTACTTGAGTTTGCATCCGGTACTCAGGTATGCACCATGTATCACAGGTGCTCGAGTGACATGCTCGAGTCCCCGCCCGCATGATTCACAGTTATTAGACACCCCCAAAAAAACACGCGGGGATCGCTCGTGCATGGCAGGCAATCCCCGCGAGTTTTTTTTGGCCGCAAAGCATATGGGGCGGAGACTCGAGCACCCGCGATACTCAATGCATACCCGAGCACCCGATGCAAACTCAAGTAGCGAACACTTGCGTTCAACACTAGTTGCCATATCGTTATCTTTTCTTTTTTTTTTTTTACTTTTGAAAAAAAAAACAACCCCAACCCCAGCCCTAGCGTTTATTTTTTACGTCGTTCCTAGTGCGGTATAAGTGATTAGACGACTTTATTCTTCGGGTCGGTGCGACTACAGAGATACCAGAATCATATCGGGTTTTTATGATTGACAGCTGTCACACACTAAAAGACACATTTTGTAAAATCTAGTTTTTGCATTGCCATATTTTGAGAGCTATAATTTTTCCATATTTTTGCCGACAGAGTCATGTGACGGCTTGTTTTTTGCGGGATGAGTTGACGTTTTTATTGCTGCCATTTTCAGGCACGTGATATTTTTTGACCGCTTTCTATTCCAGCTTTTGGGAGGCAGAATAAACAAAAACCAACACTTCAGGAATTGTTTGTTTTTTTAATTTTTTTATTCTGCTCCGCGTGTGGTAAAATTGATAAGGTAGCTTTATTCCTCTGGTCAGTACGTTTACAGTGGTACCGCATTTATATAGTTTTTCTATGTTTTGGCACTTTTACACAAAAAGTGCTATTTTATAGAAAAAATTATTTTTCAGCAGCAGAAGGAAGGAAGGGAGACACAGATCCATTACTAGTGGGTAGGCGGAGCCCCACAGGATAGTTCACCTCAGATTAGAAAAAAGTGACGACCGGCCCCTCCAGCTTAGGCTCCTCCTACTCCCATGTCCTTCAGTCTAAAATTTGAGGTCGCAGAGGATAGTCGCTGCCTTTGCAGCTCCTCAGAAAAAAAATGTATTTTATCATTTCCGGAGACCTGGACCCCCCGTGGTCTAGAGGTCTCAGGGGGTCTCGGCGCTGCTGGGACTCCTGACCCTCGCCTGGCAGATCTGCGTACCCCCTAAGGAGGTCCCCGCAGAAGCCTGCCGGCCCCGGGGGATACAGGGCGCTCCCTGGCGGAGACGCACACCTCTTCTATGGGGTCCCTGCGCGCTCCGCCGTGGGGGGGAGCAAAGGGCCACGGCACCACACATCCCTGGGGGTCCCTGTGGCGCTCAGCTGGGTAAGTGCTCTCAAGGTCTGAGTGCTTCAGCGGCTGCGGCGGCAGCCACTGTTACTGTTTCAAGTGGTGACTGCTGTTTTGTCCTTGCAGGAAGGATATCACCGCTGCATACGGCGTTTGTGTAACTCTCTGCTAGCAGGGGAGCAGGGACGGAGGAGCCGCGGGCTCCGTTAGTATGCGGCGGCGGGGGGCGTGGCTTCGCGCCTCTCTGCTGTCTGTCATCTTAGCCTCAGGCAGGAAGCGCCCGGAAAGCGCGCGCTGGAGCTGACCCAGCCCCTTCTTCTTCCGGGTCCTTCTGCCGGCGTCCATTACCTCTTGCAGCGCCTCCTGCTCCCTGCTCCCCGCTCTCTACACCACCAGACACCGGGAAGAGCAGTCACCGCGGCCAGCTGGTGAGTCACTTCTGCCTTTTAAGGCAGAAGATTCCTTTTTCTCACTATTGCAACGCAGAGCACCTTACTGCTGGCCTGTTAAGGCAGACAGGGTGTGCTATATCCGGCGCTGCTACCTCTCTGCTGAGGAGGCTCTGGGACTCGCACACCTCTGTCCTTTTAAGGCAAAGGTGTATTGCGTGGTCAGCAGCATTAACCCCTTCTGAACGGGGTCTGGCCTCATCAGGGCAGTTAACCCTTTCTGGATGTGCATGCTTCTGGGATCAGAGGGTGCATCACCCTAGTCTGTTAGGTTAACTTTTGCTCTGCAGGCAGCTGGGGGTAGCTCTTCTCCCTCTAATGAGGAGCTTTAACCCTTCAGTGCTTGGTGATTTTTTGTGTAGGAACAGGCTGTGGTAGCGGAATCACACATCCTCGGTTACTGTACCCATTGTAAGGGGTTATTACCGCCTTATCCGCGACGCTCGCAACTGTGTGGGGGCATGTCGGATCAGTGACCAGGGGGCGCGGACCTCTCTCCCGGTCCGCTTCAGGATCGGTCACGCGTATCTGATACGCCGGGGTCTTCGACGGCGTCAGGTTCGACACTGGTCGGGGGTCTCAGTGATGTTAAAGTGGAGGCGCTCACACGCTCCATTGACAGTCTGTCTGACCTCCTGGGTCATTGGGTATCAGCTAAGTCCCAACCGACGTCACGAGGCAAGAAGCGCCACAGGCCTGTGGTGGCGCTGTCTCCTCCGCGCAGTGCGTCGGAGGCTTTGGAATCACCAACAAACTCTGCTGGTGAGATCTTCGATTCTGATGAAGAGGATCGGCAGGGTCGCTCTGCTTCGCTTTCGGGCCGCGTGGACGCTTTTATTGGGGCTATGCGGGAAGCGTTACAGCTGTCTGAAGAGGTGACGAGGCGCCCTGGCAAGTCGGCCCGGTTGTATCAGGAGTCGTGTCGGGCTCTTTCGACGCTGCCGGCGCACGATGAACTTAACGAGGCGGTGGAGAAAGAACGCCTGTGTCCGGATAAACGCTTCCAGGGGATGCGGTTTTTTGATGCCCTGTATCCCTGCTCCACGGAGACGATCGCTAATTGGGTCCCCTGTCCTGAAGTGGACGTGCCATTGTCTCAGCTGAGCAAATCTTCTTTGCTTCCTGTTAAAGGGAAGGCGAGTCTACAGGAACCGCTGGACAGAAGGACGGAGTTAGCGGCGAAGTCCATCTACGAAGCCGCGGGTCATGGATTCCGAGCGGCCTTGGGGGCCATGTGGGCTGGTGAGGCTTCTCTGCGGTGGTTGGATCAGCTGCGGACAGCGTGGCAAGATGGGACTCCGCTGTCTGAGGTGGAAAGGCTCTTCCAGCTGTTGGAGGAGGCGGCCCGATATGGCAGGGACGCAGTGCTGGATACTACTTCGGTTCTGTCCAGGGCTCAATCCTCGGCCGTCACAGTCAGGAGAGCACTGTGGCTTAAACAGTGGACTGGAGACGCAGTATCCAAACAAGGTTTGCTGAGCCTGGCGTACAAGGGCGGTCAGCTTTTTGGTTCGGACCTCACGGAGCTGATTGCTAAGGCCAAGGCCAAGGATACGGCTTTGCCGCAGCGGAAAGCAGCGGCTTCTACGTCTGGCAAGTCAAGTGCCGGTAGTGGTCGTCGGTCCTTTCGGCCCAGGGGACGGTTCGGTCAGCCCTCTTGGAGATCGGGTCGTCCCTCGTCTTCCGGAAAGAAGACCACCCAGAAATCCCGTACACCCTGGAAACAACATTTCCGTCAGGACAAACGGGAGGTTGACAAAAAGCCCGCTAAGGCGGACTGACTCCAGGAACCCACTCGAGGGCTCTCGGGTGGGAGGTCATCTGCTACAATTCGGGTCGATTTGGGCGTCCCACGTATCAGACACCTGGGTGACGCGGGTTATGTCGGCAGGCTATTTCATAGAGTTTCATTCTCGACCCCCGGACAGGTTTTGTCAGTCACGCATCCCGTCCGAGCCCAAGCTGGCTGCCGCAGGGTGTGGTGGTTCCGATTCCGCCGGAGGACCGGGGAAGGGAATTTTACTCCAACCTTTTTGTGGTCCCCAAAAAGGAGGACAAGTTTCGCCCCATTCTGGACCTCAAAGAATTGAATTTTCATGTCCGGACCCGGAAATTCCTTATGGAGTCTCTTCGCTCTGTCGTGGCGGCCCTGTCGCAGTACGATTTCTTGGTGTTGATCGACATCCGCGACACCTATTTGCATGTCCCACCACCAGCGGGGCTCACCAGCGCTTCCTGCGTTTCGCCATAGGGCAGGCCCATTACCAGTTTGTGGCCCTACAATTCGGGTTGGCCTCGGCGCCCAGGGTTTTTACAAAGATTCTGGCGCCGCTCATGGCGCTCCTTTGAAGGCAAGGAGTTACGATTCTCCCCTACCTGGACGACCTGTTAATTGTGTCGCCCACAGCGGAGGAGGCGGTGACAGCTCGCGATCTCTCCCTTCAGCACCTGGAGGACTTCGGGTGGCTGGTCAATTGGAAGAAGTCGTCATTGGAGCCGTCGCAGTCAATCGAGCAGTGGTGTCCCTGCCTCCGGACATACAAGCGAACCTTCGTCACCATGTCCAGGCTATGAGGTCGGCGATGGCGATGTCCTTTCGGAAGTGTATGTGCCTTCTGGGTCTGATGGTGGAATCGGTACCGTTTGCACAATTTCATTCCCGGGGTCTCCAAGATCTTATTCTGACCCGTTGGGATCGATCGCCGGCTTCGCTGGATCGCTGTGTCGGTATCTCCCGCAGGGTGCGAGAGTCTCTTGGATGGTGGTTACGTCCGGAGGCTTTATCCCTGGGGAAATCCTTCCTCCTCCCACGGTGGTCGGTCATTACCACCGATGCCAGCCTGACTGGCTGGGGGGGTGGGTTTGGAACGATCTCTGGGTTCAGGGGGTCTGGTCGTCAGAGGAGTCGTCTCTGCCGATCAACATCCTGGAGTTGAGAGCAATATTTCTCTGCCTCCGAAATTGGACGGTCCCTTTGAGCGGTCTGCCGGTCCGGATTCAGACGGACAATGCGACAGCTGTCGCGTATATCAACCAACAGGGCGGGACGAGGAGTTCCAGACTCATGATGGAGGTCTCTCGGATCCTGGTATGGGCCGAGTCCAGGGTTCCAGCCATCTCCGCGATTCACATCCCAGGAGTGCTGAATATCTCGGCGGAGTGCTGAATATCACGGGTGGATCCCGGAGAATGGAGTCTTCATCCGGAAGTTTTTGCACTGGTGTGCTCCCGTTGGGGGACTCCCCAAGTGGACTTGATGGCATCCAGGCTGAACGCCAGGATTCCGACGTTCATGTCCAGGTACAGGGACCCGGAGGCAGTGGCGGTAGATGCTCTAGTGGCCCCGTGGGACCAGTTCGAGCTGATCTACGTGTTTCCGCCGGTATCCTTACTTCCTCTGGTGATCCGGCGGATCAAACTCGAACGAATTTCGGCGATTTTGGTGGCGCCGGATTGGCCGCGGAGGGCGTGGTATTCAACGCTGGTGTCTCTTCTGGCGGCGCCTCCGTTTCCACTGCCTCTTCGCCCGGACCTGTTAACCCAAGGGCCCATTCGCCATCCGGACCTGAAGTGACTTCGTTTGACGGTGTGGCACTTGAGACCGAGATCTTGACCCGTCGTGGGTTTTCGGCCGAGGTCATTGCCACCTTGCGGGCGGCCAGAGGTCCAGCTACGACTAGGATTTATCACAGAACTTGGGAGGCCTTCTATTCATGGTGTTCTGGATCGTCAAGGAACCTGAGGGTTTTTTCCATTCCCAACTTCTTGGCTTTTCTGCAATGTGGTTTGGCCAAGGGTCTGGCGTTGGTACCTTGCGGGGTCAGGTATCTGCACTATCCGTGCTTTTTCAGAAGGCTATTGCCTCGTGCAGGGATGTGCGTTCATTTTTTCGCAGGGTTGCACGTCAGTTTCCGCCTCGGACGGCGTTTGTGGCTCCTTGGCGGCTCAAACTAGTCTTGGAGACTCTTCAGCATGGGCCGTTTGAGCCTATGGATTCAGCTACGCTTTACTTGCTTTCTTGGAAGGTGGCCTTCCTGGTGGCGGTCACCTCTTTGAGAAGGGTTTCTGAGTTGGCGGCACTGTCTTGCTCGCCCCCTTTTCTGGAGTTCCACTCGGATCGCGTGGTGCTTCGTACCCGTTGCGATTTTCTGCCTAAAGTGGTGTCGCGTTTCCACGTCAATCAGGACATCGTGTTGCCCTCCCTCTGTCCGAAACCGAAGAGTCCAAAGAAGAGGGCCCTGCACTCGTCGGATTTGGTGCGGGCATTGAAGTTCTATCTTACAATCACGCAAGGGTTTCGGAAGTCGGACTCTCTTTTTGTGATTCCTGCTGGTCGTCGGCGTGGTCAGCGGGCTTCCAAGGACACTATAGCTCGGTGGATTCGTTCGGCTATCCTGGAGGCGTACCGGCTCAAGGCCGAGCCTTGTCTGGTTAAGGTTCGAGCTCATTCCACGAGAGCTGTTGGTTCGTCGTGGGCTTTTCGTCAGGGGGCCTCGGCAGCACAGCTCTGCCGGGCGGCTACCTGGCGCTCCGTTCACACTTTTACTAAATTTTATAAAGTGGACGTGCGTGCTTCCACCGATGCGGCCTTGGGACGCAGGGTCCTGCAGGCGGCGGTGGTTTAGGTTATCTCTTTATCTCGTTTTCGGCGCTTGTTGCGCGCTTGCCTAAGGTGTTGGGGTGTTGGCGATTCTGCCACTGTTTCCCACCCTTGAGTTCTGGACTGCTTTGGGACGTCCCACTAGTAATGGATCTGTGTCTCCCTTCCTTCCCTTCTGCTGCTGAAAGATGGATTTTGGTAAGACCTTACCTGTAAAATCCTTTTCAGCGAAGGAAGGAAGGGAGACACAGCACCCTCCCATGGCAGAAGTGTATTATTGTTTTCCAGATGCGGCGCGACTCCTCTCTGATGGCGGTCATCTGGGCTGGGGTCAGCGCACTAGGGCTCTGTTCCAGCATTGCCAGCTCATCGCAGTTGTCAGGTCCAGTGAGTAGTGCCTGGGACTGTGTGTTTTTTCTGTTATATGCATAACCTGTTCTCTCGCATTTCTGAATTTTCGGAAGGGGTTGTGTTGTTCCGCTGGTGTTGTCTGCTCTTCCTTAGCTTGTGTACGGACTGAAGGACATGGGAGTAGGAGGAGCCTAAGCTGAAGGGGCCGGTCGTCACTTTTTTCTAATCTGAGGTGAACTATCCTGTGGGCCTCCGCCTACCCACTAGTACTGGATCTGTGTCTCCCTTCCTTCCTTCGCTGAAAAGGATTTTACAGGTAAGGCCTTACCAAAATCCGTCTTTTTGCATCGCTTTATTCTGAGAGCTATAACTTTTTGATTTTTCGAATGATGGAGCTGTATGGTGGCTTGTTTTTTGCGGGACAAGATGAAGTTTTCAGCGGTACCATTTTTATTTATATTCGTCTTTTTGATGATCGCGTGTTATTCCATTTTTTTGTTTGGCGGTATGATGATAAAGCATTGTTTTTTGCTTCGTTTTTTTTTTTTTACCGTGTTCACTGGAGGGGTTAACTAGTGGGACAATTTTATAGGTCAGGTCGTTCCGGACGCGGCGATACCAAATATGTGTACTTTTATTGTTTGTTTTTTTGTTTTGTTTTTTCATAATAATATTAATACTTTGTCCCACTATGGGACTTTCACTTTTTTTTATTCTGATCGCCTGCATAGCATAGGGATGGAGCACCATCCCTGTGCCATGCAGGCTGTCAGCGCTGTACAGTGAGAAGATAGTTTGGTCATGTACTGCGCATGACCATAAAATCCTCCTGCTGTCTGGTGACCCGGATGTTGTCATGACGACATCGGGTCGTCATGGCAACACCCGGGAAGTCGCGGCAGACAGCTCTGGAGACCAGAAGAGGAGGTGAGTATATCGATCACCTCCCCTTAGCCACTGCAATGCTGCGATCGACTTCGATCGCAGCATTGCGGGGTTAATGTGCCGGGAGCGGTGCGGGACCGCTCCCTGCGCATAGTACCGGGTGTCAGCTGTGTCAATCAGCTGACCCCCGGCGGTGATCGCGCCCGCACAGCCTGTGTAAGTGAGCGATCGCCATGACGTACTAATACGGGTCAGGCTCTTAAGTCCCAGGGCACAGACGCGTATTAGTACGTCATGGGCTTTAAAGGGGTTAAGATGGTGGCTCTGTCCGAGAAATTTGGAGAAAGGAACAGTATGGTTTCAGCATCCGTTTATCAGTCAAGACAGACGCCAGCAAGAGAGGGGATGGGGAGCCGCAGTCTCCCAGGTGGCTTTTCAGGCAATCTGGTAACAAGAAATTGTGGGTCAGTCCTCGAACCTAAGAGAATTGAAGGCAGTGGAAGAGACCCTTTTGGCAGCCGATTCTCTACTCCAGGGTTCACATGTCAGGATATCCTCGGACAGTATGACGACGGTAGCCCATCTGAGACATCAGGGAAGTACAAGGAACAGAAACCTACAATTAATCTCAGCAAGGATCTTTCGCTGGGCAGAGCTTCACCTCCTATCCCTGTCGGCTCTGCCCCTGAGGGGCTCTGACAATTATCAGGCAGATTTATTAAGCAGAAATGACATTCATCCGGGGTAATGGAGTCTGAACTTGAAGATATTTCATTTGATTGTGCAGAAATGGGAAAATCCAGAAGTGGCTCTGTTAGCAAACCGTAAGAATGCAAAAGTAAAAACCTTTTTCTCCCTGGACCCGAAGGATCTAGCAGCGTTCGATCATCCTTGGAAAGTCAGACTTGCATATGCCTTTCCCCCAATTCCATTGCTACCAAGGACCTTGCAAAGAATCAGGGCCGAAAGAGTAAAAACTATCCTATAGCTCTGATGTGGCCCAAAAGAGCACGAATCGGAATATTGAACAGTTTGAAGGTGGCGGATCCGTTGATTCTTCCTCAGATCCGCGATTTGCTGCATCAGGGTCCGATCTACCATCCGACCCCTCAAAATCTTTCCTTAGCAGCTTGGCTTCTGAAATCGCCATCCTAAAGGCCACAGGCTTTTCAGAGGAGGTGATCCATACACTGCAGAAAAGCAGGAAGCAGGTCACAAATTCCATTTATAAAAAATCTGGAAGACCTTCAAGCTGTGGTATGGCTCGCATACACTAGATCCCCTTCAGCCAGATCTGTCTAAAATTCTGTACTTTTTGCAAAACGGTCTGTCTAAGGCATTAAGACCAAGCACTCTTAAGGTCCAAATCTCGGTCTTGAGCTCCTATTTTGATACTGACTTGGCCCAAAACAGATGGATTAAAAGATTAATTACAGCCGCGTCGCGAATGAATCCAACAAGAGCAAAAACGGTTCCGCCTTGGAATCTCAATACAGTTGTTAAAGGTCTTACCAGACAACCTTTCGCACCAGTATCTGAATAATGGAAAGCAGCGTTGTTGGTAGCACTGTCTACAGCTAGAAGAGTGGGTGAGATTCAAGCACTTTCAATCAGAGAGCCTTACTTTCAAGTTTTGGAAGACAGAATCATCCTCCAGTTGGAGCCTTCATTTCTTCCCAAAGTCTCATCTGAATTTCATATGTCTCAGCCTATAATCCTTCCATCCTTTTGCCAGAATCCATCAAATAGCAGAGAAGAGGAGTTCCACTTGCTGTAAGTTAGATGGACCATCATCTGCTACTTAAGTCAGACTGAGACCTGGAGGAAGGCGCAGAACCTCTTTGTGCAATACGGAGGCCCCAAACAAAGAAAATCTCCAAAAAACACGCTTGAAAATTGGATTAAAAAAGCAATTTGTGAAGCATACAGAAATCAAGATTTACCTCCTCCAAAATCCTTGAAAGCTCATTCTACCAGAGCTATGTCTATCTCCTGGGCTGAAAAGGCTAGCGCATCCATCGAGCAGATCTGCAGGGCAGCTACATGGTCATCCGTCCATACCTTTGCTAAACATTATAGATTGGATGTAATGTCAAATAGAGACCTAGCATTTGGAAGGAAAGTCTTTCAGGCTGTTGTCACTCCCGAAAAATTCATTCTTTGGTATTACTCCAGGTGGTGCTGTCGTGGAAGGGATTGGATAAAATAGAATTAGACTTACCGGTAATTCGGTTTCTAAGACCCTCCACGACAGCACAGGTAATTCCCGCCCTTTCTTGGTTTATGAGGAAAAATTCCTTAGTGTTAATAAAATATTATTTGAAGCATTCATACTGTGTGGTCCTTTAAAAACACTGGGGATAGTGTAGGGGAGGGGCTATTTAACCTCTTGTGTACCCTGTCCCTAATTAGGATGGGGAGGCAACCTCCAGGTGTTGCTGTCGTGGAGGGTCTTAGGAACTGAATTACCGGTAAGTCTAATTCTATTTTCCAGGACGTCTCTCCTGACAGCACCTTCAGGAGGTCGTCCTTCATATCCTTGATAGGGACAGGAAACACACAAGAGGTTAAAAGGCCCCTCCCTCCGCCCCAACTCCAGTGTTTTTCCTGTCCCTGTCAGGGACGGACACAGAAGAGGATTACGTTACTGGGAGCAGGAGTTCCTGAAGCCGGGCGCAGGAGGATTGGGCCGGGGTCCTCGCACTGATCCCCTACCTCCTGCCAGGCGCCGGAGGCGACACCCCACTGAAACCAGGGTCCCTCAGCCTTTGTCCGATAGGAGTGGAATGGTCTCCCCAGAAAAGGGGGCTCTGGGTTCCGGCGGCTGCCGCCCTGCTCACAGCTCCAGCGTGTGCCGCTAGATGGCGGAGACAGCACTTCCGGTTACAGGGGGAGCGATACGTGAACCTCTAGTAGCTGGCGTGCGTTCCACAGTGGAACACACTTCCGGAAACTTTGAAAAAAATGGCGCCAAACTGAAAATTAAAGGGGAAACACCTTTTTTCTGATGGAAGACAGGTGAGAAGAGCTATTTAAGGGGGGGTGGGACTAAGGTTATCAGTCAACCAGCTCACCAGTAATGGCAGATCAAACCACTGGTCGTTCTGACACTCCGACTGAACTTCCAGTCCAAGTAAGTTACTGAGTACTTCCCCTCTTCTCAGCACATTCCTATTTGTCTGCGGTAGTAAAGAGTCTTGTGCTCCTTGTCATTTTAGAACAAGGAGACCTCTAAAAAAGACACAATGACATCAGCTCCTAAGAAAAGGAGATGTGCCATCTGTAACAAGAAACATACGGGAAAGAGTTATGCTCTACCTGTATTGCAAAAGTTGTCTAAGAAGAACATTCCTTCTTCATGTCAGACTTAAGAGCCATAGTAAGAGAGGAAGTGCAGAGTACTGTCACAGACTTAGTCGCTCCTCAGGGTGCGCCCTGTCTCAAGAGGCCATGTCAGGAGCTGGAGTCCAGTTCTGGGGAAGAAGAGTTGTCAGATTTTTCTGCCCCCGATCAGGACAGGGAAGACTCTATCACTAACACCCCAGAAGAGAAGAAAAAATATCTCTTCTCCTGGGAAGATACCGATACACTGTTAACTGCAGTAAGAAACACTATGCAGATAGAAGACACTTACCAACCATCATCAGTGCAGAATGAGATGTTTGGGGGGTTGAGAACCTGCAGGAATAAGGTTTTTCCCGTGAATAATCACATTAAGGCAATGATCCTGGAAGAGTGGGAGGACACAGAGAAGAACCTAGTAATTCCCAGAAGCTTCATAACTCACCTACCATTCGAACCAGAAGATATAAAACTATGGGACGAAACCCCAAAAATTGATATACCGATTGCCAGGGTAGCGAAAAAAACATCCATCCCGTTTGAGGATTCGTCATCTCTAAAGGATGCATTGGATAGGAAGGCAGACAATCTCCTTAAAAAGACCTGGGAAACATCTGCGGTGATAATAAAAACCAATATTGCATCCACTTCAGTGGCAAGATCCATGAGCATATGGCTGGAACAGCTGGAAGACCACCTGAGGAGGAAGACATCCAGAGAAGAGATCCTCGACTCAATTCCGCTACTTAAGATGGCAACAGGATTTGTCACCGATGCTTCGGCAGAATCAATAAGATTTGCTGCTCGGAATGGGGCCCTTTCTACTGCATCCAGAAGAGCAATGTGGCTAAAAACCTGGTCAGGAGACAGTCATTCTAAAAGTAAATTTTGTGTCATTCCCTTTTCAAGCCTCTGGGTGTTTGGTCCAGTAGTGGATGAAATACTGGAGAAAGCCTCAGATGAAAAAAAGGGATTTCCGGAGGAGAAACCTAAGAAGGTGTCCTCCTTTCGGAAACCTCGTTACCAGCAAAAGCCAGAATATTCTGGAAAAGGGAAGTCGGGTAGATGGCGCTACCAGAAGGGAGGTATCTCGAGGAATCCCCTTCCCACTACAAGTGCTAACACATGTAGAAGATTACGCCAGGAAAGTAGGAGGAAGACTCCAACATTTCCACGGAGCATGGATGAAGATTACCAACAGCCCATGGATTCTCCAATCTATCGCACAGGGCTACAAGATAGAATTCAGACAGATCCCGCAGGGAAGGTTTCACCTGACAACAACCCAATCCGCCCAGGTCTCCAAAAGACTGCTAACAGACGTGAGAAAACTGCTAAACTCAGGAGCAGTGATATCAGTACCAGAAGCAGAACAGTTCCTGGGCTTTTACTCAGGTCTTTTTTCAATTATCGCACCTAATAAATCTGAAGTCTCTAAACAAATCAGTCGTTTACAAAAAATTCAAAATGGAATCAATCAGGTCGACAATTCCCTTAATCGGACACAACATGGTGATGTGTACAATAGATCTCAAAAAGGCCTATTATCAGGTCCCAATTCACCGTCACAATCAAAAGTTTCTACGGTTTGCACTAAAAGAAGGAGATACCATTCTACATTACCAGTTCACTTGTCTTCCGTTTGGCCTATCTTCAGCTCCACATATCTTTACCAAACTGATGGCTGAAGTTATGGCGTTCCTCAGGGAACAAGGAATATTAATCATTCAATATGTAGACAACTTCCTGGTATTGGCAGACTCTCCACAGCAGCTGAAAACCAACCTAACATCAACCATCCTGACGCTAAGAAATTTAGGATGGATTATCAACTGGGAAAAATCACATCTTGTTCCAGAAAGAAGGAAGATTTTTTTGGGAATCCTCCTAGACTCCGAACAACAAATGTCGTTTCTGCCGGAAAACAAAACGGACAGAGCTCAGGGCCAAGATCAAGAAATTCAGTAGGAGGACGAAAGTTACCATTTGAGAATGTATGAAACTCCTGGGTCTCATGACAGCTTCCATACCGGGAGTCAGGTGGAGCCAATTCCATTCGAGACAATTGCAGCAACAAATTCTATCAACCTGGAATCGGAAAATGGTCGATCTGGACAAAAGAGTTTCCTTATCGAAGGTAACCAAAAGATCATTGACTTGGTGGACCACCAAGGCCAACTTGCAGGAAGGAGTCATGTGGAAATTAACCCCATTCGTGACTCTCACTACCGATGCGAGCAGCAGAGGCTGGGGGGGCTCACGTAAACAGTCAATACCTGCAAGGTACCTGGGGGATGCAGGATCGTCCCAGATCATCAAATCTGAGAGAGCTTCAGGCCATCTGGGAGGCGCTGAAAAGGTGTCAAAAACATCTAAAAGGTCAACATGTCAGAGTTTTAAAGGACAACATGATATCAATGGCTTTCCTCAAACATCAGGGCTGTCCACGTCACCACCTTCTACAATCCTTGGCGGGAAAAATCTTCCAGTGGGCAGAAAGATCGGTCCTTTCAATATCTTCAGTGTATCTAAAAGGTTTCCACAATACAGTAGCAGACTTCCTCAGTCGAGAATGGGAGTTGAACTGGGAGGTGTTTCGTCACGTAACACATCGGTGGGACATTCCCCAATAGGATCTCTTCGCCACATGGAAAAACGCAAAGGCAGAAAAATTCTTCTCCCTCAGTCCAGAAGACAGACCAGCAGGGATAGATGCTTCATCTCAAAGACGGAACATGAATCTAGCATATGCATTCCCTCCTTTACCCTTTATACTGTGGGTACTAAAGAAGATTCAGGAAGACCGAGCCAGGGTGATGATAATCCTACCTTTCTGGCCCAAGAGAAGTTGGTTCCCCTTACTGAAGAAAATGTCCCTGGAGGATCCAATAATCCTTCCGGAGAGGCAGCACTTGCTGTTTCAGGGCCCGATTTTCCATCCCGATGCGAAGTTTCTCCAGCTTTCGGCTTGGACCCTGAAAGGCAGATCCTGAGATCTAGGGGCCTATCAGACGCAGTATTCTCAACTATGCAAAATAGTAGGGAACCTGTAACATTGGTCATCTATACAAAAATCTGGAAGAGATTCTGTTCACAGTATCAACCAGCATCTGGGAGTTCCATTCCAGACTTCCCCAAAATATTAGAATTCTTGCAGACAGGGTTTGAAAAAGGTCTAAGACCCAGCACATTGAAAGTACAGATTGCTGCATTGAGCGCTTTCATGGATTATCCGCTAGCTCACCATCCATGGGTAGAAAGATTCATTAAGGCTACAACAAGGTTAACACCAACAATTAAATCCCACATCCCACCATGGGACTTAAACATGGTCCTAAAGAGCCTATGCAACAAGCCCTTCAAGCCTCTCATAGAATCGAACATAAAATTCCTCTCACTTAAGACAGTGTTCCTAGTCGCAATAACCACAGCGAGAAGGATAGGGGAGATTCAAGCATTCTCAGAGACCCATACCTGAAATGCCTAGATGATTGTATTATCCTCAGGTTAGACCCAGCTTTTTTACCCAAAGTAGTTACCCCTTTCCATATGAATCAGGAGGTGGTCCTTTTAGTCAGGACTATAAGAATGATCAGGAATTAGCCTTCCACTCACTTAATGTCAGGAGAGTAGTTCTACAATACTTAGAGGTCACGAAGGACTGGCGCATAGATTCCAACCTATTCATACAGTTTGGGGGAAAAAAATAAGGGAAAAAAAGCAACAAAATCTACATTAGCAAGATGGGTCAGATCAGTAATTAGTCTAGCTTATTTAGCTGTGGGGAAGTCCCCTCCAGAAAATATTAGAGCCCATTCTACCAGGGCTATGTCCGCATTATGGGCAGAAAGAACAGGGGCATCTGTGAACCAAATAATGTACAAATCTTGGACAAATCTGAACACCTTCCGTAAACATTATAAATTGGACATTGTATCAGGCCAAAAGATGGCCTTCGAAAGGAAGGTCCTCCAGGCAATGGTCCCACCCTAAAATGTATACTCTGGTATTCTCCTGATGGTGCTGTCAGGAGGGACGTCCTGGAAAGTAGGCATTAGACCTACCGGTAATAGGGTTTCCCGGAGACCCTCATGACAGCACCCATTATATTCCCTCCCTAAATATTCCTGAAACAGCTATGTGAAATTAACATAGCTTGTTGAAAGGCAAATAAAATAGAGTTGCATCCATTCTGGTGTGGTACTTGAAAAATCACTGGAGTTGGGGTGATTTTTCAACCTCTTGTGTGTTTCCTGTCCCTATCAAGGATATGAAGGATGACCTCCTGATGGTGCTGTCATGAGGGACTCCTGGAAACCCTATTAATGGTAGGTCTAATGCCTACTTTTTACACTCTTGTATGCACTATGACACGTTTCAATGTGGTTTGTCCTATTTGGTTGTGGTACTTTTGTTGCTAAGATAACCTCATTATAAATGAGTCTGATCACTGTGTGGACTAGAATAGTCTGTGCCTAGTAAATTACTACTTATAGGTCCAATTCAATATGGGTCCCAATCAAACCCACTTGTGGACCTAGCTTTTGGTTTTGAATTTATTCTGACACTGTATCCAGGGTTATTGGTATTTTTTAGTCTATTATAATTAAAAGTTATATTTTAATGAATCTTTCAGTGCTCCTGGTATATGGCATGTCTTGTGGGGTATTCCTAGTATACGGCGGGTCAAGTCGGGTGTTTCCAGTCTATAGCTGGTCTTGTGGGGGGGTTTTCCAGCATACAGCATGGTGTGAGGTCTTTCACAGTATACCATGGATCTTTTGTGGTAATCCCGACATACAGCAGGTCTTATGGGGTGCTTGCTAAATTCAACTGGTCTTGTGAAGTGTTTTCAGTATATGCTGGGTCTTGCAGGTTGTTCAAGTTGGACTAAGAAATTTGATAAAAAATGTGTTTTAAGTGTAAAAAGGAAAGAAGTAAAAACACGCTTCTCAAAATCCTAGTTATTTCCCCCCACAAAATGTTTTAATCCGTAAAAAGAATACACATAGGTAAAAAACATTACACATTTGGTATTGCTGCATCCACAATGACACAGAAACAACTCTACAAAATTTTGGTTCATCTTGTTGGACCATCATTTATTTTTCAACAGGACAAACACATCTTCAGGCTGTGTAAGGGCTATTTGACCAAGAAGGAGAGTGATGGGGTGCTACGCCAGATGACCTGGCCTCCACAGTCATCAGACCTGAACCCAATCGAGATGGTTTGGGGTGAGCTGGACCGCAGAGTGAAGGCAAAAGGGCCAACAAGTGCTAAGCATCTCTGGGAACTCCTTCAAGATTGTTGGAAGACCATTTCCGGTGACTACCTCTTGAAGCTCATCAAGAGAATGCCAAGAGTGTGCAAAGCAGTCATCAAAGCAAAAGGTGGCTACTTTGAAGAACCTAGAATATAAGACATATTTTCAGTTGTTTCACACTTTTTTGTTAAGTATATAATTCCACATGTGTTAATTCATAGTTTTGATGCCTTCAGTGTGAATGTACAATTTTCATAGTTATGAAAATACAGAAAAATCTTTAAATGAGATGGTGTGTCCAAACTTTTGGTCTGCACTGTGTGTGTGTGTGTGTGTGTGTGTGTGTGTGTGTGTGTGTGTGTGTGTGTGTGTGTGTGTGTGTGTATATATATATATATATATATATATATATATATATATATGTATATATAATATAGCATGTTATACCAAAAGCAAGCTGTCATGAAGTGATTTTCATGTATGAAAGTAGTAAAATGTAAAACAAATATATATGTTGGATACCACTGTGATCGTATTGATCCATACTATAACACTATACCATTATTCATCTCGTTTGGTGTGCACTGTAAGAAAATAAAATTAAAATAACAGATTTGCTAGATTTTGCTCATCCAGCCTCACAAACTAAAGTAATTAAAAATTGTATGTACGCAAAAATGGCACAACTACAGCTTGGCATGAAAAAAAATAAGCCCTCATATAACTCTGTATTTGGGAAAATAAAAAACTTATGGGTCTTGGGAATTGGTAAACTCCCTACATATATCTATCTATCTATCTATCGATCAATATAATATTTTTTTTTGTGTGTGAGAGTAGTAAAACATAAAAAACTATATGCATTAGATACTATTATTACCGTACCAACATGCACAATAAAATTAACAAGTCAATTAAACTGAATAGTGGTGTTTAAAAAGAATAATGCAGAATTGTTTATTTTATACATTCCAAAACTGTGTACTTAAAAGTGATCTAAAAGTCGTATGTACCAGAAAATGGAACCACTGAAAACTACATATTGTTCGGAAAAAAATCTGCCCTCGTACAACAAATTGTATAACTTCCTGCTCCCAGAATATGGCGACACAAAAATAAATGATTTTTTTAAAACAATGTATAAAACTAGTAAAACATAATAAATAAAACTATATAAACTTAATGTCTCCATAATCATGTGGACCCACAGAATAAAGTTAACACTTTATTTGTGCAGCACTTGAATAGTGGAAAATACAAAAAAAACCACAAAACACTATAACTGCTGTACTTTTTAAATATAACTTATCCTAAAAAAAAACAAGCCCTATTACAGCTATAATATAGCTGCAACATTGGATGGTGTCAATGTCTTCATTATCCCGTAACTGCCTAGACACTCTGACCTCCTACACCAAAAGGAACCCAGGGCCCTCTGCACCAGCATCTGTTCCGCTGCAACATAATAATGATCACCATGGCTTCTTCATATTCCTTCCCAATTGTCACATGTGCTCAGTATGAGCCTGTTCTCACTTGTAAAAAGAATGGGGCACCAATGACTGACCTGCCATTTCTGGTGTTCTCTGGGGAAAGACAATAGAGCTGCACAGCGATGATCTGTGACCGTAGTGTAGAGGATCGGCCCTTACCGGACATTGCATGCACTGTGACTTTAAGGCATCATGCTCCCCTTTGAGTCTTGCTGTTGGACTAGTCGCCTTCCTCTGCTGTTGTTGGTATGTGCTGAGAGAGAAAGAAGAACCAGGAAGTAGAGACCTTGTTTAGATGTGTGTTTGCCTGAGGTAACAGGGAGACGAGTGCAGGTTCCCTGATCAGCAGAGACTATAAAGAAGACTCTGTTAATCTATGGAAAGAGAAGATTACGGACTATTGTAAAATTTGTTGTTTGGGATTGTGTCAAGGAGTAGAGAAATTCATCCTTTTCTTGAAGAACGTTTTCCCTGGAGACTAAGGACCTGAGACAACACACAACACAGCTTGTCAGCCATTTCTGTGTGAGTGAAGCAAGATTTGCCTGCCGGCTGGAATAAAGAGTTCCCGTATACAAGGAAAAGACTCAAATTAATTCATTCTGTTCTTTCACACCAGGAACAAGCGGCTACCGCCACCTGCGCCTGATCTGCGCAATCGTGAGTGACCCATCGATGTGAACTGTGTTAAGGTTTAGCGTAGTTTTCTGTAGCTAGGACACTGTACTAGCGTGGCCCGACTAGCGGAAAGCCAGATAGAGAATTAGCTCAGAGTAGTTTGTGAAACTTGTTGTGCACTGTTTGTTCTGAGCTTTCATTGCCATAGCTGGAGCATAGTTTGTAACTCGCTCAAGCTATATCTTCCTATGTTCATGTTGGTAATATTGTTATTGTAAATACTGATATTCTCATCTCCCGGCATATAATTCCTTTGTATATAATAAAGCCGGAGTTTTGTTTGTCTTCTCGTCTGCTGTGCTGTGCTTAAATCCTGCATTGCGGTGTTCTTTGACACCGCTACAAGTGGCGCTGCGAGCAGGGTACAGTTACAGAGATGGAGATGGCCGACAGCAATGTGGCTAATGTGAGTACCGCAGGTAATGGTGTAACCCCTGCAAGGGCCCTCCCTATGAGCACGTTGTTTAGTGTTCTGCCCAAATTTGATGGCCAGACTATACCCCTGACAGACTGGGTCACCAGATTGCAGAGCGCTGCCAAGATTTATAATGTCAGCCCAGAACTACAAGTTGAAATCGCTCTGGCCGCCCTGGAGGGTGAGGCGCACAGAAATATTTTCTTGCAACCAGAAACCACATGTAGCACCTTAGAAGAGATTGTGAAGTTTCTGGAAGAGATATACGGTGAAACGGCTAGTGCGGGGCATCTGCGGGCAAAATTCTTTGCAGCGAGAAGGGGAGGGAGTCTCCCAATATGCCACAGTGTTGCAAGAAGTACTTGCAGAGGTACCAAAGAAAGAGGCAGACAGAGTAGGTGGCATGGGATCTGTAGACCGGATATTACGAGAACAATTTATTCTGGGACTCTACAGTACTCCCCTAAGACAGATTCTGCTTGAGCGAGTGAGAGTGGATTCAGCCTTAAGTTTTCGACAAATATTAGCAGAGGCGTTGGCCCGAAGTAAGGAAAACAGCTGTGCCTCTGGAGTGGTGCATACTCAGACCGTCACACCTGTCTGGGGCGGGGGGAATGAAGACTCTGTTCGGGGTAGTGCAGGACTTGCAGAGTTCCCTGAATTGTATGCAAAAAAGACCTACACAAATAGAAAAGAGGATGGGAGCAAGCTCCGCCGCAGAGATAACATACCCGGCTCTAGCAAATCCTTATCGGCCCTTCCCTCAGGACCCTGAACTTAGACCTCCCTACACTGGTCCCTTGAACCCTTACTGTCCTCCCCTTACAACGTCTGTGGGTTGGCCGTGTTACCATGGTCCTCAATATCATCTACCAGCGGTCCCCCAGTCTGAGCCACTCTACCCGAGGCCCCAGCGTCCTTCACTCCGGCCAGTCGGTTGGATGTCAAGGGCCCCTCCCACACGCGGACGAAGAGAGGGACATCGGGTTGCACAGTGCTGGCAATGTGAAAGTGAAAGACACTTCGTTAGAGAGTGTCGGAGTGATTTGCAGGGATGTCCAGCGCAGCTGTTAAACTTCTAGACCCTGCAGTAGTGGGGCATACTGTGTGTGTGTGTGGGGGGGGGTAGAAGGACAAACCACCCAACACAATTCTGAACATCTGGTTGCAGGCTGTCCCATCCTGCGAGCTGAGTTCGAAGGAATCGCAGTGGACTGTTTGGTGGATACCGGATCACAGGTAACGAGTATGCTCGAGTCATACTTCAATCACTACTTCCAGATGATGGCCAAGCCAGAGCAGGAGATGTTAATTCGGGTGACCGCGGCTAATCAGCAACCAATCCCAGTCATGGGGGTTGTGTGGATGAACGTGCGGTTATGTGGACAAGATGTGGGAACGAAAGATGTCCTGTTGGTCCCTGAACCGTTCAAAGAAGATGTACTGGTGATAATGGGTATGAATATTCTGCGGGAGTTAGACCAGATCATGTTCACTAAACAGGGGCCTGGCTACTGGAAACAGGCCACCCCGCATAAGCCCACTCAGAAAGCATTTCAACCGCTTATCCACGTTTGTGGGACTCAGAAGATCATCCCGATACACCAGTCTGTGGGAATTATTCAAGTGCCGGGAAGGGCATCCCTCGCCCTCCCTCCTGGTCAAGAGACCATTCTCCCACTGCCCGTGGGGACTTTCTGCAACCTTGAAGGTATGGAGGTGGCTATTGAACCAGTGGGCCTAGGTGAAATAGACCAGAATGTCCTGGTGGCCCGGACACTGGCAGTGGTCCGAGAAGGGAGAGTACCCATCCAAGTCGTGAATATGAGGCAGAGAGAAATCCATTTACCCTCGAGAGTGGAGCTGACTCTGGTGTACCTATATCGAAATTAAGTGTTGAGTCCGAGAGAAATGACCCTGGCCCCAGTAGATGATGCAGTCTGGACTCTGGCTGGCATGGCCAAAGAGAAGGGGGCACCGACTCCAGAATGGAATGGGCAAGCCCTCCTGACTCAGATGGGGGTGGATGTGAAAGCTCTCAATTTCGATCAGATACTGGCAGTGGAAGCAATGCTGTTTGAGAATCAGGCTGCATTTGCCCGTCACACTGACGACTTTGACTGCACGGACGCCATCACTCATGAGATACCAACGGGGGACACTCCTCCTATTCGAGAAAGATATCGACAGATACCCCCTAAAGTGTACCAAGAGGTGAAGTCCCTGCTGAAACAGATGTTTGATTCAGGAGTGGTGCAGAGTAGTCAAAGCCCATGGGCAGCACCAGTTGTGCTCGTCAAGAAGAAGGACGGGACCCTCTGTTTCTGCTTGAGCTACAGGCGGTTGAATGCATGCACCGTGTGAGATTCATACCCCCTGCCCCGTATTGAAGAGTCTTTGACGGCCCTGGGAAAAGTGAAGTACTTCTCTACTCTGGATTTGGCTAGCGGCTACTGGCAAGTACTGGTGGCAGAAAAGGACAAGGTGAAGACAGAGTTCATACTACCCATGGGACTATTTGAATTTAATAGAATGCCGTTTGGATTATCCAACGCGCCGGGGACGTTCCAGCGGTTGATGGAGAAGTGTTTGGGTGACCTAAACTTTGAAGGATGATATTTACTCTGCTACTTTTCAAGAACATCTGGACAAACTCGGGCAGGTGCTCGGACGATTGCGGACCCATGGCCTGAAGATAAAACCAAATAAGTGTCATCTTTTCAAGAAAGAGATCGAGTACCTGGGTCACAAGGTGTCTCAGGATGGAGTCTTGCCTTCCCAAGCTAAAGTTGCTGCTATACAACAATGGCCAGCACCTAGAACCCTACGGGAGCTAAAGGCCTTCCTTGGATTGACCGGGTACTACCGGCCGTTCATCAAAGACTATGCGAAAATAGCGGACCCGCTGCACGAGCTGCTGAGAGGGACTGTTGGGGGACCAAAAACCAGGATATACACTGGGAACAGAAACAGGAGGAGGCCTTCCAGACACTGAAAGACACCCTAACATCAGCCCCATCTTAGCCTACGCATATTTCCGCTGGCTGTTCCTCTTATACATGGATGGCAGTCTTCATGGACTAGGAGCAGCCCTCTCACAGATTCAAGATGGGCATGAAAGAGTCATCGCCTATGCCAGTAGGTCCTTGAGGAATACGGAGTGGAACACCCTTTAAAAAAATTATGTGGGTGTTGCATCACAGACCACGGTCACCCTAGTGATATGGTGGTGGAGGATGAGGATGAGGAGGACAAGAGCAAATAGCCAAAATCAGGAAATGTATACCTATGTGTGGGTGTGAAAAGGTGCATGGGAATACACCTCCCAAAAAAAGACACTGAATTTGAGTTTGTTACGCTGCTAACATTCGGTGGTGTTGAGAAGTCTGGCCTTGTTCATTTTTATAAGAGTCAGCCTGTCAGCATTTTCAGCTGACAGGCGGATGCGCTTATCAGTTATAATTCCACCAGTAGCACTAAAAACCCGCAGGGCATGCCAGGGCCTCCAAGGTGTAGAGAGCCAGTTCATTCCACGTGTCCTGCTCAGAGCTATACAGCGAGGCCGAAGATGGCCATCTTTAAGTGGGGAGGCATGTAGGGGATCAGCCATTACTGGACATTGAATACACTGTCACTTTAAGGCATCATGCTCCCCTCTGAGTCTTGCTGTTGGACTAGTCGCCTCCCCCTGCTGTTGTTGGTATGTGCTGAGAGAGAAAGAAGAACTAGGAAGGAGAGACCTAGTGTACATGTGTGTCTGAGATAACAGGGAGACGAGTGCAGGTTCCCTGATCAGCAGAGACTATAAAGAAGACACTGTTAATCTATGAAAAGAGAAGATTACGGACTATTGTAAGATTTGTTGTTTGGGACTGTGTCAAGGAGTAGAGAAATTCATTCTTTTCTTGAAGAACATTTTCCCTGGAGACTGAGGACCTGAGATAACACACAACACAACGTGCCATTTCTGTGTGAGTGAGGCAAGATTTGCCTGCCGGCTGGAAGAAAGGGATCCCATATACAAGGAAAAGACTCAAGTGAATTCATCCATCTCTTTCACACCAGGAACAAGCGGCGGCCGCCATCTACGCCTGATCTGCGCAATCGTGAGTGACCCATCGATGTGAACTATGTTAGGGTTTAGCATAGTTTTCTGTAGCTAGGACAGTGTAGCAGCGTGGCCTGACTAGCGGAAAGCCAGATAGAGAATTAGCTCAGAGTAGTTTGTGAAACACTCTTTGTTCTGAGCTTTCATTGCCATAGCTGGAGCATAGTTTGTGACTCGCTTCCGCCATATCTTCCTATGTTCATGTTGGTAATGTTGTTATTGTAAATACTGATATTCTTATCTCCTGACATATAATTCCTTTGTATATAATAAAGCCGGAGTTTTGTTTCAGTTTTCTCGTCTGCTGTGCCAAACTTGAATCCTGCCTTGCGTTATTCTTTGACACCGCTACAGTAAGACCAACTACCAGGTTCTTAGGACTGTGCTGGGAGTCACAGTAAACCTTCGGTGGCACATATGAATGTGGCGGCACATATGGATGTGCCATCCTGGAAGAGCTGAACTACCTGTGCAACCTAAATGGGCTGCAGGTACTGCTTCACGCTACCAGTATAGAGAAAGACACTAGCAAAATGCAAAACTATTTGGCCATCAAGCACAAAACCATTTCATTTTCGAGAGTTGTCTTCCTATTTGCTCTCCAGGACTTCTATTGTCACTTTCATTTGTATCAATCACTTATGCTATCTAACTGGACAGAATTATATCCCTGACATTTCATTGACTTGGGGTGATACTTTGGTGGTTATGTGTTCTCTTAAGATTTTTTTTAGCAGTGTATATACTGAGTTTCTTACTTGCATACAGTGGATGTTAACATCCAGATGATCCCTTGTAGTTCACCAAGCTGCACTGTGCTGTCCTCCGTCTGTCAATGAACTGGGCCCATATACCCTGCTGCAAATTTCCGCTTTCAGTAGAATCTTTTAGCATTTGGACTTTGTGGGAGAATTAACTGTTTTATTGGGACATACAACTATAATCTTCATCATGACAACCTGAAGGATTACAGGAAAGGGAACTAGCACACAAACCGTGAGAGGAGTACGAGTACATAAACACGCCATAACAGTTATGCTGTCTGCTTAACTCAGTCCCTCCAGATACGCT
The DNA here is from genome assembly GCF_046119375.1 of Phyllobates terribilis. NCBI lineage: Eukaryota > Metazoa > Chordata > Amphibia > Anura > Dendrobatidae > Phyllobates > Phyllobates terribilis. The sequence goes on along the minus strand of NW_027362767.1, from coordinate 256,277,925 downwards.
GCAGCTGTTGCTATTACTCCAACAGATGATGTCACGGATCATCAATGATTGTCATATTCTATGAGAAAAGCCATCTGAAGTCACTGACTTTAGGACCAGTTGATATAGTCTTCATTTTATAAAAAACGCCCTGAATTTGAGCTTTATTAACATTCAGGATAAATTCATTCCGTCAATCAATTACACTATGCAACCATAAGCGTAGCAGGTCATGATGGGAATCGAATGAATAATGTAAATTTAGCTCCTAAATAATGAAGGTCATGTCTGTCAGAAGACAAAAGCCATGGTGTTCTAATTTATCTTGTCATGTATTGTAGTGTAGCCACTAGTGATGGGCGATTCTGCTGGAATTCAACTTCAGCAGTTCTTTCAAATTTGGCCATGAAATTTGATTTGCGTCAAATTCATTTTATTGTTTGATTTATTCAATTGTAATGAATGACAGATCCATACACTGATTTCAATTAAGAAATGTCTGCATTAATGGCCAGCTCTCTTCAGTGCCGTCCCATCATGTGGGCCCACCTTTATGTCTTGTGTGATCTCTGATATCAATGTGTATAATGGGAAAACCAGAAATGAAATACCAGAATGAAAAACACAATATTTACACTGCTTGCTGCAATCACAGTAGGCTTTTAATGTCACCATTTGTTTCATGGATTTTAGCATCTTTTTCTCTACATTTAGCTGAAAATTGGATATAACGTATTTTTCGGACTATAAGACGCACTGGACCACAAGACGCACCCCACATTTTGGGATGGAAAATAGGAAAAAAAATATTTTTTATAAGTTGGGGGTCCGTCTTATAGTCTGAATAGGTATGGTATCTTACATGGGGGGCAGTGGAGCGGGGGTCACATGAGGCAGGGTTCCTTTCAGGAAGCCGGTGCTCCAGCAGCAGGGATTTGGGTGGTGGTGGAGCAGGATCGCAGGGCTCTCTGTTTCCTCCCTTCCTCAGGAACCCAGTGGTTGCAGCAGAAAAGGTGAGATGGCTGAGGCTCAGTGTCTGGCTGGGGCCTGGTATCTGGCTGTGAGTGGCGTGGCAGAGTGGCGGGCGCGGCTTTCCGGTGGCCGCGGCCATCTTCTTGAAGCTGTGATATACAGGAAAATGGCTGCCCAAGCTCACAGTCTGTGCATGCGACAGCTCGGGCGGCTATTTTCCTGTAGATCACAGCTTCAGGAAGATGGCTGCGGCCAATGGAAAGCCGTGCACGCTGCTCTGCCTCACCGCCGACAGCCGGACACTGGCCCGCAGCATCTCATCTCTTCTGCTGCTGCTGGGTTCCTGAAGGAGGAAGGGAATGGAGGCCTCTGCGATCCCGCTCCACCACTACTGCCACTATCCGGTAAGCTCTACTTTCAGACCATAAGATGCACCCCCATTGTCTTCCCAAATTTGGGGGAAAAAAGTACGTCTTATGGTCCGAAAAATGCACCTGAAGTCGTTTTAAACTTTTTAGACAGTACTAACCGCATGGCCCTCTTGATCTCTTTGTTTCTCATACTGTATATGATGGGGTTAATGAAAGGTGTCAGCACCGTGTACAACAAAGATTTCACTGTTTTCCCATAGAAAGTGTCTTCCCCAACTGGAAATGTATATATTGTAATTTGTGTCCCGTAGAAGATGAAGATGATGGTGAGATGAGCGCTACAGGTGGAGAACGCTTTCCACCGTCCTGCAATGGATGAAATCTTTAGGATGGAGATGACAATGCAGAAATAGGAGATGGTGACCACCACAGAGGGCATGAGCATGAGCGGGATGGAAAATATAAAATCTTCTGTCTCTACTATGGAAGTGTCCGAGGAGGCTATGGCCATGATGGGGGCAAAGTCACAGAAGTAATGTTCAATGATTTTGGAGCCACAAAACCTTAATTGGAATAAAGATGCAACTTCAATGGGGTACAGGATGAAGCAAATGGCCCACGGCCAGAAGGTGAGGTGCAGGCAAAGCTTATGGTTCATTATGGCTGCGTAGCGCAAAGGATGACAGATGGCCACATAGCGGTCAAAGGCCATTACCATAAGGATCAGGGACTGAGTATAAGTGGAGCTGCAGTACACATAATACTGGATGAAGCACCCTGTGATGGACATGTCACCTCCTCCCATGACTATAAGATACAACATATTAGGGATAACATTGGTGGTAAACAAGAGGTCCGCCACAGAGAGATTTCGGAGGAACAGGTACATGGGCACTTGCAGATTTTGGCATGTGGATACCAGTATGATAATAAAGACATTTCCAAGCAGAATCACAATATAAGTCAAGAGAAAGAGAACGAAAAGTGAAATCTTAAAGTTTTCTATGTTCTTAAATCCGAGAATGAAGAATTCTGTGACTGTGGACCCGTTACCTTCACACATTCTTATAGAAGAACTAATCAACCTGCAATACAAAACATATAGAATATGTATATATTTTCTGTAGATAGGACCAGCGTCAATGATGGGACAATCAAGTCAGTCTAAAAGTTGTACATTGGTGGGCTCCAACCTATGGCTGTTAGAAAACGACAACCCCCAGCATGTCCCGATAACCACAGGGATTTATATATGTGGTACATTTTTTTTTTATTTCTCTAATTCATCTGAAATGTACCAACTCCAAATAACATTCATTGAAATCTCCTACCGATATTTTGTTTATTGCTCCTATACAGATTTATGTGTCTCCATGGTTATAGAATACAAACTTTTTGTAGTCTGATTGTACAGCCATACCACTGTGATCTGTCCTGTAGTTTTTTCTCACCTCTTAAAGCTATAGACTATATCTTGAGTACTTCATTATACCCACATAGAATGGAAATATAAACACATATATATGTTATCCATATAGCATGGAAATACACACAGACACACAGATACAATGTAGATATATAGTATATACATATATATGTAAGGTGGCTAATGGTCGTGTAGTCGATGGGAGGTATGTGTCACAGAGATGGCTGGTCTCTGATGTAGTCCGGAGTGTTTCTCTAGTGCATTTAAGCACTAAGAGGATCGTTTGGTGCACCTGGGAGCCGGGTTATGGGTAGTTTGAGAGATGGGCAGGTCTAGCAACCCACATACCTCACCTCTGGGTGTGGTTAACAGCCTATATATTAAGGAGGCACATGGTCTGTGTGTTTGGAGGAAGAAAGACCTCCTGTGTGTGGTTCTCTCCAAACTGGGCCGTGTACTGAATGCCTACCAGCCTGTGTGACCACAGTGCTGGCTAACCAGAGACTTTTCTAAAAGGACCGTTTTCTTTGTTTTTGCCTGCACTAAAGGCTGTTTGTTTGCATTTTGCTTTTGACCGATTCATGAAGTCTATAAACCGTTATGGACATTTAAAGGAACATGCCTCCTGTTTGCCTCCTATCGCACCTGAGTGAGTACCATCCCTACAATATCTATATAGATATTGTGACAAAGTCACTGATAAAGTGATAGAGGGAAGATATGTTTCACGGAGGCTATTATCTTCCGTGAATTGAAACCGTGAAGTGTGCTCCAGCATGTTATTTGCTGAGAGGGTTAAACCTCAATTTTAAAAGGGAGTGGTTTTTGTGAAGGCCCATTGTGAAGGTCATTCGCCATATCTCCACCTCAGGGTGTGGTCTGGGGGTTTTAAATATTCAGCCTGCAGAGGCATTGAGTGTTCAGTGTCTGGAGAAGCTAACTCCAGAGGAGAACTTGTGTTTGTTTGTTCCTGATCCATGTGGAGTTGCTGAACTCTCAACAGGTGGATCCCTGCTACTACAAAGACTGTGTTTTTGTGTTACCATTTTTATTAGTCTTCCTGTTTTTGCCCAGTGGGCTGTGTTTATTTTCACGGACTAAATGTTGGTTTATGCTACATTATAATAAACCAACAAAAGATTGAAAGAGACAGCATACCTGTGTTTACCTTCGTGTGCAGCCAAGCGAGTGGTCTATCACAATATATATATATATTGTAAGGTTGCTAATGGACACACAGTTGATGGGAGGTATGTATCACAGAGATGGCTGTCCTCTGTGATGTTAACCCGGAGTGTTGTGCTAGTGCACATAAGCACTAAGAGGACTGTTTGGTGCACCTGGGACCGGGTTACGGGTAGTTTGAGAAATGGGCAGGTCTTGATACCAACATAACTCACCTCTGGGTGCGGTTAAGATATAGAATGGAGGCCGTTGTTTGGCACATGGTCTGTGCGCTTGGAGAGAGAAGGCCTCCTGTGTGGTGTTGTCTCCAGACCGAGCCAGTGTACTGGATGGTACCCAACGTGTGTGTCCACAGGACTGGCTAACCAGAGACGTTGCTTAAAGGACTCTTTACTTTGTTTTTGCCTGCACAAAAGGCTGTTTGTTTTTCTTTTGCTTTTGCTGGGTTTTTGAAGTAATAAACTGACATGGACATTTAAATGAAAGCGCTTCCTTTTTGCTTCCCGACGCACCAAAGTGAATAGAAACCCTACAATATACAGTATACACACATATACAGTGCCTTGAAAAAGTAATCATACCCTGTGAACTTTTCCATATTTTTTCACATTACACCCACAAATTTAAATGTATTTTTTTGGAAGTTTATATGATACCAACACAAAGTAGCAAGTATTTGTCAAGTGTAAAAAAATGATACATGGTTTTCTAAATATTTTATAAATTTAAATCTAAAAATTGTGAGGTGCATTTGTATTCAGCCCTCTATAGTCTGATGCCTCTAAATAAAATCCTGTATGACAAATTGCCTCCCGAAGTCAAATAATTAGAACTGAGTCCATCTGTGTGTAATTTATAACTACAGCTGTTCTGTGAAGGCCTCATAGGTTTGCTTGAGAACATTAGGGATCAAACAGCATCAAGAAAACCAAGGAGCACACCAGACATGTCAAGGATAAAGTTGTGGAGAAGAATAAAGCAGGGTTAGGTTATAAAAAATAGCCCAAGCTCTGAACATCTCACGGAGCACTGTTCAATCATCCAAAAATGGAAGGAGTATGGTACAACTGCAAACCTACCAAGACATGGCTGTCCACCTGACATCCTAAGCAGGCAGAGCGTTAATTAGAGAAGGAGCTAAGAGGCCTATGGTCACTCTGGAGGAGCTGCAGACATCCACAGCTCAGGTGGGAGAATCTGTCCACAGGACAAATATTATGACTTGCTTTCAAAAATTACTTTCTTCTTGTTATAATAAGTCCTGTTTGCAGTTTGCAAAAAGCCATGTAGGGGACACAGCTAGCATGTGGAAGAAGGTGCTGTGGTCAGATGAGACCAAAGTAGAACTTTTTGGGTTAAATACAAAATGCTGTATGTGGTGGAAAATTAACACTGCACATCACCCTGAAAACACCATCCCCACCGTTACACATGGTGGAGGCAGCATCATGCTGTGGGGAGACTTTTCTTCAATAGGGACAGGTAAGCTGGTCAGAGTTAATGGGAAGATTAATGGATCTAAATACAGGGCAATCTTGGAGGAATACCTGTTAGAGGCTGCAAAAGACTTGAGACTGGGGCGTCATGCACCTTCAAGCAGGACAATGACCCTAAACATACTGCCACAGTTGCAATGGATGGTTTAGAGCAAAGCATATTCATTAGTCAGAATGGCTCAGTTACAGTCTAGACATAAATCTCATTTTGAATCTGTGGCAAGACTTGAAAATTGCTGCTCACAAATATCTCCATCCAAACTCACTATTTTGCAAAGAATAATGGGCAAAAATGTCAGCCTTTAAATGTGCAAAGACAGACCTCAAAAGACTCATAGCAGTAATTACAGGAAAAAGTGGTCCTACAAAGGGGGCTGAATACAAATACACATCACAATTTTCAGATTTATAGTTTTTTAAATATTTTAAAAAATATTTATTATTTCCTGTACACTTTACAAATACTTGCTACTTTGTGTCGGTATAGCACATAAAACATTAAATACATTTAAGTTTGTAGGTGTAACATGAAAAAATGTGGAAAAGTTCACGAGTTATGAATACTTTTTTAAGGCACATAAACACTGTATATATATATATATATATATATATATATATATATATATATATATATATATATATATGTATTTCAATTATAAGTGGGCATTTTTACCTAGGTCAAAGCTAAAATGATATATAGGTACCATATTTTCTTATCTGTTTAAGGTTTTAGACTTCAGATGATTAAAATTGAGCTTCCTGCTGGAAAAAGGGTAATTAAAAGTCTAAAAGCAATGATAATAATATTAAAGGCGGTAAAACATGGAGTGCTATAATTTATTGATATAAAAAAAATCAGGCAAGGTACCATGAAAATGATCCTATACTAAAATGAACACCTTGCTGTCATGATGTTTAGTGAGTAAATGCTGCATGGACGGTTTACATTTTTGTTGTTTTGAAATATAAACATTGTATTTTGAGGTACTGAAAACCCCTTCATCATAGTTGGGACATTTAGGTCACCAATCTTCTTGGGTTGGCAGTAGAGTCGTCCAAAAAGTTAAGAGATCATTGCCTTGCACAAACAAGGGAAAGGATCCAAAAAGATTCACATAGGAACACTGGCTACACTACCTGGCAGAAAGAGCAAGCTGTCACCAGCTGTCACTAGATTCCTGAGGAAGCAGGTTGGCAAAACCCCCCAAGTCATGGTAAAAACCTGTTACAAGATTTGTTGGCTGCAGGCAATGATGTATTAATTTGCACAGAAAGGTGAATACTATTTGCCCAAACTCCAACACGTCTACTGACCCAAGAGTACAAGAAAAGTCTGCTCCAATATACTGAAAACCATATAAATAATTCACAGAGGTTTAGGGATTCTGTTCTGTGGAGCAATGAAACAAAACTGACGTTTTTCAGGCTATGGATCAGCAATATGTCTAGAGGAGGAAGAATGAAGCATTAACACCCTGCCTACAGTGAAGCATGGTGGTGATGCCATTATGCCTATAATGAGGCATGGTGGTGGTGCCATGATGGCTACAGTGAGGCATGTCAAGTTGTCTGACTTGAACCGCATCTAAAATCTTTGATAGGAGTTGAAAAAGGTGGTTGCAGTACGACAACCTAAGAATATTAGTGACCTGGAATCCATTGCCTATGAAAAATGAACTAATTCCCCAGGAACACTGCCAGATGGCGGCTATGTATGACATTTGCAGCAGGTCATAACAGCCAGAAGGGCTCTACTAAGCACTAAAGGTGCTTGGCATGAAGGGGTGAATAAGCCTGAGATTGCAATAATCAGTAAATGTTTCACTTTGTGGTGAATTTGGAGAAACTACTTGTTACATTAGTTGTTCAGCTTTTTACATTGTTCTTGTTTCATTAGTTAACTGCAAACAGCAGAAAGTTTTGTAAATGTCGCTGATACACCAAATTTGCAGTGGGGTGGGGGATAATTTTGATTGGAACTGTAGGCTTGTGGAGAATCTTGTGAAAAAAAAAATATCAGAAACAAAGGCCAAATCCAGACCATGCATGTTTTGATATCTACACCAAAAACTTCATAGTGGCGAACACACCACATGTCTATGTTCCAGATATCTGAAGATGAATGAAAAGAGTGTCCATTTTATTATCTTTCTTCATAACTTGGTAAGAACAAAAAAGAAAAGTGTTCAAAATTTGTAGAAGTAACAATAGTAGTAGGAGTAAAAATGTTAAATGCAATAATAATAATAATAATAATAATAATAATAATAATAGCAACAGAGGTAATAACAATGGTTATAATAGTAGTTGTAATAAAAAAAATTGTAACTCCTGTAGCTGTAATATTTTTCAATCTTATAATAAAATAATTTTTTTAAGAACTTACCTTCTTTTATTTCTAGAATTTGGCGACGTTTATGAAATTATTCATCATTTTTGTTATTGTTTGGTTCTGGCACAATGGGCGCAGTGCAACTATGATGTCCCTTCTCCTATAGAGGATGTATCACAGCACAGGGATAACTTTCTGCCCAAATTTCTCGTGAAGTTTTGATCTTTTATATAACACTGCCCTCCCTGCTGACGTACTGCGCCATGCCCCTCGTGTATAATTAGGAATCAGGAAAGTTGTTAAAAGAAAATAAAGCTCAATAAAAATGTTAATTAATGTGACCTGGTGATGGAAAAACATGAATGTATGTGGATTTCACCTGTAATAATTATCATCAGAATACTATTAATGCACTGTAATGGTGAGTAAATGTAATATCACGAGACAGAAGCCCCATATAGTTCTATTAGTTCACCATTAGTTCTGCTCCCTTCTCATTCCCCATTTACATCTCAACAGAGGAAGAGAAATCAGAATTGGGTGTTTTATTTTATCAAAGGGAACTTCTTAGATCTTTCAAGCTTTCTAAACCTCCCCCATACAGCTTGAGCCATAGCAACAAATGACAGTCATATCCTCATGTCCTATCCTGTCATATGTCTACAAAAACAACTTTTATTGTTATTGCTCAGCATATTCAAATAATGGTATCTCAGAATAGTCAAGTAGGATCTCACTTCTGCAGAATAATTCAGCCTTACACTCTCTAAAGGGATTATTTACTGTAAGGGCAGTAAGACTTTAGAGCACTCTACTGTGAAAGCAGGGACACTATGGTGTTCTCTACTGTAGGAACATTACAACCATGGATAGCAGTAAGACTATGGCGCTCTCTACTCTAAGAGTAGGGAGACTATGGCGCTCTACTGTAAGAGAAGTGAGACTTTGGAGCACTCTAATATCAGTCTTACTCTGGGACCCTCTGATGTAAGATGTGTGAGACTGTGGAGGGCTGAGGTTTCACCTTCAGCAAATAAGGGATTCTTTACTGTAAAGGCAGCAAGAATATCGATCTCTCCACTGTAGGAGCAGAGACACTATGGTACTCTGAATTGGAAGATCAGTGAGACTATAGTACTTTCTGTCCCAGGATGTTGTGATGATTGATTTGTTGAAAGAGTTCAAGTGAGGTCTGGATGTGATTAAAATACCATTATGTGGATTAGATTACTGGGAAGGGGTCAATGTATTTTCTGCTCATTTATATTTGGAGTCAGGAACTAAAGTTTTTTCTCCTTTTTTTGTACTTCTACATTAACACAACAAGGGAATAGTTGAATTGGATAGACTTTTCACGACCTTCCTGTCTTACTACCAGGGTTGCCAACTTGACTTTATTCTTTTTTCTGGACGGCTTAACAAAAAATCACGGACAGACAATACTTTTCATGGTCACATTGGAAAACCTTAATAAATCATTATGATTATCAGTGACCCATGTCTACATCCCATAATTCTGATATGAGAAATCAACTGTAAACCATAAAATGATAATTACAGTCAAAATAATCTACTTTCAGAAAGTCGCTCTTGAGGCACCTACTTCAAGCGGCGAAAGCGATCATCCCGCGACATTGGAAATCCCAGCTTGCTCCTTCAATGGAGGAGTGGATCTCAGAGGTTTCCACTACTCAGCGCATGGAGTCACTGATCACCCATTCTCCAGAAGAAAGGGTGAAGTGTGCTAATAAATGGTTTCACAGGGACGCCTTTCTAGATTCGCCAGTATTGAAATCAATTCTTGGATAAAATAACTAACAAACAGCGGCTGTGAGAAGGAGGTTTTAATAAATCTTTCTCAGAACTAGTACCCACCTACAGATTTTCTCAAATGTTCCCTCACCCCTTCTGTGTTCGTCTTTTGTCGGATTTGTTTATGCAAATGCTCTTTCTCTTTTGATTATTGATTATTATGTCTTTATGACTTCTGTTTACTTTTGTCCTTCTAAAAACCTCAATAAAAATGTTGAATTGAAAAAAAAAAAAAATCTGCATACATATACAAGATGCTCTGGTGATTATATCCACCTTTCCGCTGATAGGTATCCTTAAAACACAAGGACCGCAAGGTCTCATATTGGCCCTGTACACTTATTTGCTATCACTTGACAAGAGCTCGGCTTCTCTAAAGGTGAAGGACAAGTGCGAGCTGCTCATTCCTACTATCAGCGAGGAAGACTGGGAGGAGGTGTTGGAATCCCCTCTTTATGTTTCCCCCTCCGTGAACAATAAAATTACTCAATTATACATTATTCACCAAGCTTACTTACAGTACCCATATGGTGCAGTCTTAATGGAGTTAGACTGCCCTCTTCAGAATGTTTAAGATGTCATGCTTTATATGCGGATTTTTGGCACATGATATGGTCGTGTCCAATTATTAACTCCTTTTGGCAAAGCATAGTCACATTCCTGTCTTCTTTGATATCTATTCCGATTTCCTTAGATCCGATGATATGTTTATTTGGGTTACTCGAGGAGGAAGAGTGGAACCACCACTTTAGAATTTTTCTTAGGGAAACTGTATTTCTTGCCAGGAAATTGATAGCTACGAGATGGATGGGGAATTCTTCTCCAACACTAAGGTCATGGATTGAGTCAGTAAACACAACGATTACATATGAGAAAACAGAGTATCATAATAGAGGTTGCCCTCAGAAGTTCGACAAGGTATGGGACATTTGGAACGCTTCGGAGGCTACAGTATTTTTCAATTGAGGTACATTATATTAATTATTAGCTACAGTTATGAACAGATAGGACATACAGGAGTATTTTTTAGATGGCAGCAAAAAAGTTTTTTGTGTATGAAGGAAGTTCATATATCTGTACCTACTTGAGGAATGTTGTATATACATGTATACTGATTTTAAGCAGAAGCAAAAGTCTTGTGGAAATGTATATAAAATTGCTGTGTTTCAGTTTTCAATAAAACAAATTAAAAAAATAATAATAATCTGCATAAATTTTCTCAGCCTTACAAAAATTGCAGACTCCTAATTTTTTTTTTTTTTACGGACAGGGCAAAAAGTGACGAATTTTTACAGAATGTCCTGGAATTTCTGCACGGTTGGCAACCCTGCTTACTACTCTGCTTACTGCCTTCTATTAGTACAGTGGTTATTTTGATTGCAGTAACATTTGGATTACACTTTAGGAACTTTTCACTTTATTGAAAACTTTCAAAACTTTTACTGAATGCAATTTTTCACCACAAGAGCCATAAACTCTACATTTAGCCATTGAAACTGGAAAATGAGGTTATATCTTCTTTGGACTCTATTCTGACACCAGAGAAGGTTATGAATAATGTTGACAGATAGACCATATGGCAGCTTGGATAAAGAGGGCCAAATCTGGATGGTCCTATTCCTTTTACTATTTGGTGGCATGAACATGGGCAGGAATCCTATCTTCGAGGGATCTGCACTGGTGGAATTGGCCCAAGGGTCATAGATTGGGTGTGGAGAGGGACACAAACACCAGGTCCTTCTGTCCTGGTTGGCAAATCCTAGCACCATAATTAGGGGAAGGGGGTTGGCACATTTTGATCCTTACAATGAGGCCTCTTCTCTGCAAAATGAAATCAGAATACTGTAATATACTCCCTAGGCATCCCATAACTTTCGCTATACTATTATGAAACGTTGACTAATATCATCTTCAGATTAGTGTCCACTAGGGAATGATACATTGTGTCCTGTGTTTGTATCAAACTTGGAAAACAAATATTGATGACAAAACAAGGAGAAGACATCCTAGAGGTACCATCTGGGAAAGAGTTCCCCAGTGACCTTTGTGGAAGTTGTGTTTACTCATTACCCCATACTAATTAAGAGATCATGTGAGGATAATTGAAGATTAGGGACTAATTACTGTTGAGGTGACAATACTCAGAGATTCCCCACACAAAACTTTCACTATAATGAACATGGACTTTGTTCTCGATGGGAACTAGATTACTAGTGACTTCCCTCTAGCATAATCTTGCTAATAGACTTTATAAATTCGACACCACACTGGAGAAAGAAGAACACGGCCTCACCATAGGGAAGAGCAGGTTTCTCAGTGTGAGAGATGGAATGACACAGCCCTGATCTCTTGGCTTCACCTCATCCATGATTAATGCTGGGAGGAGAGCACAGTTGCCTAACACCTTTTTAGATAAGGTCCAGGTAGTAGGAAACTCCCTCAGTGAAAACCATCTGATAACACCCACTTGATATTAAGGAAAAATTAACTCGCTAGGTGCCAAATACTTTGATTGTTAATACCTCCAAAACAGAGAGGTGAAATAGAAAAAAAAAACAAAAAAACATTTTATTCTGATCTGCAGCCACTATTACATTATGTGTTCAGTTCAATATGGTGAAAACATTTGGTGAAAAGTTCTTCTTTAAAGGGGTTGTCCAGTCAAAAGTGATAAGTCTGCAGTCACTCTGTGTGACTGCAGACTTATGAATCCCCCCCAGCGCAGACACTGTGCGCTGCTGGGATTCACCGGTATGAAACCCGGGACCGGAGGGTATGTATAAATTATACATACCACTGGCCATTCAGCGCCGCCTCTCTCCATTCACTTGTATGTAGCGAGGCTATGCCCCGTCTAGTGACGTGGACAGCCAGTGGGCGCATCCGACTAGAAGGTGTGGCCTCGTTCAATACAAGTGTATGAAGAGCGAGTCCGCGCCCACTGGTTGGGGGTATGTATTACACATACATACCCTCCGTTACCGGGTCTCATACCGGCGAATCCCCGCAGCGCACAGTGCCTGAGCTGGGGGGATTCATAAGTCTGCAGTCACACAGAGTGACTGCAGACTTTTCACGTTTGACCCGACAACCCCTTTAAATAATCCCCATTTCCTTTTGGCCCATATATCCTTATAAATTCGGGACAGTTGGCAATCATGAACTCATAAACATTACTGCTGACCGGATCATCCAGACTTGTATTTAGCAAAATAATTGAAAGTATTAAATTCTTGCACATTAATGTGCAACTTTCTTGACAAAAGCAGAAAACTCAATAGCAAAAAAAATCTTAAAAATGTACTGCATTATATTTAATAATTAAGCAGTATGTAGTGATAACTGTACCATCGCGGTGGATCCAATTGCTGGGATCCCTACTGATCTTATTAAAAAAGCTCCCACAGTCAACTGAGTGACCACCACTCTATTCACTTCATTGAGGGTGGCAGAGAGACTCATTAACACCAGGGACCAGAGGCGTAGCTAGGGGTTCAGCTCAGGGGGGCGACACATCAGAGTGGGCCCCTAACCGGTAACCCTGATTCCTACTACGGTGGTGCACCCTAATGGTGGATATAGGGGAACCTCAGTTGATGACCGCACTGTTACTGAAAATAAATCTCTATGCTAAGATCAAGACTGATATTACCGCCATATGGTGACCATATAGTGGTAGATACCAGTCCTGCAGAACATGTAAGAGATTACAGTAGAGTTACAGATAGTGACTAACAGCTGATGTTTGTTCTGATGGAGTCGTTCACTTTTCCCGTCTTTTCATTTAGCCTAGACTGACACAACGACTTCTTCCAGCCATCACCCATCTACAGAGATTATAACAAAGACACATTTGACTTCTCACATTTCCAGTACTGTCCCCATCTTTTCCCAACCTGCACAAACTCCTCAACCCAATGCTGAGCCGCTACTGCCGTATGTGTCCCTATTACTGCACCTGCTGTTTGGCACAATAGCCGTGCTCCTCTTACTAATCCACATAGTAATATCCACCACTGTGCCCCTCACATAGTAGTAATGCCTCTTTTGTGCCCTCTAGAAAATATTAATGCCCTGTGCAAATGCCCTAGAAAATAGTGTCCACATTTTGCCCCTAGAAAGTAATAATACTCCCTGTGCACCATTAATGATCACAACACTCTGAGTGCCCCTATAACAATAATACTTCTTAAGTGCTCACTTAACAAGTAATAATGTCCCTAAGATCCCCAATGTACAGCTCCTCTTTACAAAGTATGATGGGCCCATAGCTCCCCGTACACAGTATACTGGGCCAACAGCTCCCCATACACAGTACGATGGGCCTCCAGCTCCCTTATGCACAGTATGATGGGCCAACAGCTCCCACATACACAGTATAATGAGCCCACAGCTGCCCTATACACAGTATAATTGGCCAACAGCTCACCCACACACAGTATAATGCCCCCACAGCTCCCCTATAAACAGTATGATGGGCCCCACAGCTGCCCCATACACAGCATGATGGGCCCAAAGCTGCCTTATACCCCGTATAATGGGCCAGCAGCTCCCCTATTCACAGTATAATGGGCCCACAGCTCCCTTATACACAGTATGATGTCCCCACAACTCCCCTATACACAGCATGATGGGCCCACAGCTCCCCAATACACAGTATGATAGGCCCACACCTCCCCTATATACAGTATGATGGGCCCACAGTTCCCTTATACACAGTATGATGTCCCCACAACTCCCCTATACACAGTATGATGGGCCCCAGCTCCCGTATACACAGTATGATGGGCCCACAGCACCCCTATATACAGTATGATGGACTCACAGCTCTTTTGTACACAGTTAATGTCCTCACAACTCCCCTATACACAGTATGATGAGCCCACAGCTCCCCTATATACAGTATGATGGGCCCACAGCTTTTCTATATACAATATGATGGGCCCACAGCTCCACTATATACAATATGATGGGCCCACATCTCTTTTATACACAGTATGATCTCCCCACAACTCCCCTATACACAGTATGATGGGCCCACAGTTCTTTTATACACAGTTGACATCCCCACAACTTCCCCATACACAGTATGATGGGCCCACAGCTCCCCTGTATACAGTATGATGGGCCCACAGCTTTTCTATATACAATATGATGGGCCCACAGCTCTTCTATATACAATATAATGGGCCCACAGCTCCACTATACACAATATGATGGGCCCACAGCTCTCTTATACACAATATGATGGGCCCACAGCACCCCCATATACAGTATGATGGGCCCACAGCTCTTTTATACGCAGTTGATGTCCCCGCAACTCCCCTTTATACAGTATGATGGGCACACAGCTTTTCTATATACAATATGATGGGCCCACAGCTCCCCTAAATACAATATAATAGGCCCACAGCTCCCATATACACAATATAATGCCCCCACAGTTTCTCTGTACACAGTATGATGGACCCCAAACTCCACTATACACAGTATAATGGGCCAACCGCTCCCCTATACACAGTATAATGCTCTCACAGCTCTCCTATACACAGTATGATGGACCCACAGCTCCCCTATACACAGTATGATAGCCTACTGCTCCGCTATACACAGTATATTGGCCCCACAGCTCTCTAAATACAGTATGATGTCCCCACTGCTCCCCAACACAGCATATTGACCCCCAGAGAAGCCCTCATACAGCAGAATGGCCCCCACAATAGTGCCCGCACTTTATGATGGTCCCCACAGTAGCCCTAAACTGTGTAATGGTCCCCGCAGTAGCTCCCACACTGCATAATGGCACTGACAGAAGTCCCCACACTGTATGATTGCCCCCACGGTAGGTCCCAAATTGTATAATGGCATTCAAATTGGCTGTCAAACTGTATAATTGCCTCCATAGTTTAGGAGGACCCCCACAGTTGTTCCTACAATGTATGAGGAGCCCACCCTCAGTATGAGAGCCCCTTCACTGTATGAGGCCCCCCCCCCAAAGTAGTCCCCACAATGTATGATTGCCTCCATGGTAGGCCCCAAACTGTTTAATTGCCCCCACTTTAGACCCCAAACAGTTTAATTGCCCCCACATTAGCCCCCAAATGGTGTAATGGCCCCTGCATTAGCCCCAAAACTGTATAATGGCCCCTGCATTAGCCCCAAAACTGTATAATGACCCCTGCATTAGCCCCCAAACTATATAATGGCCCCCTGCATTAGCTCCCAAACTATATAATGGCCCCGCATTAGCTCCCAAACTATATAATGGCCCCGCATTAGCTCCCAAACTATATAATGACCCCCGCATTAGCCCCCAAACTATATAATGGCCCCGCATTAGCTCCCAAACTATATAATGACCCCCGCATTAGCTCCCAAACTATATAATGGCCCCGCATTAGCTCCCAAACTATATAATGGCCCTGACGCGCCCCCTGGACCAGTGCTGTAGTGCGGCGCACGTGTGCGCGGGGGAATACCCGGAGCCCAGGGTGGTCAAACTAAGTGTGTGGCAGTCTTTGTAGATGTTGTTTAAGTGTCGACTACGCCACCCGTTGATTTGCGGTCGCAAGGCCGCCGCTGCAGAACAGTCCGCTGAGGCCGGTGGTATGTGTGCAGCAATGGTGGTATAACCCCCAACGGGAGAGGTATGGCCTCAGGGCAGCTGGTGCGGGTGAAGGGAGTGATAGAAAGGGCGTCCCGGTACCTTTAGTGCTGGTAGTGCGATGGAACACAGAGACTGATTGCAGTTTTCAATGCTTTACTCACAGATGTTATCAGTGTCAGTCCTGCAGGTGATGACGACCCGAGCCGTGCTGCGTCCACCAGGTACGGGGCTCGACCAACCCCCAGGCAGTTCCAGAGTGTGACCTTGAACTCCTTTCTCCGTTCCTTACTCTGGCCGTCCCCACTAGGGACCCACCCATGTCCAGCTTCCTCGGGCCTTCTGGTGGCGAAACCTATCTCCGGTTTCCCTGACCCTATGTGGCGTGCCTTCGTGGTGAGTGTAGTGAGTGGTCGCGCCAAGACGTGGCCACGACCTCCGGTTCCTGGCTGAGGATAAGTGGCCTCCACCAGTTCGGGATCCGGTACCCTGATCTGCCAACCCTTCACCCGCTGACTCCTAGCGTGTTCGGGTTCCCTCTTCCTTCATGTCTCTGGGCCTTTCTCCAGGTTCCATTCCTTCCTTGTTCCTTGTTCCTTTCCTCTTGTCTTTCTCTCTCTGCTCCCTTCAGGAGCAGCACCCAGACAGGGCTGCTGCTCCCTGTCACTACTCTTCTCCTCTTCTTCTGTCTGACTGAACTGAACTCCTAAGATGGTGCCCACCTTTTATACTCCCTCTGACACCCGAGCCCAGGTGACTAGCCACCAATGGGCTCCTTCCTATGCCCAGAGTCCCTCCCCTCTCTGCTCCTGCACCACTGGGATATTCCTCCTCCCCTCCCACTCCAGCCAGGGACAGACGCTGTTGTACCTACACATCTATCTGGTGGGAGTACCGTTGATCTGTCCCCCGGAAATGGGATGTATGTGGTGCATGCAGCTAACTGAGTTCTAGTCCACACTCCATCCTTACCCGGGAGTGGAATACCACACCTCTGGTTCGAGGTGCAATACCCCTGTAGCAGCCGAGCCCTCGGGGTGCTACAGCCCCGCATTAGCTCCCAAACTATATAATGGCCCCCGCATTAGCCCTCAAATTATATAATGGCCCCCACACTTTATGAGGAGCCCCCGACACACTGTTTCCGGGTCCCCCACACTGCATGAAGGTCCCCCGTTGTTTATGATGCCCCCACATCACACCACAAGTTTTAATAAAAATAAAAAACATCATATACTCACCTAATCCAGGATCCTGATGCGTCCATAGGCGAGGCTCGGTCAGACCAATGCGCTGATGTTATAGCGCCGGCACATACAAAGAACATCAGAGTCCTGGCACGGCGCGATGACTTCACCGCTCTGGGACTCTGAAGTCCTGCTCCTGAGCCGACACTTCTGCCACTGTATCACCAATGGAGAGCGGCAGTGCATGGGGATTGTGTCTCACTGCACAACCGCACAGCTTAACTATATTTAATTATAGTGGTCCTGTCCCACTTAAAATGCCACTAGTGTTCCTCCTAGTGTTAAACCGTTAAATGCCGCTGTCAATCTCTGACAATGGCAATTAACACGCATGGGCAGGGGGGCATGTCATTCTGCACGCCCATGTCTTGATTGCGGGGCACCGATGGGTTGCAATGACAGCCCAGGGTCTCCTTAAAACCCTCGTGCGTATCATTATGATACTCCTGTGAAAGCCAGCCTGTGGCCGGCATTCATAGGAGATTGTGATTTTAGCTACACATTATGTATAGCCCAATCGATCAGACAATTGCAGCTTCAAGTCCCCTAAGGGGACTATTAAATACAGTAAAAAGTTTAAAAAGTTTTTAAAAATAATAAGAAAAAAATCACAAAAGGTCAAATCACCCCCTTTTCCCCCATTACAATTTAAACAAAAATGGCAAAACATTTTTTTCACAGATTTCCATATTTTTTTCACCACTTAAATAAATTTTTTTTTTTAAAAAAAGAACTATACATGTTTGGTATCTGCATAATTTTACTGACCTGGAGAAAGATATTGTTAGGTCAATTTTACCGTATGGTTTGCATGGTAAATAAAAAAAACAATTGTGAAATTGCCCTTTTTTTCTAAATCAATGCACTTTAAATAAATGTTCCTGCTTTCTCGTGCATCACATGAAATAATGAATGGTGTGTTTCAAAAGTACTGCTCGTCCTGCAAGAAAACGAGCCCTCTCATGGCTATGAGGACAGAAAAATAAAAAAGTTATGGCTCTTGGAAGAAGGGGAAGAAAAAAACAGAAAATCTGAGGGTGAAGGATAAACAGGTTGTCCACTATTTCTTGTCTCAGTGTTTGACATGTTCCCTCATGCTTCATCTTTGGATATTTCTAAGCTGGCTCCATGACAAAATTAAAATGACCGCATTTATGATGAAATGATTTATTTATTGTTATAAGGAGCGATACCTGGAGGAATCTCATTCACTATATATTAGAAGTTTTTCAAAGTTTAACATTAGTCACATCGTACACACCTATGTGAGTCTATCACTTTAACTTTTAGTTCTTGAAGCACCAAAGCACCTGGATCTCTACATTAAAACAGAAGTTATGAATTGTATCTGCATAGAACTATGAATGGAAAATGGAAGAGTACGGCGGTGCTAAGAAGGAGAAAAAACAGATCAAGGCAAACCATTAAAATGTAGAATTGATGAGTGAATGATAGCATGGCGGTCATGCCAAGGACTATAGTCAAGAGGACTATTTGTCAACTGTTCGGGGAGTACTGGAAGTCTTTCCAATAGCCTCATGGACACTCCAGAAGAAATGGCAAATAGACCTTCTCAGTTGTTCTAGAGATTGTGACATCATGGTTTATCTTAACAAGTATTTAAAAGTTGCCCATAAAGTGACAAGTCACCCTGCTTGAAGTCACCCTGCTTGAAGTCACCCTGCTTGTCATGCACATAGCCAATATGCTGAGCCTACGGCACCTTCTGAGATATACGGGGCATAGGGTTTAAGATTTGAGCATCTCCTCAGACCTCACTATTGCATATAGTTTTAGATGAAAAATGTTATGATGTATGATTCCTGGGATAAAAGACATATGATGGGTCATTGAATGAAATGGGTGGCTTCCTACTGATGTAAATCCCAGGTCCCTACACTCATTCCAATGGAGAAATGGCTGAATATATAGAAACCTTTCTAACAGGGAACCATGGCTTCAGTGGCATCCAGCCCATAGACTCTCCTGATGTAAACCTTATTACATGTCTGATCCATTTTCCTCTGACATCTATCAATCTCTATAATGGATATATACATAAATTGTACTTAGATTTACATTATAAATACATTTTTAAAAAAATAAAAAACATGCATCATTCTCAACATAACCATGATAATGAAATCACCCAAGGATTACACTGCTGACTGCATTTACACTGTGTATTCGGATATCACCATTCATTTTATGGTATTTTCCTCTAAATTTAGTGCAATATGGGAAGTACAGTTCTTTTACTATTTTTATACAGTATTTGCTGCATGGCCCTCTTGATCTCTTTGTTTCTCATACTGTATATGATGGGGTTAATGAAAGGTGTCAGCACCGTGTACAACAAAGATTTCACTGTTTTTCCATAGAAAGTGTCTTGCTCAACTGGGAACATATATATTGTAATTTGTGTCCCGTAGAAGATGAAGATGATGGTGAGATGAGCGCTACAGGTGGAGAACGCTTTCCACCGTCCTGCTATGGATGAAATCTTTAGGATGGAGATGACAATGCAGAAATAGGAGATGGTGACCACCACAAAAGGCATGAACATGAGGGTGATGGAAAATATTAAGTCTTCTGTCTCTACTATTGAAGTGTCCGAGGAGGCTATGACCAAGATGGGGGCAAAGTCACAGAAGTAATGTTCCATGATTTTGGAGCCACAAAACATTAATTGGAATAAAGATGCAATTTCAACAGGGAATAGGACAAAACAAATGGCCCACGGCCAGAAGGTGAGGTGCAGGCAAAGCTTATGGTTCATCAGAGCCGCATAGCGCAAAGGATGACAGATGGCCACATAGCGGTCAAAGGCCATTACCATAAGGATCAGGGACTGAGTAAAAGTGGAGCCGCAGAACACGTAATACTGGATGAAGCACCCTGTGATGGACATGTCACCTCCTCCCATCACTATAAGATACAACATGTTAGGCATGATATTGGTGGTAAACAAGAGGTCCGCCACAGAGAGATTTCGGAGGAACAGGTACATGGGCACTTGCAGATGTTGGCATGTGGATACCAATATGATAATGAAGACATTTCCAAGCAGAATCACAATATAAATCAAGAGAAAGAGAACGAAAAGTGAAATCTTAACGTTTTCTGTGTTTTTGAATCCAATAATAAAGAATTCTTTGACTCTGGACTCGTTACCTTTACACATCCTTATATAAGAACTAATCAACCTGTAATACAACATGTATAGAATATTTATGTATCAACAGTATGTAAGACTAGGGTCAATCATGGGACAACCAAGTCAGTCTAAAAGATGTTCATCAGTGGGACCGAACCTGTGACTAACCAGCTGTTAGAAGACTACAACCAACAGCGTGTCCTGATAACAAAAGGGCTTTTATATATTTTTAAGAATAGGCGCACCTTCAACATTTTTTTTATTCTTCCAATGTATCTGAAACTTAGCACCACTGAAATGGTCTAAAAAAGAAAAATTAATAAAATAAATATATATACAGTATTACATCTGCAAGAGTTAATTTATCTCCTCTCACTCAATCCAGCACTCATCCTCTGTTATAGGCTATAAAGTGAGTCTAAATCACACCCCGACTCAGTCCACACACCCCGGCTACACAATATGCTGCCACCAGTCATCAAAGACATGGGGTAATGAGTCCCCAAAACATGCTACTGTTTGGCAAACAAAAAGGCTTTAATAGAAAAAAAATACAGCGCTTACAAGAAAAGGTATAAAAAGATCAGATAAAAAAAATACACAAATATGCAAAACAGTTATAAAATAAAAAGGGAGAAATAATAGAAATACCTAAACATTTCTGACTAAAGTTGTCCTTCTGTTTCTTTGAGGGAAGGAGAAATTAATTATGGATCACATCCAACAACAGTTGACCCCACATGTGAGCACCTTTCTATTGTGTAACCCATTTTTTATATGCTTGTTCCTGGGCTCACATTTCCAGTAATTTATAATATTAAAATTGCTGGTTTGTGATTGGACTGTGGGCTAATTTAGGGGCAAGCACCTTGCATTTTAAATACTTTGTGTCCCCACTCCCCCCTCTTTATAGTAAATAGGAAATATCCAGCCTGGCTACAATGATTATCTGCCCACCTTTTGAAGCTTGGCTCACCAAGCTAAGGTGTCATCACCTATGTATTTTCAGTGAAAATTTCTGGACCATTCATGTGTAATTGCAATAATTTTCTGGGAGAAATACTTGAATTTCAAGGGTGCCAACACTTTCAGCCATGTCTGTAAATTAAATACCAATATTCTTACCTGTTTAGAATTTTGGCTTCTGTCAATTACAATTGTGCTTCCCTCTAGGAAAAAAAGTTTATTAAAAGTCTAATAATAATAATAATAATAATAATATTAATAATATAAAAAAAAACATAAATAATAATATTGAAGGAGGTAAAACCTGGAGTATTATAATGCATTGATTTATTAAAAATCATATGAGACACCATGAAATGGTCCCATACTAAAATAAACACCTTATTAGCACAATACTTAACCTGTAAACGGTGTCTTGGAATATAAGCATTGTGTTTCGATATCCTGAAGACCCTTTATTCAGACTTAGGACATTGTCAAGAACATTTTAGGACGACGTGTGCGGCCCCTTTAAGAGGCAGGGAGTGCGCAAGCACCCTAAGCACAGTGCCCGGGGATCTGCGCACTGTGCGCGCACCCTGGGCAGAGTCAGTGTGGAGGGACACACCGGTTGGGGGCTGCGGTGGTAAGATGGTCGGCGTCTGACGGCAGGAGGCAGAGACGCCGGCGCTACACAGGGCTTTCTTGGGTGATATAAATTATAGGTATTTGCCTTATTACACACCCAAATGTGTGCTCACATGAGTATAGCTTGTCCTTTGGCATCTAATCCTTTAGTCTCTTCCTTTACTCTCACAAAAGTATGAGAAGTAGGGAAGTGCAGGAGAGCACAGCCTGGCGTCTCCCTGTCAGCCGGCCTCTGAGCATTGTGATAATCCTATCATAGCATTTCTCCATGATCCAGATGTAAGCGAACAACCGAAGCACGGAGATTTCAGTGATACTTGCAGCACAATATTTTTCGTCCATAAATAAGCATATTAGAATCCATTGTGGAATTAATAATAATAATAATAATAATAATAATAATAATAATAATAATAATAATAATAATAAGTGCAGTGTTATAAATAGAAATGGAGATACTTTTTGTAAACAAAAACATTAAAAAAATCTCCAAAACCAGAGCATTCTATGTTTTAAAACTATCATTTTGGAAACACAACATAACTCTGTGTGTAAACTACATGTCTATTCTCTATGCATCTAAAAATTAATAAAAAAAATGTTTTTTTTTTTTTTCATAACTAGGTAAGAACTAATATTAAATGTAATAATTATAACAGTAGCAGAAATAGTAATAACAGTAATAATAGTAGTAGTATTTGTAGTAAAAGAAAAACCCCAGAAGTAGTAAAACAAAACACAATAGTAGTAATAGTTGCAATAATTTTTTTCTTGTGATGAAATCAATTTTTTAATGAACTTACCTTATTTTATTTCTAAAATTTGTCTGCATTCATGAAATTACTGATCATTTTTGCCATTTTTTGGTTCTGGTACAATGGACACAGGGAAATTATGATTTTCCTTCTATAAAGGATGTATCACAGCACAGTGAGAGCTTTCTGCCCAAATTTCTCCTGAAGTTTTGATCTTTTATACAACACTGCCCTCCCTGCTGACGTTCTGCACCATACCCCTCGTGTATAATTAGAAATCTGCAAAGTTAGGTAAAAAAATAAAACTGAATAAAAATGTTGATTGCTGTGGCCTGATGATAAATAATGTTACCCTGGGGATTGATGAATATGATGAATGTAATGGATCTGACCTGAAAGAAAAAATCCTCATCAGAATACTAATAATGGACTAGAATTGTGAGTGAATGTAATATCAGGAGTTGGAAAACCCAAATTGTATTATTATATCACCTGTACGGCAGTGGCTTCCTTGTCTCAGTCAATGAGGCAGTGACCCAAGAAAGTTCAACTTAAATGTCTTTATTCTCAAACTTACAAAATAAATCCAGAACTTTTATCCTCCGGTTCGCAGCCAGAGCGACATTGCCATGAGAGACTGCACCAAGCTGGACACGTGGCATGAACTAGCTCTCAACGCCTTGGAGGTCCTGGCCTGGACTCTGTAATTCTCCTCCCCAACCTTTTCCCGGACTTGATATGTCCCTTGTTACTTGGCCATGAGCTTACTCTCTGCTGTGGGTACTAAGACTAAAACCCAATCCCCTTATTTAAAGGACCTGACTGTGGCCTGTTGATTATACGCTCGGCTCTGCACTGCCTGGGCATCCAGAGGGTGTTCCTTTACTATAGGCATCACCACTGTGATCAGGTCCTGCATACTCGCCACGTGCTCCATTACGCTTTTATGGGGAGTAGGCACCTGTTCCCACGTCTCTTTGGCTACGTCCAGCAGGTCTCAGGGATGTCTACTGTATAAAAGCTTGAATGGAGAGAACCCTGTTGAATACTGTGGTACCTCGCGGACGGCAAACATTAAATAGAACAGTAACATATCCCAATACCTTCCATCTTTGCAGACCACTTTTTTGAGCATAGATTTTAAGGTTTTGTTTAACCTTTCCACTAGACCTTCTGTCTGTGGGTGGTACACCAGCGTGTGCAATTGTTTAATCTGGAGCAACATGTACAGTTCCTTTGTCGCCTTGGACATAAAAGGAGTCCCCTGATCCATAAGGATCTCCTTAGGAAACCCAAGTTGGCAGAACATGGCAAACAGCTCCCGGGCAATAAATTTAGCTGAAGTGTGACGAAGCAGAATCGCCTCTGGGTAATAAGTAGCGTAGTCTACTATCACTAATATGTGTTGGTGGCCACAAGCTGACCTTACAATGGGCCCTACCAGATCCATAGCAATCAGTTCAAAAGGTACCTCTATAATAGGCAGAGGAACCAATGGACTATGGAAACTTGCGGTGGGTGTGGTCAGCTGACACTCTGGGCAAGACTCACAAAACCTCTGCACCTCAGCATTAATCCCGGTCCAAAAGAACCGCTGCGGAATCCACTCTTGTGTCTTTTTTAACCCCTAGGTGACCTCCCAGCACTGGTTTGTGGGCCATCTCGAGCACAGCCCGGTGGTACAATTGGGGCACTACCAGCTGTTTCACTACTTCATCCCAGATTTTGTCAACCTGATATAGCAACTCCTGGTTGACCGCCATACGTGGAAAAACCACTTCTGCCCCCGGATTCTGAGCCACCCCATTTACCTCTATCACCCTTTCCCGTGTCCAGGTCAGAGTGGGATCCTGGAGCTGGGCTGTCCCAAAAGTTCCCCAGTATACTTCCAGCTCTGGGATCGACGGGGTCTCCTCGACTTCTCCTGCTATCACCTCTAGGGGAAACCTGTCAGATTCACATTATTTCACTATGAGGGTGACACCTTCGGCAGGTATCCCTAACTCGGGATCTTCGAATTCCGCGCCTGGATAGACCTTTACCCTAAGAGGGTTAATTTTACTCTCCCACAGGGACCAGAACAGGGGCAAGTCTCTTCCAAAAACAGTCCTGTAAGGAAGGGTCTTCAACACTCCCACCACATATTTAACCTTCCCGCACAGAGTGGAAAAGGTAACTGACTCGCCCCCTGGGCCGTGGGGCACTCGGAACCGGGCAATAGGGAGACAATGGGAGTAGTAGTGGCGACCCGGTCCCGTGGCTCAGGGTGGTCAGACCAGTGGCAGTCTTTTAGATGTTTTAGATAATGTCCGACTACGCCACCCGTGGATTGCAGTTATTAGGAACCGCCGCTGCAGGGCAGACCGCTGGGGCCGATGATGTATGCAGCTGGGATAGTGTGACTCCCCACGGGAAGAGTGCAGTGTAGTGGATGGTGGGAGAGATGGTGGTGAGAGTCCCCGTGCCGTTAGTGCTGGAGGAGCGAAAGAGCACACAGACAACGTACTGCAGTCCAATGTCTTTTACTCACAGTTCAGGTGCTCTGGGTCACTTCTGCGCAAGCAGTGACCACCCAAGCCGTGCAGTGTCCACCAGGTGAGGGGCTCGGTCAACCCCCAGGCAGTTCAGGAGCATGGCACAGGACCCCCTTCAATCCTTTCTCTGGCCTGCCTCACCAGTGACCCACTTTTGTCCAGCTGCCGCGGACTTGTGCGGGTAAACGTGGGCCCCGTTCTCCGCTGTCCTATATGGTGCCTTCCTAGCAGGTTTGATGAGGTGTCGCACCAATAAATCATCACGACGTCCGGTCTTTGGCTGAGGGTATATTTCTCCTCCACCAACTTGGGATCCGGCACCCTTAATCTGCCTGACCCTTCACCCTGTATTCTCGTGGGTTCTTAGGGTCCCTTCCACCTTCTTGTTCCTGAGCCGTTCTGTTTCTCTGTCTCTTCTTCTCCTTTTCTGTTCCTTCCTGTTCCTTTCTGTTCCTTTCTCGTGGAGCTGGGATGAGACTTAATCACAGCTCCCTTTCACCTCCTCTCTCTCTCTTCCACTCTCCTCCTCGGCCTCTCTCTAGGCCCACTCTGGAGTAGAGCTCCTACAGAGCCTCTACTCCCTGTCTTCTCCTCTCTCTGCACAGACTGACCCTTTTATACCTCCCTCTGACCATGAGCCCAGGTGACCAGCAACCAATGGGCTCCTTCCTACGCTCAGGAACCAACCCCTATCTGCCCCTACAGCACTGGGTATTCCACCCCCCCTCCCCACTCCAGTCAGGGACATAGTCAGTCGTGCCTGCACTTCTGTCTAGTGGGAGCACCGTTGAGCTGTCCCTCAGAAATGGGGTGTGTGTGCTGTATGCAGCTAACTGAACCCTGGTCCATGCTCCATCCTTACCTGGGAGTGGAATACCACACCTCTGGCAGAGGTGCAATACCCCTGTAGCGGCCGAACCCTCGGGGCGCTACATAACCTCTGCCTTCGGATACTCGCGGAGTTTGCCATGAATACAAATGACCCAGTAGGTTCTAACCTGGAGATCAGTGACCCATGGAATAGTGTCACTAGGCTCCCTGAGTCCAAGAGAGCCTCTGTCCGGTGTCTGTTGACGCACAGCTGGCACAGATGGGGTTTTCCCACTGGGGCAACGGCGTCCGCAGTGTAAACAGCCTGGGCATACATTGATACCCGGCGAGTAAACCCGCAGTCCATGGGTTCAGCAGTTAGGGGCAGTTGGCAGCTACATTTCCTGGCCCTTGGCACCGCCAGCACCTGATAGCGGTGGCACCTCTAGTCCACGAGACTGGTGTAGGGGAAACTGGTCTCCTGCCACCCTCAGTCCGGGGTACCCCCTCAGTATGGGCTCGGTTCTGACTGACCCCAGCAGAGGGTCGTGTCCCTTTCTCAGGCTGCTGGGCTTCCAGGGGCTGGTGTGAGAGCCGCAGTGAGACAGAGTACCATATGAAGTCCTGGGTGGCCGTTTAACGCTCTATCAGGCTAACCACCTGATTTATGTTGCCTGTGTCCCCTTGCCCCACCCAACGCTGTATGGCTGCTTGCTGGCAAAGTTCCCACAAGCCGGTCAACCACCAATCTCTCTACCATCTGGGATGGAGTCAAAGTCTCAGGCTGGAGCCATTTTTTTACCAGGTGCAATAAATCAAATGCCTGAGACCTACCAGATCGGGCCTCCACAAAGGTCCACTGATATACCCGTTGCACCCTTAACTTAACTAAAGTTTAAATTGGTTTCGTGGACATGGGTCACTCTCAAGACCCGGAGTGGAGGGAGAGATCCGTCCCACTACCAATCCTACAGATCTCTCCAAAAATAAAAGCCCATTTCAGATTTTCTTAAATCTGACTTGGTCAAATAGTTTGACCAAATCTACTCCCTCTTTTATCTTGCATTGTAACCACAAGCGTGGCTGTAATTACAATGCTCTTCAGCAGGTTCAGTATGCCTCTATGCGCATCCTGGGGGATACATAACGACCCTCATATATGATTCCCCTCACTGCCTCACACATCATTAATTTACTTAGAAATTATGATCAACTGTTTCATCAGATTTGCTGAAACAAGAAATAGACATCTTCACATATAATGGCTGTAATGACTCATGAAACATGGAGAACTTTTTGTAAGATCAATAAGAATATGAAGCTCTCTTCTGTAAGAGCAGGGAGACTATAGAGCTCTCTACTGTAAAAGCAGGGAAAGTAGAGCTCTTTACTGTAAGAGCATGGACATTATGGAGCAAACTACTGTAAGCGCAAGGAGACTTTAGAGCTCTCTACTGTAAAAGCAGGGAGACTATAGAACTCTTTACTGTAAGAGCAGGGAGATTATGGAGCTCTCTACTGTAAGAGCAGGGAGATTATGGAGCTCTCTACTGTAAAAGTAAGAAGACTATAGACCTATCAAGTGTAAGAAAAGAGAAATCATGGAACAATCTACTGTAAGAGTAGGTAGACTATAGACCTCTACTGAAAGTGCAGGGAGACTATAGAGCTCTCTACTATAAGGGCAGGAAAACTATGGAACTCTCTACTAATAGAGCAAGGAAATTATGGAGCTCTCTACTGAAAGAGCAGGGAGACTATAGAGCAGGAACAAAAACTGAAATTAGCTGGAATATAAGTTGGTATGCATGCCTCCCGTAGGCGCATGTTCACAACGGCCACCAAACAGACAAAGCCTAGGACAAAAACAAAATGAACAAATACCCTGCAGTAAATAAATAAACATTTATTTATTGCAGGGTATTTGCTCATTTTGTTTTTGTCCTAGGTTTTTGTAATACCAAGACTATGGTGCTCTCTTCTGAAAGATCAAAGAGACTATATAGCTCTCTACAGAAATACCAGGGTCATGCTACTGGATTCGAACCCTTGATTCTATCACCTTTTGGGTGCAGCTTTAAATACCTTCCCCTACTGGTGTTTCCTGCTGGAGATAGACTTTGTTGGATTCATTCACTTTGCTGTAGTTTGTGTTGGTTGCAGTAGTTTTGTGTGTGATTCCTTTACTCCTTAGGGAACTGCTACTCTAGCGATCCTAGGAGCTGCTAAGGTGCAGGGTAAGCCGCCGTCAAGTGGGGGCACCATTACGTTATCTTAGGGTGCCAAACTCCGCGGTCAGGTAGGGACAGACCAGGGAGACCAGGGTCAGAGAAGGGTTCTTCCTAGTCTGAACAGGGATCTGTCAGGTTCAGGTATTGTCTTCCTGGTTTGTACGTTACCTGTTGTGAATATGCTTTGGCAGTCATAACATTATCACCAGCCCACTCCATTTGTTGTGTATCGAGAAGTCATCATGGACGCCCCGACCACGGAATTGTGGACCTTGTCTTTGGAAGTGGCAGACATCAAGCAGCAACAGCAGTTTGCATTTTCCACCGCTGCGCAGGTTCTACTTCACCCTAATCAGTCATCTGAGCCTAAAGTAAAATTACTGGACTGTTTTGATGGGGACCAAAGTAAGTTTTCCATCTGTTTTGCTTCATGTAAATTGTATTTTCGTCTCTGTCCTACCTCGTCCTGGTAAGAGAGTCAATGCGTCGGTTTTGCTTTGTTGTTGCTTTGTGGAGATCCTCAGGCTTGGGCATTTTCTTTGCCTGAGGATTCTCCAGTGTTTTCCTCTGTTGACGCTTTTTTTCTGCTCTGGGACTCATTTATGATGACCCAGATAAAATTGCAGTTGCTGAATCAATGATCCGTAGGTTGGTTCAGGGAAATCGTAAAGTGGAGGACTACTGCTCTCAGTTCAGATGCTGGGCAATGGAGAACTCCTGGAATGACCCAGCTCTCTGCAGTCAATTCTGCCAGGGTCTCTCTTGTGATATGATGGTTAATAGTCCTTCTCCATTGTCCCTGGATGAGGCCATGTCTCTGGCGGTGCGCCTGGACCGACTTCTTAGGGATAAGGACACATTTGAGACTATTTCTGTGTTTACTCCCTCTCATCCTACTGAGGAAGGTGAACCCATGCAGATTGGGGCCTGCCGAGAGTCCAAGTAGGGAGATGTACGTGAGACACGTGCTTCTTTCTGCTTATACTGCGATAGAACTGGTCATGTTATGATTCAGTGTTTCAAATTCAACAATGAATTTCTTAATGGTAAAGAGGATATGAAAAAAAACATTAAGATCTAAGGACACTGATCCTAACAGTTTAAAGCTATCTCTCATGCATATGTAGCACCCTGAGGACTCGGCTGCTACAGGGGTATTGCACCTCACTCCAGAGGTGTGGTATTCCACTCCCGGGTAAGGATGGAGTGTGGGACTGAGCTCAGTAGGCTGCATGCACTACATACATCCCATTTCCGGGGGACAGAACTACGGTACTCCCACCAGTTAAATGTGCAGGTACGACAGCGTCTGTCCCTGGCTGGAGTGGGAGGGGGGGGTGGAACATCCCAGTAGTGTAGGGGCAGATAGGGGGAGTACTCTGGGTAAAGCTAGGAGCCCATTGGGTGCTGGTCACCTGGGCTCACACATAGAGGGAGTATATAAGGTGGGCACCATCTAGAGACAGGGTCTTTTTTAGTCAAGTTCAGCCTGAGGAGAAGCAGAGCAGAGGAGCTCAGCCAGGAGGGCTGACTGGGAGCTGTGGCTCCGGCTGGGCCCAGCTCCAGGGCCAAGCATGAAGAAAGAGGAGGAAGAAGGACCCAGAGAGGCAGAGCCAGAGGGAACCCTAAGATCCCAGAATCAGACCAAAAAGGGTGAAGGGTTGGCAGAAAAGGGCACCGGATCCCAAGCTGGCGGAGGCAAAAGTAACCCTTAGCCAGGAACCGGAGGTCGTGGGCAAGCTTTGCCACGACCCTCACCACATCCACCAGGAAGGTACACCAAGAGTAGGGTCAGGAAAGCCAGAGAAGGTTTTGCCATCAGAAGGCCCAAGGGAACCGGACAAAGGTGGATCCCTGGTGGGGACGGCCAGCAGAAAGAGAGAGAGAGAGGGGAGCTCAGGACCACGCTCCGAAACTGCCTGGGGGTTAGCCGAGCCCCGCACCTGGTGGACGCAGCACGGCTCGGGTGGTCACTCAAGGCCAGAGTGACTAAAGCAACATCAGTGAGTAAAAACCCTGAAACTGCATCCCACGTCTCTGTGCCTCCTTACCGCACCATCACAACCTCCATCATCTACTCCTGCTGCCCTGAGGCCATACCCCTCCCGTTGGGGGTTATACCATCCCTGCTGCACCCATACCACCGGCCTCAGCGGACTGTTTTGCAGCGGCGGCCTTGTGACCGCAAATCAACGGGTGGCGTAGTCGACACACATTCTAACATCTACTGCTAATAGACTCGCCGCTTAGTTTGACTCCCTGGGCACGGACCGGGTCACCGCCACGAGACTACTACCCCCATCTGATCCGGCTCCGGGTAAGCCCCCGTGCGCGCGATGCCGCACGACACAGAAGGCCCAGGGGTGCGTCAACTTTGGCGTAGTCGGCAGGATCACGTGCCCGCAACCACCGGGTACTGCGTGCCTGAAGAAAAGTTTATCTGTACCGTAAAAAGAAGTCTCCCGCCAATTCCGGAGGGTCCCCGCCATCGGACGTCGTCCGGAGTCGTTTCCCGCCGGTTGCCCGCCATCTGCAGTCTTTTCCCGCCATCCACAGAGTTTCCCGCCATTGAGAAGCGGTTCCCGCCATCTGAGACGATTTCCCGCCCTGGCAGAGCGGACGCCATTATGGGCGTGCCAGAGGGTGGCAAGAGGCCACCTCCCATCGTGGGCCAGGACCAAGAATGGCGCCAAAAACGAAGACCGCCCCCACCAGCAGAGACTGCAATGATTGAGATGTCCGTCAGCGTGGGGGGTCTGCCCCTGGAACTGACAATCACCAAGTTGCCCCAGGACCGCCCTCAAAGTAGGCGGATCAAGAACAAAAGAGAGAGGATGGGTGCAGCCTGGAGGAGTCTGGAGAAGCCGTACCCGGAGATGGAGGGAGAGTCAGGCAGCACCGATCCTGTGGTCAGGAGCCTGTTGCAAGCTACCACCCCACAAGACCTGGTGGAGATGCTGGCACAGCTCCCCCGAGACCGGGAGCGTGCACAGACCGCGCTGGAGGGCCTCGCACGGAGGATGGCCCAGGTGCAGCAAGAAACGCTGACTGCGTGGAGCAGGGAGATGGCCCAGCAGGCTGGAACCCGCCCGCGGAGCACGCCACCCGAGACGAGGAGTCTGACCGCCTCTGAGGATGGTGCGGGAGGAATGAAGGCCGGAGACGACGCCGTGGAAGGAGCTGAAGAGACGGAGGCAGGTAAAGGGGACGTCACTACCCCAAGCCTAGAAACCGCGAGCCTGCCCCAGCTCCCCGTCGCAGAGCCCGAAATTTCCCCTACCGTGCCCGTTGCTGCACCGCCACCGCTCCAGACTAGGCCTCAAGCAGGAGCCGCGACCACGCCCCCTGTGACGTCACGCGCCTCAACTCCGAGCGCGACCAAGCAGGAGACGCCACCGGCCTGGTCGCAGGGCCGAGTACCCCCGGGCGCCGCCGTCCCCGCTGTGCCCTTTACCTTCAGGGTGCCCCCAGCCTGGTCGCAAGGCCTGGTGAACCCGGGCGCCGCTGCCACCACCGCGCCCTCAACCCACAAAGTCCTACCCCTGGGTGAAGACTTGTTCGCCCAACATACTTGCCCGGATGGGCAGCCCTTTGATTGGCCACCGGAGTACTACCATCCCCGACTCCGGAAGTAAAGTCCCCTGGATGAGCCCCTGATTCCGGCTCCGGCGCCTGTCAAGATCGTCCCGCTCCCGCTGGAGGAGGCCCAATTTGAATGGGACCCCACCGGGGAAAACCTCATCGGCTTTACCCAAGAGACCCGGGCGGCCGCAGCCCAGCGAGCAGAGTGCTGCCGGCAACAGCTGGAGGTCTTCGACCGGGAGCGGCGAGAGAGGCGGGTCCGCGAGGAGCGGCTGCAAGTGCAGAGTGCAGAACAGAAGAGCCGGACCCGACGGAACCCCCGTGCAGCCCACGGTCCCCGTGCCACCGGGACTGTAATCAAATTCCAACTGCAGCACGGATGGGGCTTCATCCGGGATCACCGCACCCCCGGCGACGTCTTCGTGACCCGCAGAGATGTTGAGTCCCACCTGCCGGATGACACAGAGGACGAGATCTGTACCTGGGTGATGAGGTCACTTTCACCCGGCATCAATGTGCCAAAGGTCCATATGCTCTCCATGTACACCGACTGACCGAGAGAGAGCTACAGTGCGAGGAGGAACAAGAGAACCCGGACGGGTTTGAAGGTCACCCGTGAGAAGGAGCAGGAGGATGCCGTTACTGAAGTACGGTAAAGTGGAACTGTACATAGTTACCCGTAAGGGTACAAGAACTGTTACAAGTACTGCTGCTAAGTAAAGTATAGTCCCCGTTGGGACCAGCAAACTGTTACCCGTGTGTCCCTATCCCTTAACAGGCTGAGGACTGTGAGCAGCCATCCCTTATCCCCACTGGCCGAGGACTGAGAGCGGCCATACCCCTTGTAAATAGTTGCGCTTCCTAAAGCGCCCCCTACTGGTTTTATAGAAGAACTGTCTTTCTTCAAGTGACTGTTGCACTTTTACCTGGTCACAAGTGCACAGTGGCCAGAAGAACAAGAACATTTTATAAGAAGAGTTTTATATCAAAAAGTCTTATAATATAAGAAGTTACCCGTAATGTTATGTTGCTGATAATGTTTATAATGTTTTATATATTCGTGTATGTTTTGAAAAAATTTTGTATGTTTGCATGTTTTGCTCTTTTACAGCCCGAGGACGTGCTGTGATTTACCAGGGGGGAATGTAGCACCCTGAGGACTCGGCTGCTACAGGGGTATTGCACCTCACTCCAGAGGTGTGGTATTCCACTCCCGGGTAAGGATGGAGTGTGGGACTGAGCTCAGTAGGCTGCATGCACTACATACATCCCATTTCCGGGGGACAGAACCACGGTACTCCCACCAGTTAAATGTGCAGGTACGACAGCGTCTGTCCCTGGCTGGAGTGGGAGGGGGGGGGTGGAACATCCCAGTAGTGTAGGGGCAGATAGGGGGAGTACTCTGGGTAAAGCTAGGAGCCCATTGGGTGCTGGTCACCTGGGCTCACACATAGAGGGAGTATATAAGGTGGGCACCATCTAGAGACAGGGTCTTTTTTAGTCAAGTTCAGCCTGAGGAGAAGCAGAGCAGAGGAGCTCAGCCAGGAGGGCTGACTGGGAGCTGTGGCTCCGGCTGGGCCCAGCTCCAGGGCCAAGCATGAAGAAAGAGGAGGAAGAAGGACCCAGAGAGGCAGAGCCAGAGGGAACCCTAAGATCCCAGAATCAGACCAAAAAGGGTGAAGGGTTGGCAGAAAAGGGCACCGGATCCCAAGCTGGCGGAGGCAAAAGTAACCCTTAGCCAGGAACCGGAGGTCGTGGGCAAGCTTTGCCACGACCCTCACCACATCCACCAGGAAGGTACACCAAGAGTAGGGTCAGGAAAGCCAGAGAAGGTTTTGCCATCAGAAGGCCCAAGGGAACCGGACAAAGGTGGATCCCTGGTGGGGACGGCCAGCAGAAACAGAGAGAGAGAGGGGAGCTCAGGACCACGCTCCGGAACTGCCTGGGGGTTAGCCGAGCCCCGCACCTGGTGGACGCAGCACGGCTCGGGTGGTCACTCAAGGCCAGAGTGACTAAAGCAACATCAGTGAGTAAAAACCCTGAAACTGCATCCCACGTTTCTGTGCCTCCTTACCGCACCATCACAACCTCCATCATCTACTCCTGCTGCCCTGAGGCCATACCCCTCCCGTTGGGGGTTATACCATCCCTGCTGCACCCATACCACCGGCCTCAGCGGACTGTTTTGCAGCGGCGGCCTTGTGACCGCAAATCAACGGGTGGCGTAGTCGACACACATTCTAACATCTACTGCTAATAGACTCGCCGCTTAGTTTGACTCCCTGGGCACGGACCGGGTCACCGCCACGAGACTACTACCCCCATCTGATCCGGCTCCGGGTAAGCCCCCGTGCGCGCGATGCCGCACGACACAGAAGGCCCAGGGGTGCGTCACATACTACTGGTTGTTTTCTACAAGTATCTTTGGTTACCAAATCTGGAGTTATTGCTACCTCTGCATTTGTTGACGCAGGTTCCGCCTTAGATCTCATTCACAGTGATTTTGCTATCGAGTATGAGTACTCAATTTATACTCTTGGTCATCCCATTGAAGTATCCGCAATTGATAATTCTCCCTTACCCAAAGTCACGTTACTTCTAAGGTTGAGAATGTGTGCATGAGAGTGGGAGTGTTGCACACAGAATCTATGTCTTTCATGGTATTTCTTTCATTACCAGCTAAAGTTGTGTTGGGTATGCCCTGGTTCATGAAGTGCAATCCTTTCATCAATTGGGAGAGTCGTGAGGTTAAGTTTTGGGGGAATTTTTGTTTTTCCACTTGTTTGTCTAAATCCCTGTAATCCATGAGATCTCTTCTTCCAGATTTTATTCAGGATTTTGAGGATGTTTTTTCTGAGACTTTATGTGAAGATCTTCCCCTGCATAGGTCATATGATTGTGCTATCGAATTTATCCCAGGGGCCAAATTGCCTAAATCCCGTCTGTTTAATCTCTCTCTTCCAGAAAGAGATTCCTTGAAAGAGTACATTCAAAAGAGTCTCTCCAAGGGTCACATAAGGCCTTCCACCTCACCAGTTGCCGTGGGATTTTTCTTTGTTAAGAAAAAAGATGGAGATTTGCATCCTTGTTTAGATTGTAGAGAGATTAATAAGATTACTGTACGTA
Source organism: Phyllobates terribilis (assembly GCF_046119375.1). NCBI lineage: Eukaryota > Metazoa > Chordata > Amphibia > Anura > Dendrobatidae > Phyllobates > Phyllobates terribilis. Next base: position 256,242,713 of record NW_027362767.1, on the reverse strand, counting down.
ACCCATACCCGTTACCTCTTATTCCTATTCTGTTTAATCAACTAGCGGGGGCCAAGTGGTTTTCTAAACTGGATCTGAGAGGGGCATATAATCTTATAAGTGTTCACCAATGTGATGAATGGAAGACTGCCTTCAATACTCCCGAGGGTCACTTTGAGAATTTGATGATGCCATTCAGTTTGACCAATGCTCATACTGTATTTCACAACTTCATAAATTATATTTTTTCTTCTTTGGTGTGTAAATTTGTGGTAATATACTTGGATGATATTTTGATCTGCTCAGGTTCTTGTGAGGAGCATCAGGATGATGTTCAACACGTGCTTCAGCTTCTTCGTAACAATCAAGTGTTTGCCAGTGAAGTGTCAGTTTGAGGTGCAGCAGATTCAGGTTTTGAGTCACTTGGTTTCTGCTGAAGGTTTTCAAATGGATAACGTTAAGGTACTGGCCGTCCTTGATTTGGTGAAACCTGCTAATCTTAAAGCTTTACAGAGGTTCTTGGGTTTCACTAATTATTGTAAGTTCATTAAACACTTTTCAGTCATAGTCAAACCTCTTACTGATATGACTAAGAAAGGTGCTGACTTTTCCTCTTGGTCTACTGAGGCTGTTGATACTTTTACTGCACTCAAGTAAGCCTTTTCAAAACCTCTGGTCCTCAGTCAACCCAATGTTGATTTGCCTTTTGTAGTTGAGGTAGTTGCCTCTTCTGTAGGAATGGGTGCTGTTCTTTCACAGAAGAAGGATGGTTACTTTCATCCTTGAGCTTTTTTCTTGCAGAAATTCTCACAAGCAGAGTCCAACTATGATATAAGCGATCGGCAACTCTTGACGGTTAAGAGAGCTTTCGAGGAATGGAGACATTGGTCGGAGGGGGATAGGTATAGAGTAACGGCCCTTACTGATCACAAAAATTTACTGTATGTTGACTCTGCTAAGCGCCTGAATACTAGACAGGCCTGGTGGGCTCTCTTTTTTGCTCAGTTTGATTTCTTTGCCACATATCTCTCTGGTAATAAGAAGGTTAAGACGGATGCCTTATCACATAGTTTCCTTCCGTGGTTGAGGGATGAAAAACCAGTCAAAATTCTTAGTGAAGGGATGGTGGTGGGTGCTTTGGCTATCTATCTCAGACAGCGCATTATAGAGGCTCAGGATTGGGCACCGAAGGGCTGCCACCTGGCAAGTTTTTTGTGCCTTCCTTGCTTCGCACTGATCTTCTTAACCAGGTACATGACTTGGTGGTGGCTGGACATTCTCATTCCTCTGCCACTTGGAGAGCTGTTTTCAGGTCTCTTTTGCCTAACGAGGTTCCGTCTCGACCTTGGATCCACTTGTTAATGGATTTTGTCACGGATTTACCTAATTCTCGTGGTAATACTGTGGCGTGGATGGTGGTTGACAGTTTTAGCAAGATGGCTCACTTTGTTTATCTCCCACGTCATTAAACTACAGATTTTACTGTAGGTTGGGAATTAAGCTTTCATTCTCTTCAGGTTATCATCCTGAGACTTAAAGCCCCGTCACACTTAGCGACGCTGCAATGATCCTGACAACGATATGACCTGTCAGGGATCGTTGCTGCGTCGCTATGTGGTCGCTGGTGAGCTGTCAAACAGGCAGGCTCACCAACGATCAGGGGAGCAGCGACATTGTGGAAAGAATCTTTCCACGATGTCTTGCTCCTGGTTACCAGCCTGCTGCTGAAGCAGGAGCAGGCTGGTAACCATGGTAAACATCGGGTTACTAGGGGCACACGCGCACCTAGTAACCCGTTGTTTACCATGGTTACCACTCTGCTACAGTGAGCGGGAGGTTACCGCTCACTTTAGCAGGCTGGTAACCATGATAAACATTGGGTTACTAGGGGCACACGCACACCTAGTAACCCGATGTTTACCATGGTTACCACTCTGCTACAGTGAGCGGGAGGTTACCGCTCACTTTAACAGGCTCGTAACCATGATAAGCAACGGGTTACTAGGTGCGCGTGTGCCCCTAGTAACCCAATGTTTATCATGGTTACCAGCCTGATCGCTGCTCCCGCTGGTCACACACAGCGATGTGTGCTGACCAGCGGGAGGGCAACGACCAAAAAATGGTCCAGGACACTTTGCAGCGATCAGTGACCTCACAGCAGGGGCCTGATCGCTGCAAAGTGTCACACATAGCGACATCGCTGGTGAGGTCGCTGTTGCGTCACCAAAACCGTGACACAGCAGCGATCTCGCTAGCGATCTCGCTATGTGAGACGGGGGCTTAATGGTCAGACTGAGAGAATGAACCAGGAACAATATTTAACATGTTTTGTTTCATTTAATCAAGAGGATTGGGTGGATTTTCTTCCTCTGGCTGAGTTCGAACTTAATAACCGCACCTCCACTGTTATTGATACCTCATCTTTTTTTGTTGTGGGGGTTTCAATCCGGTATTCAGAGATTTTTCTGGTTTGCAGTCTGCGGTTCCAGAGAAGGAAAGATAATCCTTCCATTTAGTTAGGGTTTGGAGAGAGGTTAAAAGAGGTCTTTTGATAACTTGTGATCAGACAAAGAAAACTGCCAACCGCAGATGTAGAAGGGCTCCCGTCTTTAAGGTAGGAGATTTTGTCTGGTTATCCTCTAAAAATCTCCATCTTAAAGTTCCATCCAGAAAATTTGCTCTTAAATTTGTTGGACCGTATAAGATAATCAAAATCATTAATCCGGTGACGGTTAAACTCCAACTCCAGGTTGCATTGAGGATTAATAATTCTTTCCATGTCTTGCTTCTTAAAAAGTTTGAAGGGACGCCGAGTCCTCAGCACAGTATTGAGGTAGACTTGGAACAGGACAAGAAGCATGAGGCGGAATGAGTCTTGAAATCCAGACGTGTCAGATGGTGACTTCAGTTTCTTGTTAAATGGAAGGCTTTAGGTACGGAGGATACCTCGAAGAGGGATAATGTAATACTTCTGGATTCAAAAGCTTAATTCTGGGTTCTGTGGTCGGTGTCTCTTTCAGCTGAGCCACAACAGATACACCTTTTCTTTGGATGTTTTACTTCTGTTATTTTTGTTTCTGTCGGTTTTGGGTAACAGGTGTTTTTCATTTACTCTGTTTGTCTGTGCTATCACCTTTTGGGTGCAGTTTTAAATACCTTCCCCTACTGGTGTTTCCTGCTGGCGATAGACTTTGTTGCATTCATTCAATTTGTTGTAGTTTCTGTTGGTTGCAGTAGTTTTGTGTGTGATTCCTTTACTCCTTAGGGAACTGCTACTTTAGTGATCCCAGAAGCTGCTAAAGACATTCAGGGTAAGTCGCCGATGAGTGGGGGCGCCATTACATTATCTTACGGTGCCAACCTCCACTGTCAGGCAGGGACAGACCAGGGTCAGAGAAGGGTTTTTCCAGTCTGAACAGGGACCTGTCCGGTTTAAGTATTTGTCTGCCTGGTTTGTAAGTTACCCATGTGAATGTGCCTTGGTAGTTATAACAACCAGGAAGACTATGGAGCTCTCTACTGAAAAAGCAGGGAGACTATAGAGCACTCTACTGTAAGAGCAGAGAGACTATAGAGCTTTCTACTGTAAGAGAAAAGAGACTATAGATCTCTCCACTGTAAGAGGAAAGAGACTATAGAGCTCTCTACTGTAAGAGAAAAGAGAATATAGAGCTCTCTACTGTAAGAGCAAAGAGACTATAGAGCTCTCCACTGTAAGAGCAAAGAGACTATAGAGCTCTCTACTGTAAGAGCAAAGAGACTATAGAGCTCTCTACTGTAAGAGCAAAGAGACTATAGAGCTCTCCACTGTAAGAGCAAAGAGACTATAGAGCTCTCTACTGTAAGAGCAAAGAGACTATAGAGCTCTCCACTGTAAGAGCAAAGAGACTATAGAGCTCTCTACTGTACGAGCAAAGAGACTATAGAGCTCTCTACTGTAAGAGCAAAGAGACTATAGAGCTCTCCACTGTAAGAGCAAAGAGACTATAGAGCTCTCTACTGTACGAGCAAAGAGACTATAGAGCTCTCTACTGTAAGAGCAAAGACACTATAAAGCTCTCTACTGTAGGAGCAAAGAGACTAAAGAGCTCTCTACTTTAAGAGCAAAGAGAGTATAAAGCTGTCTACTGTAAGATCGAAGAGACTATAGAGCGCTTTACTGTAAGAACATGGAGATTATTGAGCTCTTTACTGTAACAGCAGAGACTATAGAGCTCTCTGCTGAAAAACAAGGAGACTATGGAGCTCTCTACTATAAGCGCAAAGAGACTATAGAGCTTTCTACTGTAAGAGCAATGAGACTATAGAGCTCTCTACTGTAAGAGCAAACAGATTATAGAGCTCTTTACTGTAAGAGCAAAGAGATTATAGAGCTCTCTACTGTAAGAGCAAAGAGACTATAGAGCACTCTACTGTAAGAGCAAAAAGACTATAGAGCTCTCTACTGAAAGAGCAAAGAGATTATAGAGCTCTCTACTGTAAGAGCAAAAAGACTATAGAGCTCTCCACTGTAAGAGCAAAGAGACTATAAAGCTGTCTACTTTAAGAGCAAAGAGACTATAGAGCTCTCTACTGTAAGAGCAAAGAGACTATAGAGCTCTCTACTGTAAGAACAAAGAGACTATAAAGCTCTCTACTGTAAGAGGAAAGAGACTATAGAGCTCTCTACTGTAAGAGGAAAGAGACTATAGTGCTCTCTACTGTAAGAGCAAAGAGACTATAGAGCTCTCCACTGTAAGATCAAAGATACTATAGAGCTCTTTACTGTAAGAAAAAGGAGATTATGGAGCTCTTTACTGTAACAGCAGAGACTATAGAGCTCTCTGCTGAAAAACAAGGAGACTATGGAGCTCTCTACTATAAGCGCAAAGAGACTATAGAGCATTCTACTGTAAGAGCAATGAGACTATAGAGCTCTCTACTGTAAGAGCAAACAGATTATAGAGATCTCTACTGAAAGAGCAAAGAGATTATAGAGCTCTCTACTGTAAGAGCAAAGAGACTACAGAGCTCTCTACTGCAAGAGCAAAGAGACTATAGAGCACTCTACTGTAAGAGCAAAAAGACTATAGAGCTCTCTACTGTAAGAGCAAAGAGACTATAGAGCTCTCCACTGTAAGAGCAAAGAGACTATAAAGCTGTCTGACGCACCCCCTGGGCCATGTGCAAGGGATACCCGGAGCCGGATCTGGATAGGGGTAGTAGTCCTTGTGGCGGTGACCCGGTCCGTGCCCAGGGTGTCAAACTAAGTGGCAGTCTATGGCAGTAGATGTTAACTTGATTGTCGACTACGCCACCCGTTGAGTGCGGCTTTGACGCCGCCGCTGCAGAGCAGTCCGCTGAGGCCGGTGGTATATGTGCAGCAGTGATGGTATAACCCCCAACGGGAGGGGTATGGCCTCAGGGCAGCAGGTGTGGATGATGGGGGTTGTGATGATGCAGAAAGAAGACTCAGAGTCAGGAGATGCAGTTCAGGGTTTTTACTTACTGGTGTTCTTTTGGTCACTCTGGCCTTGAGTGACCACCCGAGCCGTGCTGCGTCCACCAGGTCCTGGACTCGGCTAACCCCCAGGCGATTCCGGAGCGTGGTCCTGAGCTCCCTTCTGACTCTCTCTCTCTCTCTGGCCGTTCCCACCAGGGATCCACCTGTGTCCGGCTCCCTCGGGTCTCTTGTTGGTTGAACCTTCCCTGGCTTCCCTGACCCTATGCTCGGTGTGCCATTCTGGTGGATTTGGTGAGGGTCGTGGCAGATCCTGCCCACGACCTCCGGTTCCTGGCTAAGGTTTGTTTTGGCCTCTGCCAGCTTGGGATCCGGTACCCTTGTCCGCCAACCCTTCACCCTTTTGTCTTTATTCTGGGGTCTTGGGGTTCCCTTCTTGTCTTTCTCTCTGGGTCCTTCTTTTCTCCTCTCTCCCTCTGCAGGCTTGGCTCTGGAGCTGGGCCCAGCCGGAGCCACAGCTCCCTGTCAGCCCTCCTGGCTGAGCTCCTCTGCTCTGCTCCTCAGGCTAAAAAGACCCTGTCCTAAGATGGTGCCCACCATATATACTCCCTCTATGTGTGAGCCCAGGTGACTAGCACCCAATGAGCTCCTAGCTTTACCCAGACTAATCCCCCTATCTGCCCCTACACTACTGGGATGTTCCACCCCCCTCCCACTCCAGCCAGGGACAGACGCTGTCGTACCTGCACATATACTGGTGGGAGTACCGTAGTTTTGTCCCCCGGAAATGGGATGTATGTAGTGCATGCAGCCTACTGAGCTCAGTTCCACACTCCATCCTTACCCGGGAGTGGAATACCACACCTCTGGCTTGAGGTGTAATACCCCTGTAGCAGCCGAATCATCAGGCTGCTACATTCCCCCCTGGTAAATCACAGCACGTCCTCGGGCTGTAAAAGAGCAAAATATCCAAAAACATACAAAATTTTTGCAAAAACATCATAAACATATAAAACACTATATATATATCAGCAGCATAATACTCTTCATATAAAACATTTTTGACCTCTGGCCACTTGTGCAAATTGTGACCAGGTAAGTGCCACAGTCTCTGGTAGAAAAAACAGTTTCCTATAAAACCGGTAGGGGGCACTTTAGGAAGCGCAACTATATACAAGGGAAGGTGGCCGCTCTCAGTCCTCGGCCAGTGGGGAAAAGGGATGGCTGCTCACAGTCCTCAGCCTGTGGGGAGATGGGACACACTGGAACAGTTCACTGTTCCCAACGGGGACTATAATGGTAACAGTTCCTGTACCCTAACGGGTAACTATTTTACAGTTCCATTTACCGTACTTTAGTAGCGGCGTCCTCCTGATGCTTCCTCCCTGTACCCTTCAGACCCGTCCGGGTCCTCTTGCTCCTCCTGACACCTCAGCTCTTTCTCTGTCAGTCGGTGTACATGAAGGGCATAGGGTCCTTTGGCACATTGGTGCCGGGTGCCGGTGACCTCATCACCCAGGTAAAGATCACGACCTCTGTGTCCCTCCGGTAGGTGGGACTCGACATCTCTTCTGGTCATGAAGACGTCGCCGGGGGTGTGATGATCTCTGATGAAGCCCCAACCGTGCTGCAGTTGGAATTTGATTACAGTCCCGGTGGCACGGGGACCGTGGGCTGCACGGGGGTTCCTTCGGGTCCGGCTCTTTTGTTCTGCACTCTTTACTTGCAGCCGCTCCTCGCGGACCCGTCTCTCTCTCCGTTCTCGCTCAAAGGCTTCCAACTGCTGGCGGCAGCACTCCGCACGCTCAGTTGCAGCCGCCCGGGTCTCTTGAGTGAACCCGATGAGGTCTCCTCCTGCGGGGTCCCACTCAAACTGCGCCTCCTCTAACGAGAGCGGGGACATCTTGATGGACGCCGGAACCGGGATTAGGGGCTCATCCAGGGGTCTTTCTTTCCGGAGTCGGGGATGGTGGTACTCCGGCGGCCACACAAAGGGCTGCCCATCCGGGCAAGTGTGCTGGGCAAACAAGTCCTCACCCAGGTGCGGCACAGTGGAAGTTGAGGGCGCGGTGGTGGCAGCGGCGCCCGGGATCACTAGGCCTTGCGACCAGGCTTGGGGTACCCTGAAGGTAAAGGGCACCGTGAAGACGGCGGCGCCCGGGGGCACTCGGCCTTGCGACCAGGCCGGTGGCGTCTCCTGCTTGGCCGCGCTCAGGGTTGAGGCGCGTGACGTCACAGGGGGCGTGGTCGCGGCTCCTGCTTGGGGCCTAGTCTGGAGCGGTAGCGGTGCGGCAACGGGCACGTTCAGTGGGACCTCGGGCTCTGCGACGGGGAGCGGGGGTAGGCTTACGGCGGCTGGGCTTGGGGTAGTGACGTCCCCTTTACTTGCCTCCGTCTCTTCAGCTCCCTCTGCGGCGTCGTCTCCGGCCTCCGTCCCTTCTGCATCCTCTTCAGGGGCAGGCGTGCTCCTCGTTGCAGGTGGTGTGCTCCGCTGGCGGGTTCCAGCCTGCTGGGCCATCTCCCTGCTCCATTCCGTCAGCGTTTCTCGCTGCACCTGGGCCATCCTCCGTGCGAGGCCCTCCAGCGCGGTCTGTGCACGCTCCCGGTCTCGGGGGAGCTGTGCCAGGATCTCCACCAGGTCTTGTGGGGTGGTTGCTTGCATCAGGCTCCTGACCACAGGGTCGGTGCTGCCTGCCTCTCCCTCCATCTCCGGGTACGGCTCCTCTAGACTCCTCCAGGCTGCTCCCATCTTCTCTCTTTTGTTCTGTCTCCGCCCCCATTGAGGGCGGTCCTGGGGCAACTTGGTGATTGACAGCTCCAGGGGCAGACCCCCCATGCTGATGGACATCTCAATCATTGCAGTCTCTGCTGGTGGGGGCGGTCTTCGTTTTTGGCGCCATTCTTGGTCCTGGCCCACGATGGGAGGTGGCCTCTTGCCACCCTCTGGCACGCCCATAATGGCGTCCGCTCTGCCAGGGCGGGAAATCTTCTGAAATGGCGGGAACCGCTTCCCAGTGGCGGGAAACTCTGTGGATGGCGGGAAAAGACTGCAGATGACGGGCAAATGGCAGGAACCGATCCGAGATGGCGTCCGATGGCGGGGACCCTCCGGACTTGGCGGGAGACTTCTTTTTACGGTAAATACGAACTTTTCTTCAGGCACGCAGTACCCGATGGTTGCGGGCACGTGATCCTGCCGACTACGCCAAAATTGACGCACCCCCTGGGCCATGTGCAAGGGATACCCGGAGCCGGATCTGGATAGGGGTAGTAGTCCTTGTGGCGGTGACCCGGTCCGTGCCCAGGGTGTCAAACTAAGTGGCAGTCTATGGCAGTAGATGTTAACTTGATTGTCGACTACGCCACCCGTTGAGTGCGGCTTTGACGCCGCCGCTGCAGAGCAGTCCGCTGAGGCCGGTGGTATATGTGCAGCAGTGATGGTATAACCCCCAACGGGAGGGGTATGGCCTCAGGGCAGCAGGTGTGGATGATGGGGGTTGTGATGATGCAGAAAGAAGACTCAGAGTCAGGAGATGCAGTTCAGGGTTTTTACTTACTGGTGTTCTTTTGGTCACTCTGGCCTTGAGTGACCACCCGAGCCGTGCTGCGTCCACCAGGTCCTGGACTCGGCTAACCCCCAGGCGATTCCGGAGCGTGGTCCTGAGCTCCCTTCTGACTCTCTCTCTCTCTCTGGCCGTTCCCACCAGGGATCCACCTGTGTCCGGCTCCCTCGGGTCTCTTGTTGGTTGAACCTTCCCTGGCTTCCCTGACCCTATGCTCGGTGTGCCATTCTGGTGGATTTGGTGAGGGTCGTGGCAGATCCTGCCCACGACCTCCGGTTCCTGGCTAAGGTTTGTTTTGGCCTCTGCCAGCTTGGGATCCGGTACCCTTGTCCGCCAACCCTTCACCCTTTTGTCTTTATTCTGGGGTCTTGGGGTTCCCTTCTTGTCTTTCTCTCTGGGTCCTTCTTTTCTCCTCTCTCCCTCTGCAGGCTTGGCTCTGGAGCTGGGCCCAGCCGGAGCCACAGCTCCCTGTCAGCCCTCCTGGCTGAGCTCCTCTGCTCTGCTCCTCAGGCTAAAAAGACCCTGTCCTAAGATGGTGCCCACCATATATACTCCCTCTATGTGTGAGCCCAGGTGACTAGCACCCAATGAGCTCCTAGCTTTACCCAGACTACTCCCCCTATCTGCCCCTACACTACTGGGATGTTCCACCCCCCTCCCACTCCAGCCAGGGACAGACGCTGTCGTACCTGCACATATACTGGTGGGAGTACCGTAGTTTTGTCCCCCGGAAATGGGATGTATGTAGTGCATGCAGCCTACTGAGCTCAGTTCCACACTCCATCCTTACCCGGGAGTGGAATACCACACCTCTGGCTTGAGGTGTAATACCCCTGTAGCAGCCGAATCCTCAGGGTGCTACATGTCTACTTTAAGAGCAAAGAGACTATAGAGCTCTCTACTGTAAGAGCAAAGAGACTATAGAGCTCTCTACTGTAAGAGCAAAGAGACTATAGAGCTCTCTACTGTAAGAGGAAAGAGACTATAGAGCTCTCTACTGTAAGAGGAAAGAGACTATAGTGCTCTCTACTGTAAGAGCAAAGAGACTATAGAGCTCTCCACTGTAAGATCAAAGATACTATAGAGCTCTTTACTGTAAGAATAAGGAGATTATGGAGCTCTTTACTGTAACAGCAGAGACTATAGAGCTCTCTGCTGAAAAACAAGGAGACTATGGAGCTCTCTACTATAAGCGCAAAGAGACTATAGAGCTCTCTACTGTAAGAGCAAAAAGACTATAGAGCTTTCTACTGTAAGAGCAATGAGACTCTAGAGCTCACTACTGTAAGAGCAAACAGGTTATATCGATCTCTACTGTTAGAGCAAAGAGATTATAGAGCTCTCTACTGTAAGAGCAAAGAGACTATAGAGCTCTCTACTGTAAGAGCAAAGAGACTATAGAGCTCTCTACTGTAAGAGCAAAGAGACTATAGAGCTCTCTACTGTAAGAGCAAAGAGACTATAGAGCTCTCCAATGTAAGAGCAAAGAGACTATAGAGCTCTCTACTGTAAGAGCAAAGAGACTATAGAGCTCTCTACTGTAAGAGCAAAGAGACTATAGAGCTCTCTACTGTAAGAGCAAAGAGACTATAGAGCTCTCTACTGTAAGAGCAAAGAGACTATAGAGCTCTCCAATGTAAGAGCAAAGAGACTATAGAGCTATCTACTGTAAGAGCAAAGAGACTATAGAGCTCTCTACTGTAAGAGCAAAGAGACTATAGAGCTCTCTACTGTAAGAGCAAAGAGACTATAGAGCTCTCCAATGTAAGAGCAAAGAGACTATAGAGCTCTCTACTGTAAGAGCAAAGAGACTATAGAGCTCTCTACTGTAAGAGCAAAGAGACTATAGAGCACTCCACTGTAAGAGCAAAGAGACTATAGAGCACTCCACTGTAAGAGCAAAGAGACTATAGAGCTCTCCACTATACGAGCAAAGAGACTATAGAGCTCTCTACTGTAAGAGCAAAGAGACTATAGAGCTCTCTACTGTAAGAGCAAAGAGACTATAGAGCACTCCACTGTAAGAGCAAAGAGACTATAGAGCTCTCCCCTGTAAGATCGAAGAAACTATAGAGCTCTCTACTGTAAGAGCAAAGAGACCATAGAGCTCTCTACTGTAAGAACAAGGAGATCATTGAGCTCTTTACTGTAACAGCAGAGACTATAGAGCTCTCTGCTGAAAAACAAGGAGACTATGGAGCTCTCTACTATAAGCGCAAAGAGACTATAGAGCACTCCACTGTAAGGGCAAAAAGACTATAGAGCTCTCTACTGTAAGAGCAAAAAGACTATAGAGCTCTCCACTGTAAGAGCAAAGAGACTATAGAGCTTTCAACTGTAAGAGAAAAGAGACTATAGAGCTCTTTACTGTAAGGGCAAAGAGACTATAGAGCTCTCTACTGTAAGAGCAAAGAGACTATAGGACTCTCCACTGTAAGAGCAAAGAGACTACAGAGCTTTTAACAGTAAGAGAAAGGAGACTATAGAGTTTTCTACTGTAAGAGCAAAGAGACTATAGAGCTATCTACTGTACGAGCAAAGAGACTAAAGAGCTCTCTACTGTAAGAACAAGGAGATTATTGAGCTCTTTACTGTAACAGCAGAGACTATAGAGCTCTCAGCTGAAAAACAAGGAGACTATGGAGATCTCTACTATAAGCGCAAAGAGACTATACAGCACTCTACTGTAAGAGCAAAAAGACTATAAAGCACTCTACTGTAAGAGTAAAGAGACTACAGAGCGCTCTACTGTAAGAGCGAAGAGACTATAGAGCTGTCTACTTTAAGAGCAAAGAGACTATAAAGCTGTCTACTGTAAGAGCAAAGAGACTATAGAGCTCTTTACTGTAAGAGGAAAGAGACTATAGAGCTCTCTACTGTAAGAGGAAAGAGACTATAGAGCTCTCCACTGTAAGATCAAAGATACTATAGAGCTCTTTACTGTAAGAACAATGAGATTATTGAGCTCTTTACTGTAACAGCAGAGACTATAGAGCTCTCTGCTGAAAAACAAGGAGACTATGGAGCTCTCTACTATAAGCGCAAAGAGACTATAGAGCTCTCTACTGTAAGAGCAAATAGACTATAGAGCACTCTACTGTAAGAGCAAAGAGACTATAGAGCTCTCTACTGTAAGAGCAAAGAGACTATAGGACTCTCCACTGTAAGAGCAAAGAGACTATAAAGCTGTCTACTGTAAGATCGAAGAGACTATAGAGCTCTTTACTGTAAGAAGAAGGAGATTATTGAGCTCTTTACTGTAACAGCAGAGACTATAGAGCTCTCTGCTGAAAAACAAGGAGACTATGGAGATCTCTACTATAAGCGCAAAGAGACTATAGAGCACTCTACTGTAAGAGCAAAAAGACTATAGAGTTCTCCACTGTAAGGGCAAAAAGACTATAAAGCACTCTACTGTAAGAGTAAAGAGACTACAGAGCTCTCTACTGTAAGAGCAAAGAGACTATAGAGCTCTCCACTGTAAGAGCAAAGAGACTATAAAGCTGTCTACTTTAAGAGCAAAGAGACTATAAAGCTGTCTACTGTAAGAGCAAAGAGACTATAGAGCTCTCTACTGTAAGAGGAAAGAGACTATAGAGCTCTCTACAGTAAGAGCAAAGAGAATATAGAGCTCTCTGCTGTAAGATCAAAGATACTATAGAGCTCTTTACTGTAAGAACAAGGAGATTATTGAGCTCTTTACTGTAACAGCAGAGACTATAGAGCTCTCTGCTGAAATACAAGGAGACTATGGAGCTCTCTACTATAAGCGCAAAGAGACTATAGAGCTCTCTACTGTAAGAGCAAAAAGACTATAGAGCTCTTTACTGTAAGAACAAAGAGACTATAGAGCTCTCTACTGTAAAAGGAAAAAGACTTTAGAGCTCTCTACTGTAAGAGCAAAGAGACTATAGAGCTCTCTACTGTAAGAGCAAAGAGACTATAGAGCACTCTACTGTAAGAGGAAAGATACTATAGAGCTCTCCACTGTAAGAGGAAAAAGACTATAGAGCTCTCTACTGTAAGAGCAACAAGACTATAGAGCTCTCTACTGTAAGAGCAAAGAGACTATAGAGCACTCTACTGTAAGAGCAAAGAGACTATAGAGCTCTCTACTGTACGAGCAAAGAGACTATAGAGCTCTCTACTGTAAGAGCAAAGAGATTATAGAGCTATCTACTGTAAGAGCAAAGAGACTATAGAGCCATCTACTGTAAGAGCAAAGAGACTATAGAGCCATCTACTGTAAGAGCAAAGAGACTATAGAGCTCTTTACTGTAAGAACAAGGAGATTATGGAACTTTTTACTGTAACAGCAGAGACTATAGAGCTCTCTGCTGAAAAACAAGGAGACTATGGAGCTCTCTACAATAAGCGCAAAGAGACTATAGAGCACTCTACTGTAAGAGCAAAAAGACTATAGAGTTCTCCACTGTAAGGGCAAAAAGACTATAGAGCTCTCTACTTTAAGAGCAAAAAGACTATAGAGTTCTCCACTGTAAGATCGAAGAGACTATAAAGCTCTCCACTGTAAGAGCAAAGAGACTACAAAGCTGTCTACTGTAAGAGCAAAGAGACTATAGAGCTCTCTACTGTAAGAGCAAAGAGACTATAGAGCTCTCTACTGTAAGAGCAAAGAGACTATAAAGCTGTCTACTGTAAGAGCAATGAGACTATAGAGCTCTCTACTGTAAGAGCAAAGAGACTATAGAGCTCTCTACTGTACGAGCAAAGATACTATAGAGCTCTATACTGTAAGAGCAAAGAGACTATAGAGCTCTCTACAGTAAGAGCAAAGAGACTATAGAGCTCTCTACTGTAAGAATAAGGAGATTATGGAGCTCTTTACTGTAACTGTAGAGACTATAGAGCTCTCTGCTGAAAAACAAGGAGACTATAGAGCTCTCTACTATAAGCGCAAAGAGACTATAGAGCTCTCTACTGTAAGAGGAAAGAGACTATAGAGCTCTCCACTGTAAGAGCAAAGAGACTATAAAGCTGTCTATTGTAAGAGCAAAGAGACTATAGAGCTCTCTACTGTAAGAGCAAAGAGACTATAGAGCTCTCTACTGTAAGAGCAAAGAGAATATAGAGCTCTCTACTGTACGAGCAAAGAGACTATAGAGCTCTTTACTGTAAGAGCAAAGAGACTATAGAGCTCTCTATTGTAAGAGCAAAGAGACTATAGAGCTCTCTACTGTAAGAGTAAAGAGACTATAGAGCTCTCCACTGTAAGAGCAAAGAGACTAAAAAGCTCTCTACTGTGCGAGCAAAGAGACTACAGAGCTCTCTACTATAATAGCAGATAGACTATAAAGCTGTCTATTGTAAGAGCAAAGAGAATGTAGAGCTCTCTACTGTAAGAGCAAACAGATTATAGAGCTCTCTCCTGTAAGACTATAGAGCTCTCTACTGTAAGAGGAAAGAGACTATAGAGCTCTCTACTGTAAGAGAAAAGAGACTATAAAGCTCTCTACTGTAAGTGCAAAGAGACTATAGAGCTCTCTACTGTAAGAGCAAAGAGACTATAGAGCTCTCTACTGTAAGAGGAAAGAGACTATAGAGCTCTCTACTGTAAGATCAAAGAGACCATAGAGCTCTCTACTGTAAGAGGAAAGAGACTATAGAGCTCTCCACTGTAAGAGCAAAGATAGTATAGAGCTCTCTACTGTAAGAACAAGGAGATTATTGAGCTATTTACTGTAACAGCAGAGACTGTAGAGCTCTCTGCTGAAAAACAAGGAGACTATGGAGCTCTCTACTATAAGCGCAAAGAGACTATAGAGCACTCTACTGTAAGAGTAAAAAAGACTATTGAGTTCTCTACTATAAGAGCAGAGAGACTATAGAGTTCTCTACTGTAAGAGCAAAGAGACTATAGAGCTCTCTACTGTACGAGCAAAGAGACTACAGAGCTCTCTACTGCAAGAGCAGAGAATAGAGCTCTCCAGTTTAAGAGCAAAGAGACTATAGAGCTTTCTACTGTAAGAGAAAAGAGACTATAGAGCTGTCTATTGTAAGAGCAAAGAGACTATAGAGCTCTCTACTGTAAGAGAAGAGAGACTATAAAGCTGTCTATTGTAAGAGCAAAGAGACTATAGAGCTCTCTACTGTAAGAGCAAAGAGCCTATAGAGCTCTCTACTGTAAGAGCAAAGAGACTATAGAGCTCTCTACTGTAAGAGCAAAGAGACTAAAAAGCTCTCTACTGTACGAGCAAAGAGACTATAGAGCTCTCTACTCTAAGAGCAAAGAGACTATAGAGCTTTCTACTGTAAGAGAAGAGACTATAGAGCTCTCTACTGTAAGAGCAAAGAGACTAAAAAGCTCTCTACTGTACGAGCAAAGAGACTACAGAGCTCTCTACTATAAGAGCAAAGAGACTATAAAGCTCTCTACTGTAAGAGGAAAGAGACTATAGAGCTCTCTACTGTAAGAGCAAAGAGACTATAGAGCTCTCTACTGTAAGAGGAAAGAGACTATAGAGCACTCTACTGTAAGAGCAAAAAGACTATAAAGCACTCTACTGTAAGAGTAAAGAGACTACAGAGCGCTCTACTGTAAGAGCGAAGAGACTATAGAGCTGTCTACTTTAAGAGCAAAGAGACTATAAAGCTGTCTACTGTAAGAGCAAAGAGACTATAGAGCTCTTTACTGTAAGAGGAAAGAGACTATAGAGCTCTCTACTGTAAGAGGAAAGAGACTATAGAGCTCTCCACTGTAAGATCAAAGATACTATAGAGCTCTTTACTGTAAGAACAAGGAGATTATTGAGCTCTTTACTGTAACAGCAGAGACTATAGAGCTCTCTGCTGAAAAACAAGGAGACTATGGAGCTCTCTACTATAAGCGCAAAGAGACTATAGAGCTCTCTACTGTAAGAGCAAATAGACTATAGAGCACTCTACTGTAAGAGCAAAGAGACTATAGAGCTCTCTACTGTAAGAGCAAAGAGACTATAGGACTCTCCACTGTAAGAGCAAAGAGACTATAAAGCTGTCTACTGTAAGATCGAAGAGACTATAGAGCTCTTTACTGTAAGAACAAGGAGATTATTGAGCTCTTTACTGTAACAGCAGAGACTATAGAGCTCTCTGCTGAAAAACAAGGAGACTATGGAGATCTCTACTATAAGCGCAAAGAGACTATAGAGCACTCTACTGTAAGAGCAAAAAGACTATAGAGTTCTCCACTGTAAGGGCAAAAAGACTATAAAGCACTCTACTGTAAGAGTAAAGAGACTACAGAGCTCTCTACTGTAAGAGCAAAGAGACTATAGAGCTCTCCACTGTAAGAGCAAAGAGACTATAAAGCTGTCTACTTTAAGAGCAAAGAGACTATAAAGCTGTCTACTGTAAGAGCAAAGAGACTATAGAGCTCTCTACTGTAAGAGGAAAGAGACTATAGAGCTCTCTACAGTAAGAGCAAAGAGAATATAGAGCTCTCTGCTGTAAGATCAAAGATACTATAGAGCTCTTTACTGTAAGAACAAGGAGATTATTGAGCTCTTTACTGTAACAGCAGAGACTATAGAGCTCTCTGCTGAAATACAAGGAGACTATGGAGCTCTCTACTATAAGCGCAAAGAGACTATAGAGCTCTCTACTGTAAGAGCAAAAAGACTATAGAGCTCTTTACTGTAAGAACAAAGAGACTATAGAGATCTCTACTGTAAAAGGAAAAAGACTATAGAGCTCTCTACTGTAAGAGCAAAGAGACTATAGAGCTCTCTACTGTAAGAGCAAAGAGACTATAGAGCACTCTACTGTAAGAGGAAAGATACTATAGAGCTCTCCACTGTAAGAGGAAAAAGACTATAGAGCTCTCTACTGTAAGAGCAACAAGACTATAGAGCTCTCTACTGTAAGAGCAAAGAGACTATAGAGCACTCTACTGTAAGAGCAAAGAGACTATAGAGCTCTCTACTGTACGAGCAAAGAGACTATAGAGCTCTCTACTGTAAGAGCAAAGAGATTATAGAGCTATCTACTGTAAGAGCAAAGAGACTATAGAGCCATCTACTGTAAGAGCAAAGAGACTATAGAGCCATCTACTGTAAGAGCAAAGAGACTATAGAGCTCTCTACTGTAAGAGCAAAGAGACTATAGAGCTCTTTACTGTAAGAACAAGGAGATTATGGAACTTTTTACTGTAACAGCAGAGACTATAGAGCTCTCTGCTGAAAAACAAGGAGACTATGGAGCTCTCTACAATAAGCGCAAAGAGACTATAGAGCACTCTACTGTAAGAGCAAAAAGACTATAGAGTTCTCCACTGTAAGGGCAAAAAGACTATAGAGCTCTCTACTTTAAGAGCAAAAAGACTATAGAGTTCTCCACTGTAAGATCGAAGAGACTATAAAGCTCTCCACTGTAAGAGCAAAGAGACTACAAAGCTGTCTACTGTAAGAGCAAAGAGACTATAGAGCTCTCTACTGTAAGAGCAAAGAGACTATAGAGCTCTCTACTGTAAGAGCAAAGAGACTATAAAGCTGTCTACTGTAAGAGCAATGAGACTATAGAGCTCTCTACTGTAAGAGCAAAGAGACTATAGAGCTCTCTACTGTACGAGCAAAGATACTATAGAGCTCTATACTGTAAGAGCAAAGAGACTATAGAGCTCTCTACAGTAAGAGCAAAGAGACTATAGAGCTCTCTACTGTAAGAATAAGGAGATTATGGAGCTCTTTACTGTAACTGTAGAGACTATAGAGCTCTCTGCTGAAAAACAAGGAGACTATAGAGCTCTCTACTATAAGCGCAAAGAGACTATAGAGCTCTCTACTGTAAGAGGAAAGAGACTATAGAGCTCTCCACTGTAAGAGCAAAGAGACTATAAAGCTGTCTATTGTAAGAGCAAAGAGACTATAGAGCTCTCTACTGTAAGAGCAAAGAGACTATAGAGCTCTCTACTGTAAGAGCAAAGAGAATATAGAGCTCTCTACTGTACGAGCAAAGAGACTATAGAGCTCTTTACTGTAAGAGCAAAGAGACTATAGAGCTCTCTATTGTAAGAGCAAAGAGACTATAGAGCTCTCTACTGTAAGAGTAAAGAGACTATAGAGCTCTCCACTGTAAGAGCAAAGAGACTAAAAAGCTCTCTACTGTGCGAGCAAAGAGACTACAGAGCTCTCTACTATAATAGCAGATAGACTATAAAGCTGTCTATTGTAAGATCAAAGAGAATGTAGAGCTCTCTACTGTAAGAGCAAACAGATTATAGAGCTCTCTCCTGTAAGACTATAGAGCTCTCTACTGTAAGAGGAAAGAGACTATAGAGCTCTCTACTGTAAGAGAAAAGAGACTATAAAGCTCTCTACTGTAAGTGCAAAGAGACTATAGAGCTCTCTACTGTAAGAGCAAAGAGACTATAGAGCTCTCTACTGTAAGAGGAAAGAGACTATAGAGCTCTCTACTGTAAGATCAAAGAGACCATAGAGCTCTCTACTGTAAGAGGAAAGAGACTATAGAGCTCTCCACTGTAAGAGCAAAGATAGTATAGAGCTCTCTACTGTAAGAACAAGGAGATTATTGAGCTATTTACTGTAACAGCAGAGACTGTAGAGCTCTCTGCTGAAAAACAAGGAGACTATAGAGCTCTCTACAGTAAGAGCAAAGAGACTATAGAGGTCTCTACTGTAAGAATAAGGAGATTATAGAGCTCTTCACTGTAACTGTAGAGTCTATAGAGCTCTCTGCTGAAAAGCAAGGAGACTATGGAGCTCTGTACTATAAGCGCAAAGAGAGTATAGATCTCTCTACTGTAAGGGCAAAGAGACTATAGAGCTCTCTACTATAGGAGGAAAGAGACTATAGAGCTCTCTGCTGAAAGAGCAAAGAGACTATAGAGCTCTCTACTGTAAGAGCAAAGAGACTATAGAGCTCTCTACTATAAGAGGAAAGAGAGTATAGAGCTCTCTACTGTAAGAGCAAAGAGACTATAGAGCTATCTACTGTAAGAGCAAAGAGACTATAAAGCTCTCTACTGTATGAGCAAAGAGACTATAGAGCTCTCTACTGTAAGAGCAAAGAGACTATAGAGCTCTCCACTGTAAGAGCAAAGAGACTATAGAGCTCTCCACTGTACGAGCAAAGAGAGTATAGAGCTCTCTACTGTAACAGGAAAGAGACTATAGAGCTCTCCACTGTAAGAGCAAAGAGACTATAGAGCTCTCCACTGTAAGAGCAAAGAGATTATAGAGCTCTCTACTGTAAGAGCAAAGAGACTATAGAGCTCTCTACTGTAAGAGCAAAGAGACTATAGAGCACTCCACTGTAAGAGCAAAGAGACTATAGAGCACTCCACTGTAAGAGCAAAGAGACTATAGAGCTCTCCACTGTACGAGCAAAGAGAGTATAGAGCTCTCTACTGTAAGAGCAAAGAGACTATAGAGCTCTCTACTGTAAGAGCAAAGAGACTATAGAGCACTCCACTGTAAGAGCAAAGAGACTATAGAGCTCTCCACTGTAAGATCGAAGAAACTATAGAGCTCTCTACTGTAAGAGCAAAGAGACCATAGAGCTCTCTACTGTAAGAACAAGGAGATTATTGAGCCCTTTACTGTAACAGCAGAGACTATAGAGCTCTCTGCTGAAAAACAAGGAGACTATGGAGCTCTCTACTATAAGCGCAAAGAGACTATAGAGCACTCCACTGTAAGGGCAAAAAGACTATAGAGCTCTCTACTGTAAGAGCAAAAAGACTATAGAGTTCTCCACTGTAAGAGCAAAGAGACTATAGAGCTTTCAACTGTAAGAGAAAAGAGACTATAGAGCTCTGTACTGCAAGAGCAAAGAGACTATAGAGCTCTTTACTGTAAGGGCAAAGAGACTATAGAGCTCTCTACTGTAAGAGCAAAGAGACTATAGGACTCTCCACTGTAAGAGCAAAGAGACTATAGAGCTTTAACAGTAAGAGAAAACAGACTATAGAGTTTTCTACTGTAAGAGCAAAGAGACTATAGAGCTATCTACTGTACGAGCAATGAGACTAAAGAGCTCTCTACTGTAAGAACAAGGAGATTATTGAGCTCTTTACTGTAACAGCAGAGACTATAGAGCTCTGTGCTGAAAAACAAGGAGACTATGGAGATCTCAACTATAAGCCCAAAGAGACTATAGAGCACTCTACTGTAAGAGCAAAAATACTATAAAGCACTCTACTGTAAGAGTAAAGAGACTACAAAGCTCTCTACTGTAAGAGCGAAGAGACTATAGAGCTGTCTACTTTAAGAGCAAAGAGACTATAAAGCTGTCTACTGTAAGAGCAAAGAGACTATAGAGCTCTTTACTGTAAGAGGAGAGAGACTATAGAGCTCTCTACTGTAAGAGGAAAGAGACTATAGAGCTCTCCACTGTAAGATCAAAGATACTATAGAGCTCTCTACTGTAAGAACAAGGAGATTATGGAGCTCTTTACTGTAACAGCAGAGACTATAGAGCTCTCTGCTGAAAAACAAGGAGACTATGGAGCTCTCTACTATAAGCGCAAAGAGACTATAGAGCTCTCTACTGTAAGAGCAAATAGACTATAGAGCACTCTACTGTAAGAGCAAAGAGACTATAGAGCTCTCTACTGTAAGAGCAAAGAGACTATAGGACTCTCCACTGTAAGAGCAAAGAGACTATAAAGCTGTCTACTGTAAGAGCAAAGAGACTATAGAGCTCTTTACTGTAAGAGGAAAGAGACTATAGAGCTCTCTACTGTAAGAGGAAAGAGACTATAGAGCTCTCCACTGTAAGATCAAAGATACTATAGAGCTCTTTACTGTAAGAACAAGGAGATTATTGAGCTCTTTACTGTAACAGCAGAGACTATAGAGCTCTCTGCTGAAAAACAAGGAGACTATGGAGCTCTCTACTATAAGTGCAAAGAGACTATAGAGCTCTCTACTGTAAGAGGAAAGAGACTATAGAGCTCTCCACTGTAAGATCAAAGATACTATAGAGCTCTTTACTGTAAGAACAAGGAGATTATTGAGCTCTTTACTGTAACAGCAGAGACTATAGAGCTCTCTGCTGAAAAACAAGGAGACTATGGAGCTCTCTACTATAAGTGCAAAGAGACTATAGAGCACTCTACTGTAAGAGCAAAAAGACTATAGAGTTCTCCACTGTAAGGGCAAAAAGACTATAAAGCACTCTACTGTAAGAGTAAAGAGACTACAGAGCTCTCTACTGTAAGAGCAAAGAGACTATAGAGCTCTCCACTGTAAGAGCAAAGAGACTATAAAGCTGTCTACTTTAAGAGGAAAGAGACTATAGAGCTCTCTACTGTAAGAGGAAAGAGACTATAGAGCTCTCTACTGTAAGATCAAAGATACTATAGAGCTCTTTACTGTAAGAACAAGGAGATTATTGAGCTCTTTACTGTAACAGCAGAGACTATAGAGCTCTCTGCTGAAATACAAGGAGACTATGGAGCTCTCTACTATAAGCGCAAATGACGCGCCCCCTGGGCCCGTGTTGTTTGGGGGATTACCCGGAGCCGGATCAGATGGGGGGGGGGTTGTAGTCTCCGAGTGGCGGTGACCCGGTCCGTGCCCAGGGTGTCAAGCTCAGTGTGTGGCAGTCCTTATAGATGTTACTAGATGTTCTTTTATGTCGACTACGCCACCCGTTGAATTGCGGTCAATACGGCCGCCGCTGCAGCAGGGTCCGCTGAGGCTGGTGATGTGTGTGCAGCTCAGGTAGTATAACCCCCAACGGGAGGGGTATAGCCTCAGGGGGTCAGGTGTAGAGGATGGTGGTTGTGGAGGTGCAGTGAGGATGGTAATGAGACTCAGAGTCGGGCTGTGCAGTTCAGGGTCTTTACTTACTGCTGTTGTGCTGGTCACTCCGGCCTTGAGTGACCACCCGAGCCGTGCTGCGTCCACCAGGTCCTGGACTCGGCCAACTCCCAAGTAATTCTGGAGCGTGATCCTGAGCTCCCTTTCTGACGTTCCTTCTCTCTGGCCTTCCCCACCAGGGATCCACCTAAGTCCGGCTCCCTCGGGCCTCTTGTTGGTAAACCCTTGTCTCTGGGTTCCCTGACCCTATTCTTGGTTTGCCTTCTGGGTGGATTTAGTGGGTGGTCGTGGCAGATCCTGCCCACGACCTCCGGTCTCTGGCTAAGGATTAGGGCCCTCCACCAGCTTGGGATCCGGTACCCTTGTGCCAACTCTTCACCCTCTGATCTAATCTTGGGTTCTTTGAGTTCTCTCTTCTCCCCCTCTGGGTCCTTCTTTCTCCTCTCTCTCTCTGGGCCTTGGAGCTGCTCTCCTCCTCTGCTCTCTTCCTCTGACTCACTCTACCAAAGACTGACAGACTGACTGACCCTGATCTAAGATGGTTCCCACCTTATATACTCCCTCTATGTGTGAGCTCAGGTGACCAGCACCCAATGAGCTCCTAGCACTACCCAGACTGCTCCCCCTATCTGCCCCTACACTACTGGGATGTTCCACCCCCCTCCCACTCCAGCCAGGGACAGACACTGTCGTACCTGCACATTTCTCTAGTGGGAGTACCATTGATCTGTCCCCCGGAAATGGGATGTGTGTAGTGCATGCAGCCTACTGAGCTCAGTTCCACACTCCATCCTTACCCGGGAGTGGAATATCACACCTCTGGCTTGAGGTGCAATACCCCTGTAGCAGCCGAATCCTCAGGGTGCTACATTCCCCCCTGGTAAATCACAGCACGTCTTCGGGCTGTTAAAGATAAAAACATCCAAAACATACAATTATTTTTCATAAACATCAACATATAAACATATAAAACATCATATATATATCAGCAATAAAACGTTTTCATAAATAACATTCTTGTAAACATTCCTGTCTCTGGTTCCTCCGGTCACGGTGCAACTTGTGACCGGGTAAAGTGCGACAGTCTCTTGAAGAAAAACAGTTTTCCCATAAAACCAGTAGGGGGCGCTTTAGGAAGCGCAACTATATACAAAGGGGATATGGCCGCTCTCAGTCCTCGGCCAGGTATTAGGAACTAGGGACACACGGGCATCAGTTCACACTTTGTCCCAACGGGGAACATATTTTAAATAAGTAACAGTTCTTGGTACCCCGACGGGCAACTTTATACAGTCTCTCTCTACCGTACTTCAACGACGGCGTCCTCCTGCTCTTTCTTGTTGGTTGGTTTCAGTTTCAGACCCGCCCGGGTCCTCTTGCTCCTCCTCACACCGCAGCTCCTCCTCCGTCAGGCGATGCACATGGAGGGCGTAGGGTCCTTTGGCACACTTGTGCCGGGTGAAGGTGACCTCGTCCCCTACGTACAGGTCACGACGTCTGTGTCCCTCCGGCAGATGGCTTTCTACGTCTCTGCGGGTGACAAAGACGTCGCCGGGGGTATGATGGTCTCTAATGAAGCCCCACCCATGCTGCATGTTGAATTTTATCACAGTCCCGGTGGAAGGGGGACCATGAGCTGCACGGGGATTCCTCCTGGTCCGGCTCTTCTGCTCCGCGCTCCTTATCTGTGCTTGCTGTTCCCGGACCCGCCTCTCTCTCCGCTCCCTCTCGAAGACCTCGAGCTGCTGCCGGCAGCACTCTGCACGTTCCGCTGCGGCCGCCCGAGTTTCTTGAGTGAACCCCATGAGGTCTCCTCCGGTGGGGTCCCACTCGAATTGTGCTTCTTCTAGCGGGAGCGGGGTTCTCCTGACGGGCTTCGGAGCCGGAATCAGGGGCTCGCACAGGGGCCTTGCTCTTTGGAGTTCCAGTTGGTAGTACTCCTGGGGCCATACAAAGGGTTGCCCATCCGGGCACGTGTGCTGGGCAAATAGATTTTCACCCAGGTGCGGCACTGTAGATGTTGAGGGCACGTTGATGGTAGCGGCGCCCGGGTTGACCAGGCCTTGCGACCAGGCTTGGGGCACCCTAAAGGCAAAGGGCACCGTAAGAACGGCGGCGCCCGTGGTTACTCGGCCCTGCGACCAGGCCGGTGACTCCGCGGAGGTAGGGGGCGCTGTTGGAATTGCGGCGCCCGGAGGTACTAGACCTTGCGACCAGGCCGATGGTATTTCCTGCTTCGCCGCGCTCAGGGTTGAGGCGCGTGACGTCACAGGGGTCGCGGCCGCGGGTTCCGGTTGAGGCCTAGTCGGCGGCGGTGACGATGCAGCGACGGGCACGGCAGGGGGAACTTCGGGCTCTGCGACGGGGAGCTGGGGCAGGCACGCGGTTTCCCGGCTCGGGGTAGAGACGTCCCCTTTACCTGCCTCCGTCCGTTCAGCTCCCTTCTCGGCGCCGTCTCCGGCCTTCAGTCCTCCTGCACCATCCTCAGAGGCGGTCTGTCTCCTCGTCTCGGGTGGCGTGCTCCGCTGTCGGGTTTCGGTCTGCTGGGCCATCTCTCGGCTCCACTCCGCTAACGTCTCTCGCTGCACCCGGGCCATCCTCCGTGCGAGGCTCTCCAGCGCAGTCTGTGCACACTCCCGGTCTCGGGGGAGCTGTGCCAGGACCTCCACTAAGCCTAGTGGGGTCGTTGCTTGCAGCAGGCTCCTGACCACTGGGTCGGTGCTGCCTGACTCTCCCTCCATCTCCGGGTAGGCTTTCTCTGGACTCCTCTCCAGACTTCTTGTCTCCGAGTGCGCTCTCTCCAGACTGCTCCAGGCGACACCCATCTTTGCTCTCTTGTTCTGTCTCCGCCCACATTGAGGGTGGTTCCGGGGCAACTTCAGCTCCAGGGGCAGTTCTCTCACGCTGATGGACACTTCCAGCATCACAGTCTCTGTTGGTGGGCGCGGTTTCCGCTTTTGGCGCCATTCTTCGACCTGGCCCACGATGGGAGGTGACCTCTTGTCACCCTATGGCACGCCCATAATGGCGTCCGCTCTTCCAAGGCGGGAAATCTTTGGAAATGGCGGGAATCGTCTCCCAGTGGCGGGAAACTCCATGGATGGCGGGAAAAAGCTGCAAATGGCGGACAACCGGCGGGAAACGACCTGTGATGGGGTCCGTTGGCGGGGACCCTCCGGAACCGGCGGGAGACTTCTTTTTAAGGTAACGGTGAACTTCTCTTCAGGCACGCAGTACCCGGTTGTTGCGGGCACGTTATCCTGCCGACTACGCCAAAGTTGACGCCCCCCCTGGTCCCGTGTTGTTTGGGGGATTACCCGGAGCCGGATCAGATGGGGGGGGGGGTTGTAGTCTCCGAGTGGCGGTGACCCGGTCCGTGCCCAGGGTGTCAAGCTCAGTGTGTGGCAGTCCTTATAGATGTTACTAGATGTTCTTTTATGTCGACTACGCCACCCGTTGAATTGCGGTCAATACGGCCGCCGCTGCAGCAGGGTCCGCTGAGGCTGGTGATGTGTGTGCAGCTCAGGTAGTATAACCCCCAACGGGAGGGGTATAGCCTCAGGGGGTCAGGTGTAGAGGATGGTGGTTGTGGAGGTGCAGTGAGGATGGTAATGAGACTCAGAGTCGGGCTGTGCAGTTCAGGGTCTTTACTTACTGCTGTTGTGCTGGTCACTCCGGCCTTGAGTGACCACCCGAGCCGTGCTGCGTCCACCAGGTCCTGGACTCGGCCAACTCCCAAGTAATTCTGGAGCGTGATCCTGAGCTCCCTTTCTGACGTTCCTTCTCTCTGGCCTTCCCCACCAGGGATCCACCTAAGTCCGGCTCCCTCGGGCCTCTTGTTGGTAAACCCTTGTCTCTGGGTTCCCTGACCCTATTCTTGGTTTGCCTTCTGGGTGGATTTAGTGGGTGGTCGTGGCAGATCCTGCCCACGACCTCCGGTCTCTGGCTAAGGATTAGGGCCCTCCACCAGCTTGGGATCCGGTACCCTTGTGCCAACTCTTCACCCTCTGATCTAATCTTGGGTTCTTGGAGTTCTCTCTTCTCCCCCTCTGGGTCCTTCTTTCTCCTCTCTCTCTCTGGGCCTTGGAGCGGCTCTCCTCCTCTGCTCTCTTCCTCTGACTCACTCTACCAAAGACTGACAGACTGACTGACCCTGATCTAAGATGGTTCCCACCTTATATACTCCCTCTATGTGTGAGCTCAGGTGACCAGCACCCAATGAGCTCCTAGCACTACCCAGACTGCTCCCCCTATCTGCCCCTACACTACTGGGATGTTCCACCCCCCTCCCACTCCAGCCAGGGACAGACACTGTCGTACCTGCACATTTCTCTAGTGGGAGTACCATTGATCTGTCCCCCGGAAATGGGATGTGTGTAGTGCATGCAGCCTACTGAGCTCAGTTCCACACTCCATCCTTACCCGGGAGTGGAATATCACACCTCTGGCTTGAGGTGCAATACCCCTGTAGCAGCCGAATCCTCAGGGTGCTACACAAAGAGACTATAGAGCTCTCTACTGTAAGAGCAAAAAGACTATAGAGCTCTTTACTGTAAGAACAAAGAGACTATAGAGCTCTCTACTGTAAAAGGAAAAAGACTTTAGAGCTCTCCACTCTAAGAGGAAAAAGACTATAGAGCTCTCTACTGTAAGAGCAACAAAACTATAGAGCTCTCCACTGTAAGAGCAAAGAGATTATAGAGCTCTCTACTGTAAGAGCAAAGAGATTATAGAGCTATCTACTGTAAGAGCAAAGAGACTATAGAGCTCTCCACTGTAAGAACAAGGAGATTATGGAACTTTTTACTGTAACTGCAGAGACTATAGAGCTCTCTGCTGAAAAACAAGGAGACTATGGAGCTCGCTACTATAAGCGCAAAGAGACTATAGAGCACTCTACTGTAAGAGCAAAAAGACTATAGAGTTCTCCACTGTAAGGGCAAAAAGACTATAGAGCTCTCTACTTTAAGAGCAAAAAGACTATAGAGTTCTCCACTGTAAGATCGAAGAGATTATAAAGCTCTCCACTGTAAGAGCAAAGAGACTACAAAGCTGTCTACTGTAAGAGCAAAGAGACTATAGTGCTCTCTACTGTAAGAGCAAAGAGACTATAGAGCTCTCTACTGTAAGAGCAAAGAGACTATAGAGCTCTCTACTGTAAGAGCAAAGAGACTATAAAGCTGTCTACTGTAAGAGCAATGAGACTATAGAGCTCTCTACTGTAAGAGCAAGGAGACTATAGAGCTCTCTACTGTACGAGCAAAGATACTATAGAGCTCTATACTGTAAGAGCAAAGAGACTATAGAGCTCTCTACAGTAAGAGCAAAGAGACTATAGAGCTCTCTACTGTAAGAATAAGGAGATTATGGAGCTCTTT
This sequence comes from Phyllobates terribilis, assembly GCF_046119375.1. Classification (NCBI taxonomy): domain Eukaryota; kingdom Metazoa; phylum Chordata; class Amphibia; order Anura; family Dendrobatidae; genus Phyllobates; species Phyllobates terribilis. The sequence continues at coordinate 256,215,568 of NW_027362767.1, read as the reverse complement.
ACTGTAACTGTAGAGACTATATAGCTCTCTGCTGAAAAACAAGGAGACTATAGAGCTCTCTACTATAAGCGCAAAGAGACTATAGAGCTCTCTACTGTAAGAGGAAAGAGACTATAGAGCTATCCACTGTAAGAGCAAAGAGACTATAAAGCTGTCTATTGTAAGAGCAAAGAGACTATAGAGCTCTCTACTGTAAGAGCAAAGAGACTATAGAGCTCTCTACTGTAAGAGCAAAGAGAATATAGAGCTCTCTACTGTACGAGCAAAGAGACTATAGAGCTCTTTACTGTACGAGCAAAGAGACTATAGAGTTCTCTATTGTAAGAGCAAAGAGACTATAGAGCTCTCTACTGTAAGAGTAAAGAGACTATAGAGCTCTCCACTGTAAGAGCAAAGAGACTAAAAAGCTCTCTACTGTGCGAGCAAAGAGACTACAGAGCTCTCTACTATAAGAGCAGAGAGACTATAAAGCTGTCTATTGTAAGAGCAAAGAGAATGTAGAGCTCTCTACTGTAAGAGCAAACAGATTATAGAGCTCTCTACTGTAAGAGCAAAGAGACTATAGAGCTCTCTACTGTAAGAGGAAAGAGACTATAGAGCTCTCTGCTGTAAGAGAAAAGAGACTATAAAGCTCTCTACTGTAAGTGCAAAGAGACTATAGAGCTCTCTACTGTAAGAGCAAAGAGACTATAGAGCTCTCTACTGTAAGAGGAAAGAGACTATAGAGCTCTCTACTGTAAGATCAAAGAGACCATAGAGCTCTCTACTGTAAGAGGAAAGAGACTATAGAGCTCTCCACTGTAAGAGCAAAGATACTATAGAGCTCTCTACTGTAAGAACAAGGAGATTATTGAGCTCTTTACTGTAACAGCAGAGACTATAGAGCTCTCTGCTGAAAAACAAGGAGACTATGGAGCTCTCTACTATAAGCGCAAAGAGACTATAGAGCACTCTACTGTAAGAGTAAAAAAGACTATTGAGTTCTCTACTATAAGAGCAGAGAGACTATAGAGTTCTCTACTGTAAGAGCAAAGAGACTATAGAGCTCTCTACTGTACGAGCAAAGAGACTACAGAGCTCTCTACTGCAAGAGCAGAGACTAGAGCTCTCCAGTTTAAGAGCAAAGAGACTATAGAGCTTTCTACTGTAAGAGAAAAGAGACTATAGAGCTTTCTACTGTAAGAGAAGAGAGACTATAAAGCTCTCTACTGTACGAGCAAAGAGACTATAGAGCTCTCTACTATAAGAGCAAAGAGACTATAGAGCTTTCTACTGTAAGAGAAGAGACTATACAGCTCTCTACTGTAAGAGCAAAGAGACTAAAAAGCTCTCTACTGTACGAGCAAAGAGACTACAGAGCTCTCTACTATAAGAGCAAAGAGACTATAGAGCTCTCTGCTGTAAGAGCAAAGAGCCTATAGAGCTCTCTACTGTGAGAGCAAAGAGACTATAGAGCTCTCTACTGTAAGAGCAAAGAGACTAAAAAGCTCTCTACTGTACGAGCAAAGAGACTATAGAGGTCTCTACTATAAGAGCAAAGAGACTATAGAGCTTTCTACTGTAAGAGAAGAGACTATAGAGCTCTCTACTGTAAGAGCAAAGAGACTAAAAAGCTCTCTACTGTAGGAGCAAAGAGACTACAGAGCTCTCTACTGTAAGAGCAAAGAGACTATAGAGCTCTCCACTGTAAGAACAAGGAGATTATTGAGCTCTTTACTGTAACAGAAGAGACTATAGAGCTCTCTGCTGAAAAACAAGGAGACTATAGATCTCTCTACTGTAAGAGAAAAGAGACTATAGAGCTATCTACTGTAAGTGCAAAGAGACTATAGAGCTCTCTACTGTAAGTGCAAAAAGACTATAGAGCTCTCTGCTGAAAAACAAGGAGAATATAGAGCTCTCTACTATAAGGGCAAAAAGACTATAGAGCACTCTACTGTAAGAGAAAAGAGACTATAGAGCTCTCTATTATAAGAGCAGAGAGACTATAGAGCTCTCCACTGTAAGAGCAAAGAGACTATAAAGCTGTCTACTGTAAGAGGAAATAGACTATAGAGCTCTCCACTGTAAGAGCAAAGAGACTATAGAGCTCTCCACTGTAAGAGCAAAGAGACTATAGAGCTCTCTTCTATAAGAGGAAAGAGACTATAGAGCTCTCTACTGTAAGAACAAGGAGATTATTGAGCCCATTACTGTAACAGCAGAGACTATAGAGACTATAGAGCTCTCTGCTGAAAAACAAGGAGACTATAGAGTTCTCTACTGTAAGAGAAAAGAGACTATAGAGTTTTCTACTGTAAGTGCAAAAAGACTATAGAGCTCTCCAATGTAAGAGCAAAGAGACTATAGAGCTCTCTACTGTAAGAGGAAAGAGACTATAGAGCTCTCTACTGTAAGAGCAAAGAGACTATAGAGCTCTCTACTGTAAGAGCAAAGAGACTATAGAGCTTTCTACTGTAAGAGCAAAGAGACTATAGAGCTCTCTACTGTAAGAGCAAAGAGACTATAGAGCTCTCTACTGTAAGAGCAAAGAGACTATAGAGCTCTCTACTGTAAGAGGAAAGAGACTATAGAACTCTCTACTGTAGGAGCAAAGAGACTACAGAGCTCTCTACTTTAAGAGCAAAGAGAGTATAAAGCTGTCTACTGTAAGAGCAAAGAGACTATAGAGCTCTCTACTGTAAGAGCAAAGAGACTATAGAGCTCTTTACAGTAAGATCGAAGAGACTATAGAGCTCTCTACTGTAAGATCTAAGAGACTATAGAGCTCTCTACTGTAGGAGCAAAGAGACTACAGAGCTCTCTACTTTAAGAGCAAAGAGAGTATAAAGCTGTCTACTGTAAGAGCAAAGAGACTATAGAGCTCTCTACTGTAAGAGCAAAGAGACTATAGAGCTCTTTACTGTAAGATCGAAGAGACTATAGAGCTCTCTACTGTAAGAGCAAAGAGACCATAGAGCTCTTTACTGTTAGATCAAGGAGATTATGGAGCTCTTTACTGTAACAGCAGAGACTATAGAGCTCTCTGCTGAAAAACAAGGAAACTATGGAGCTCTCTACTATAAGCACAAAGAGACTATAGAGCTCTCTACTGTAAGAGCAAAAAGACTATAGAGTTCTCCACTGTAAGGGCAAAAAGACTATAGAGCTCTCTACTGTAAGAGAAAAGAGACTATAGAGCTATCTACTATAAGAGGAAAGAGACGATAGAGCTGTCTACTGTAAGAGCAAAGAGACTATAGAGCTCTCTACTGTACGAGCAAAGAGACTATAGAGCTCTCTACTGTACGAGCAAAGAGACAATAAAGCTGTCTACTGTAAGAGCAAAGAGACTATAGAGCTCTCTACTGTACGAGCAAAGAGACAATAAAGCTGTCTACTGTAAGAGCAAAGAGACTATAGAGCTCTCTACTGTACGAGCAAAGAGACTATAAAGCTGTCTACTGTAAGAGGAAAGAGACTATAGAGCTATCTACTGTAAGAGGAAAGAGACTATAGAGCTGTCTACTGTAAGAGGAAAGAGACTATAGAGCTCTCTACTGTAAGATCAAAGATACTATAGAGCTCTCCACTGTAAGATCAAAGATACTATAGAGCTCTCCACTGTAAGATCAAAGATACTATAGAGCTCTTTACTGTAAGAACAAGGAGATTATAGAGCTCTTTACTGTAACAGCAGAGACTATAGAGCTCTCTGCTGAAAAACAAGGAGACTATGGAGCTCTCTACTATAAGCGCAAAGAGACTATAGAGCTCTCTGCTGAAAAACAAGGAGACTAAGGAGCTCTCTACTGAAATCGCAAAGAGACTATAGAGCTCTGTACTGTAAGAGCAAAAAGACTGTAGAGTTCTCCACTGTAAGAGCAAAGAGACTATAGAGCTCTCTACTGTAAGAGCAAAGAGACTATAGAGCACTCTACTGTAAGAGCAAAGAGACTATAGAGCTCTCTACTGTAAGAGCAAAGAGACTATAGAGCTCTCTACTGTAAGAGCAAAGAGACTATAGAGCTCTCTACTGTAAGAGCAAAGAAACTACAGAGCTCTCTACTGTAAGAGCAAAGAGACTATAGAGCTCTCTACTGTAAGAGCAAAGAGACTATAGAGCTCTCTACTGTAAGAGCAAAGAGACTATAGAGCTCTTTACTGTAAGATCGAAGAGACTAAAGAGCTCTCTACTGTAAGAGCAAAGAGACTATAGAACTCTTTACTGTAAGAACTAGGAGATTATGGAACTTTTTACTGTAACAGCAGAGACTATAGAGCTCTCTGCTGAAAAACAAGGAGACTATGGAGCTCTCTACAATAAGCGCAAAGAGACTATAGAGCTCTCTACTGTAAGAGCAAAAAGACTATAGAGTTCTCCACTGTAAGGGCAAAAAGACTATAGAGCTCTCTACTTTAAGAGCAAAAAGACTATAGAGTTCACCACTGTAAGATCGAAGAGACTATAGAGCTCTCCACTGTAAGAGCAAAGAGACTACAAAGCTGTCTACTGTAAGAGCAAAGAGACTATAGTGCTCTCTACTGTAAGAGCAAAGAGACTATAGAGCTCTCTACTGTAAGAGCAAAGAGACTATAGAGCTCTCTACTGTAAGAGCAAAGAGACTATAAAGCTGTCTACTGTAAGAGCAATGAGACTATAGAGCTCTCTACTGTAAGAGCAAAGAGACTATAGAGCTCTCTACTGTACGAGCAAAGATACTATAGAGCTCTCTACTGTAAGAGCAAAGAGACTATAGAGCTCTCTACAGTAAGATCAAAGAGACCATAGAGCTCTCCACTGTAAGAGCAAAGAGACTATAAAGCTGTCTATTGTAAGATCAAAGAGACTATAGAGCTCTCTACTGTAAGAGCAAAGAGACTATAGAGCTCTCTACTGTAAGAGCAAAGAGACTATAGAGCTCTCTACTGTAAGAGTAAAGAGACTATAGAGCTAACTACTGTAAGAGCAAAGAGACTAAAAAGCTCTTTACAGTAAGAATAAGGAGATTATGGAGCTCTTTACTGTAACTGTAGAGACTATAGAGCTCTCTCCTGAAAAACAAGGAGACTATAGAGCTCTCTACTATAAGCGCAAAGAGACTATAGAGCTCTCTACTGTAAGAGGAAAGAGACTATAAAGCTCTCCACTGTAAGAGCAAAGAGACAATAAAGCTGTCTATTTTAAGAGCAAAGAGACTATAGAGCTCTCTACTGTAAGAGCAAAGAGACTATAGAGCTCTCTACTGTAAGAGCAAAGAGAATATAGAGCTCTCTACTGTAAGAGTAAAGAGACTATAGAGCTAACTACTGTAAGAGCAAAGAGACTAAAAAGCTCTCTACTGTACGAGCAAAGAGACTACAGAGCTCTCTACTATAAGAGCAGAGAGACTATAGAGCTCTCTACTGTAAGAGCAAACAGATTATAGAGCTCTCTACTGTAAGATCAAAGAGACTATAGAGCTCTCTACTGTAAGAGGAAAGAGACTATAGAGCTCTCTACTGTAAGAGCAAAAAGACTATAGAGCTCTCTACTGTAAGAGGAAAGAGACTATAGAGCTCTCCTCTGTAAGAGCATAGAGACTATAGAGCTTTCTACTGTAAGAACAAGGAGATTATTGAGCTCTTTACTGTAATAGCAAAGAGACTATAGAGCTCTCTACTGTAAGAGGAAAGAGACTATAGAGCTCTCTACTGTAAGATCAAAGAGATCATAGAGCTCTCTACTGTAAGAGGAAAGAGACTATAGAGCTCTCTACTGTAAGAACAAGGAGATTATTGAGCTCTTTACTGTAACAGCAGAGACTATAGACCTCTCTGCTGAAAAACAAGGAGACTGCGGAGCTCTCTACTATAAGCGCAAAGAGACTATAGAGCACTCTACTGTAAGAGTAAAAAAGACTATTGAGTTCTCTACTATAAGAGCAGAGAGACTATAGAGTTCTCTACTGTAAGAGCAAAGAGAATATAGAGCTCTCTACTGTACGAGCAAAGAGACTACAGAGCTCTCTACTGCAGGAGCAGAGACTAGAGCTCTCCAGTATAAGAGCAAAGAGACTACAGAGCTCTCTACTGTAAGAGAAAAGAGACTATAGAGCTTTCTACTGTAAGAGAAGAGAGACTATAAAGCTGTCTATTGTAAGAGCAAAGAGACTATAGAGCTCTCTACTGAAAGAGCAAAGAGACTATAGAGCTCTCTACTGTACGAGTAAAGAGACTATAAAGCTCTCTACTGTAAGAGCAAAGAGACTATAAAGCACTCTACTGTACGAACAAAGAGACTACAGAGCTCTCTACTATAAGAGCAAAGAGACTATAGAGCTTTCTACTGTAAGAGAAGAGAGACTATAAAGCTCTCTACTGTAAGAGGAAAGAGACTATAGAGCTCTCTACTGTAAGAGCAAAGAGACTATAGAGCTCTCTTCTATAAGAGTAAAGAGACTATAGAGCTCTCCACTGTAAGAACAAGGAGATTATTGAGCCCTTTACTGTAACAGCAGAGACTATAGAGAGTATAGAGCACTCTGCTGAAAAAAAAGGAGACTATAGAGCTCTCTACTGTAAGGGCAAAAAGACTATAGATCTCTCTACTGTAAGAGAAAAGAGACTATAGAGCTTTCTAATGTAAGAGCAAAGAGACTATAGAGCTTTTTACTGTAAGAGAAAAGAGACCATAGAGCTCTCTACTGTAAGAGGAAAGAGACTATAGAGCTCTCTACTGTAAGAGCAAAGAGACTATAGAGCTCTCTACTGTAAGAGCAAAGAGACTATAGAGCTCTCCACTGTAAGAGCAAAGAGACTATAAAACTCTCTACTGTAGGAGCAAAGAGACTACAGAGCTCTCTACTTTAAGAGCAAAGAGAGTATAAAGCTGTCTACTGTAAGAGCAAAGAGACTATAGAGCTCTCTACTGTAAGAGCAAAGAGACTATAGAGCTCTTTACTGTAAGATCGAAGAGACTATAGAGCTCTCCACTGTAAGAGCAAAGAGACTATAAAGCTGTCTACTGTAAGAGGAAAGAGACTATAGAGCTATCTACTGTAAGAGGAAAGAGACTATAGAGCTCTCCACTGTAAGAGCAAAGAGACTATAGAGCTCTCTACTGTAAGAGGAAAGAGACTATAGAGCTCTCTACTGAAAGAGCAAAGAGACTATAGAGCTCTCTACTGTAAGAGCAAAGAGACCATAGAGCTCTTTACTGTTAGAACAAGGAGATTATTGAGCTCTTTACTGTAACAGCAGAGACTTTAGAGCTCTCTGCTGAAAAACAAGGAAACTATGGAGCTCTCTACTGTAAGAGCAAAGAGACTATAGAGCTCTCTACTGTAAGAGCAAAGAGACTATAGGGCTCTTCACTGTAAGAGCAAAGAGACTATAGTGCTCTCTACTGTAAGAGCAAAGAGACCATAGAGCTCTTTACTGTTAGAACAAGGAGATTATTGAGCTCTTTACTGTAACAGCAGAGACTTTAGAGCTCTCTGCTGAAAAACAAGGAAACTATGGAGCTCTCTACTGTAAGAGCAAAGAGACTATAGAGCTCTCTACTATAAGCGCAAAGAGACTATAGAGCTCTCTACTGTAAGAGGAAAGAGACTATAGAGCTATCTACTGTAAGAGCAAAGAGACAATAGAGCTCTCTACTGTACGAGCAAAGAGACTACAGAGCTCTCTACTTTAAGAGCAAAGAGAGTATAAAGCTGTCTACTGTAAGAGCAAAGAGACTATAGAGCTCTTTACTGTAAGAGCAAAGAGACTATAGAGCTCTCTACTGTACGAGCAAAGAGACTACAGAGCCCTCTACTTTAAGAGCAAAGAGAGTATAAAGCTGTCTACTGTAAGAGCAAAGAGACTATAGAGCACTCTACTGTAAGAGCAAAGAGACTATAAAGCTCTCTACTGTACGAGCAAAGAGACTACAGAGCTCTCTACTTTAAGAGCAAAGAGAGTATAAAGCTCTCTACTGTAAGATCAAAGAGACTATAGAGCTCTTTACTGTAAGAACAAGGAGATTATTGAGCTCTTTACTGTAACAGCAGAGACTATAGAGCTCTCTGCTGAAAAACAAGGAGACTATGGAGCTCTCTACTATAAGCGCAAAGAGACTATAGAGCTCTCTACTGTAAGAGCAAAAAGACTATAGAGCTCTCTACTGTAAGAGCAAAGATACTATAGAGCTCTCTACTGTAATAGCAAAGAGACTATAGAGTTCTCCACTGTAAGAGCAAAAAGACTATAGAGCTCTCTACTGTAATAGCAAATAGACTATAGAGCTCTCCACTGTAAGAGCAAAGAGACTATAAAGCTCTCTACTGTTAAGAGCAAAGAGACTATAGAGCTCTCTACTGTTAAGAGCAAAGAGACTATAGAGCTATCTACTGTAAGAGCAAAGAGACTATAGAGCTCTCTACAGTAAGAGAAAAGAGACTATAGAGCTCTCCACTGTAAGAGCAAAGAGACTATAGAGCTCTCTACTGTAAGAGCAAAGATACTATAGAGCTCTCTACTGTAATAGCAAAGAGACTATAGAGTTCTCCACTGTAAGAGGAAAAAGACTATAGAGCTCTCTACTGTAATAGCAGATAGACTATAGAGCTCTCCACTGTAAGAGCAAAGAGACTATAAAGCTCTCTACTGTTAAGAGCAAAGAGACTATAGAGCTCTCTACTGTTAAGAGCAAAGAGACTATAGAGCTATCTACTGTAAGAGCAAAGAGACTATAGAGCTCTCTACAGTAAGAGAAAAGATACTATAGAGCTCTCCACTGTATGAGCAAAGAGACTATAGAGCTACCTACTGTAAGAGAAAAGAGACTATAGAGCTCTCCACTGTAAGAGCAAAGAGACTATAGAGCTCTCTACTGTAAGAGCAAAAAGACTATAGAGCTATCTACTGTAAGAGCAAAGAGACTATAGAGCTCTCTACAGTAAGAGAAAAGAGACTATAGAGCTCTCCACTGTAAGAGCAAAGAGACTAGAGAGCTCTCTACTGTAAGAGAAAAGAGACTATAGAGCTCTCCACTGTAAGAGCAAAGAGACTAGAGAGCTCTCCACTGTAAGAGCAAAGAGACTATAGAGCTCTCTACTGTAAGAGAAAAGAGACTATAGAGCTCTCCACTGTAAGAGCAAAGAGACTAGAGAGCTCTCTACTGTAAGAGCAAAGAGACTAGAGAGCTCTCTACTGTAAGAGCAAAGAGACTATAGAGCTCTCCACTGTAAGAGCAAAGAGACTATAGTGCTCTTTACTGTAAGAGGAAAGAGACTATAGAGCTCTCCACTGTAAGAGCAAAGAGACTAGAGAGCTCTCTACTGTACGAGCAAAGAGACTATAGAGCTCTCTACTGTAAGAGCAAACAGACTATAGAGCTCTCCACTGTAAGAACAAAGAGACTATAGAGCTCTCTACTGTTAAGAGCAAAGAGACTATAGAGCTCTCTATTGTACGAGCAAAGAGACTACAGAGCTTTCTACTGTAAGAGCAATAAGACTATAGAGCTCTCTACTGTAAGAGCAAAGAGACTATAGAGCTCTCTACTGTACGAGCAAAGAGACTATAAAGCTGTCTACTGTAAGAGGAAAGAGACTATAGAGCTATCTACTGTAAGAGGAAAGAGACTATAGAGCTGTCTACTGTAAGAGGAAAGAGACTATAGAGCTCTCTACTGTAAGAGCAAAGAGACTATAGAGCTCTCCACTGTAAGATCAAAGATACTATAGAGCTCTTTACTGTAAGAACAAGGAGATTATGGGGCTCTTTTCTGTAACAGCAGAGACTATAGAGCTCTCTGCTGAAAAACAAGGAGACTATGGAGCTCTCTACTAGAAACGCAAAGAGACTATAGAGCACTCCACTGTAAGGGCAAAAAGACTATAGAGCTCTCTACTGTAAGAGCAAAGAGACTATAGATCTCTCTACTGTAAGAGCAAAGAGACTATAGAGCACTCTACTGTAAGAGCAAAGAGACTATAGAGCTCTCTTCTGTAAGAGCAAAGAGACTATAGAGCTCCCTACTGTAAGAGCAAAGAGACTATAAAGCTGTCTACTGTAAGAGTAAAGAGACTATAGAGCTCTCTTCTGTAAGAGCAAAGAGACTATAGAGCTCTCTACTGTAAGAGCAAAGAGACTATAGAGCTCTCTTCTGTAAGAGCAAAGAGACTATAGAGCTCTCTACTGTAAGAGCAAAGAGACTATAGAGCTCTCTACTGTAAGAGCAAAGAGACTATAGAGCTCTCTACTGTAAGAGCAAAGAGACTATCGAGCTCTGTACTGTAAGAGCAAGGAGACTATAGAGCTATCTACTGTAAGAGCAAAGAGACTACAGAGCTCTCTACTTTAAGAGCAAAGAGACTATCGAGCTCTTTACTATAAGAGCAAGGAGACTATAGATCTCTCTACTGTAAGAGCAAAGAGACTATAGAGCACTCTACTGTAAGAGCAAAGAGACTATAGAGCTCTCTTCTGTAAGAGCAAAGAGACTATAGAGCTCTCTACTGTAAGAGCAAAGAGACTATAGAGCTCTCTTCTGTAAGAGCAAAGAGACTATAGAGCTCTCTACTGTAAGAGCAAAGAGACTATAGAGCTCTCTACTGTAAGAGCAAAGAGACTATAGAGCTCTCTACTGTAAGAGCAAAGAGACTATCGAGCTCTGTAATGTAAGAGCAAGGAGACTATAGAGCTATCTACTGTAAGAGCAAAGAGACTACAGAGCTCTCTACTTTAAGAGCAAAGAGACTATCGAACTCTTTACTGTAAGAGCAAGGAGACTATAGAGCTATCTACTGTAAGAGCAAAGAGACTATAGAGCACTCTACTGTAAGAGCAAAGAGACTATAGAGCTCTCTACTGTAAGAGCAAAAAGACTATCGAGCTCTGTACTGTAAGAGCAAGGAGACTATAGAGCTCTCTATTGTTAGAGCAACAAGACTATAGAGCTCTCTACTGTACGAGCAAAGAGACTACAGAGCCCTCTACTTTAAGAGCAAAGAGAGTATAAAGCTGTCTACTGTAAGAGCAAAGAGTGTGGCGCCCCTGAGGATTCGACCGCCACAGGAATGCTGCACTTCTTTAATGGAGTGTGGTGTTCCTCCTCTGTGGTAAGTCCGGTGCGATGGTAGTTACCTAGTTTTGCATCCAACACCACATTTCCACCAGAGGGAGCTAGTATGCACTAGGTGCTGCTCCCCTGGTTACAGGGAGACTGGGGAACACAAAGTGGTAGGAACCAGTTAGTGGGTGTGGGTGGAGGAACAGTTAGTTAGTGACACTTCTAATTTCATATTTAATAGAATGCCATCTTTGATCTTGGTTCTTCGTTGTTCTTGGGCTGTGAAGCGGTCTAAACTACTGTGTGTAATGTGACTTCCCTCCGGGAGCGCAGATCCTGTGTGGGCCTGCTCCGGTATGGGACACAGCCCTCGTACCCCGATCTTTGGGATGAGAGGTAGGTTGCAGACAAGGAATGTCTCAACCCAGCCAAGGACGAGGATCAAGAAGGCCCGGGAGCTTTAGAGTGTGGCTCCCTAGCAAATGGGTTCCGGGAGGATGCAGACGGAGCGGAGTACGCCACCTGTCCTCGCCTACCTGATCTATTCAGAGGGATTCCGGCTGCAAGAGGGGTACCGGCCCCCGTCACCCGACCTCGTACTCTATGTCCAGGACGGGAAAGCCCCGTTAGGCCCTGAGGATCCCGCCGGGCTTGGGATGGAGAGGAATTGCCACCCGAGCCATACACCTGAGAGGAGCTCAGAGGGAGACCTGGCCTATCAACACACGCACAGACGGGAAGGGGTAAAGTCTGTAGTGCAGGAACACTCTGGTGTAGGGACGCTACCAAACACTGGACTTCCTCGGAGGTAGTCGGACCCCCGTCCCTGGTGGCCGCAGGACTCCGCGAGGAGCAGGGAGAAGCCTTGCGCTGCTTATGAGAACTGTGAGTAAAGCCTTGGAAATTCATCCCTATGGCCTCCGGAGTGTTCATTACGCGCCAAACCGTGCGACGCCGCGTCCCTACTCCCGCACTACTACCCCCCTTCATCCTGCCTTGCCTGCCCTGAGGCCGCGCTCCGCCTGTGGGGAGCAGTGAGAACTTTAGCCGCCGTGACATCGGGCCTCAGTGGACTGTAGCGGCGCTGGTGGCGCATCACCAGACACCACAGGTGGCGTAGTCGACAATTACCACTCAACCCGGAAAGCCCTAACATCATTTTCAATGTGACGGCCCTGGGCACGGAACGGGTCGAGGCCACGACTGCATCCCCGTCCTCAACATCTGACCCGGCTCCGAATACCCCATCTTCCCAGGGCAGGGCTTACGAGCGTCCCATCACTGCCGTAATCGGCAGGATATCGTGCCCGCAGCAACGGAGAAAAGTGCCCATTGCGATCGGGTACTGTGTGCCTTACACCTTGGACTGTTGTTTTGCACTTAAAATGGCACCCACCCAAGAAGAACAGGCGCCATAATGCTGTGAAAAGACTGTCTTTGTACACCTACCATCGTGGGCTGGGCTCCCACTTGGCGCCAAAAATGTGGACTGCCCCTTCCATCAGAGACTGTCCGCGGGGTAATGCCCGTCAAACAGGATGGGCTGAACGAAGGCGGGCCTGTCAGCATGCTGCTCAGGAACCGCCCCGAAAGAGGAGGAAGAAGAAGGAAAGCAACAAGGTGCGGCCATGTCAGTCGGAGCTTGGCAGTCAACGGAGGCAGTCATGGATGCCTCTGGGGAGCGAGACCACTTGACCACTGAACCCGGTCCAGGCCCTTCACCCGGCAGAGAACGAAGTGGTGGCGTATTAACACCGGGAGATATTGAGTTTCTCCACTCGGAAGCTCCGGGACTTGCAAGTAGGCAGAAGGAGGCCCAGGAGGCGGCGACGGCTGCGTGGAAAGCGGAGATGCTGCAGCGGATCCGAGACCGCCGTCGAGGAGAGGAGGCTCCAGAAGCAGTCGGCCCGGAGGTCGAAGTCGAGGGTGACCTAGCGGCAGGTAAGAGTGCAACCCCTGCCCCGGCTGCGGAGCCATCAGAGACGATCCTGGACCTCATGGCGGAGTGCATAGTCCCCTACGCAGTCACCTGGGAGCAAGCACTAGCTCCTGAGCTGCAACCAGCAGCTATTGGTGGGGACTTACGCTATCACGAGAGCTCGGTAACGGAGGTGCCTGGAGCTGCGGAGGAGGCTACCGGCTCCAACCCGAACTGGTCCGCATCGGTAGAGGACTTGCAGCAACCCGTCCTAACCCCGCTACCTGCACCGGCGGTAACCTGGCCCGAGGCCGAGGAGTGGGCCTGGGAAAACCAGGGGAGCGACCTTATGGGCTTCCCGCGGGAGACCAGATCTGAAGCGCGCAGGAGGAGCCAATGGTGCAGCGACCAGATCTTCCAACTGGCACGGGAGCAACGTCGGCGTGAGCTACGCTGCGAGCGCCTCGAGGTGAGGACCAAGGCTACAAAGACTTGGGCGCGACTGGAGGAGGCCACCCGTCCTAGTCCCCGGTATGAAGGCCAGGTTGTGCGTTTTCACCATGAGGCGGGGTGGGGGTTTATCCGGTGTCCCATGTTCCAGGACGTTGTGTTCCTCAGCCGGCGGGACGTCGAGCCGCGCCTTATGAAGGGACACCCCGGCCGGAACCTCTTCCCGGGCGATACTGTGACTTTCACTCGCCACCAGGGGGAGCGTGGGTGGTATGCCCTGGACGTCCGCAAAGTGTCTGGGAGTGACGCCACCACACCCTCAACCTCAGGTGACGGGCTAGCCTCTGTCGGGAGGAATGAGCCCTTCCCTCCACGTGAGCCCCAAGTCTAAAGCAGCCCCCGGCTGCTGTTGCTGTTGTTTTATGTTTGAAAATTTGCTGCTATTTTCTGTGTTCCTTCATTTATAGAGACTTTGGTCCCTGCGGACTATGGCAGGCGGCGGACTGCATTGTAAATAGTTATGCACTTATTTAGGTGCTCCCTATTGGTTTTATACAAAACCGTGCCTTCCTTCTACCTCAGACCTCAGAAGCAAAACCTGTCTGGAGTGGCTTGTGTGGGGGTCCAGCTCCGGATCTTCATGCCCTGCAGCCACCCCAGGGCCCACGTAGAGGGTTTAGGGCAGGTCCCTCTTGCTACTGAACTGACCGTCGTCACCTTTAAGCAGTCCGCTGTTTTGATCAAAAAGTCTCTTGTCTTAATTTATAATTTTGCACTTTTATATCTCTGTACTTTTATAATTTTACACTTTGCACTTTTATAACTCTTATGCAACGTTACAAGAAATGTGCCTCCCATAAAGGGATGATAGTTCTACTTGTTATATAAAAATAAATTTTTCCTGGGTGCTATTCCTTTGCAGCCCGCGGACGTGCAGTGTTTTACCAGGGGGGAATGTGGTGCCCCTGAGGGTTCGACCGCCACAGGAATGCTGCACTTCTTTAATGGAGTGTGGTGTTCCTCCTCTGAGGTAAGTCCGGTGCGATGGTAGTTACCTAGTTTTGCATCCAACACCACACTTCTCCACCAGAGGGAGCTAGTATGCACTAGGTGCTGCTCCCCTGGTTACAGGGAGACTGGGGAACACAAAGTGGTAGGAACCAGTTAGTGGGTGTGGGTGGAGGAACAGTTAGTTAGTGACACTTCTAATTTCATATTTAATAGAATGCCATCTTTGATCTTGGTTCTTCGTTGTTCTTGGGCTGTGAAGCGGTCTAAACTACTGTGTGTAATGTGACTTCCCTCCGGGAGCGCAGATCCTGTGTTGGCCTGCTCCGGTATGGGACACAGCCCTCGTACCCCGATCTTTGGGACGAGAGGTAGGTTGCAGACAACGAATGTCTCAACCCGGCCAAGGACGAGGATCAAGAAGGCCCGGGAGCTTTAGAGTGTGGCTCCCTAGCAAATGGGTCCCGGGGAGGATGCAGACGGAGCGGAGTACGCCACCTGTCCTCGCCTACCTGATCTATTCAGAGGGATTCCGGCTGCAAGAGGGGTACTGGCCCCCGACACCCGACCTCGTACTCTATGTCCAGGACGGGAAAGCCCGGTTAGGCCCTGAGGATCCCGCCGGGCTTGGGATGGAGAGGAATTGCCACCCGAGCCATACACCTGAGAGGAGTTCAGAGGGAGACCCGGCCTATCTACACACGCACAGACGGGAAGGGGTAAAGTCTGTAGTGCAGGAACACTCTGGTGTAGGGACGCTACCAAACACTGGACTTCCTCGGTGGTAGTCGGACCCCCGTCCCTGGTGGCCGCAGGACTCCGCGAGGAGCAGGGAGAAGCCTTGCGCTGCTTGTGAGAACTGTGAGTAAAGCCTTGGAAATTCATCCCTATGGCCTCCGGACTGTTCATTACGCGCCAAACCGTGCGACGCCACGTCCCTACTCCCGCACTACTAACCCCCTTCATCCTGCCTTGCCTGGCCTGAGGCCGCGCTCCGCCTGTGGGGAGCAGTGAGAACTTTAGCCACCGTGACATCGGGCCTCAGTGGACTGTAGCGGCACTGGTGGCGCATCACCAGACACCACAGGTGGCGTAGTCGACAATTACCACTCAACCCGGAAAGCCCTAACATCATTTTCAATGTGACGGCCCTGGGCACGGAACGGGTCGAGGCCACGACTGCATCCCCGTCCTCAATATCTGACCCGGCTCCGAGTACCCTATTTTCCCAGAGCAGGGCTTGCGAGCGTCACAATAGAGCTCTCCACGGTAAGAGCAAAGAGACTATAGAGCTTTTTAATGTAAGAGAAAAGAGACTATGGAGCTCTCTACTGTAAGAGCAAAGATACTATAGAGCTCTCTACTGTAAGAGCAAAGAGACTATAGAGCTCTCTACTGTAAGAGCAAAGAGACTATAGAGCTCTCCACTGTAAGAGCAAAGATACTATAGAGCTTTCTACTGTAAGAGAAAAGAGACTATAGAGCTCTCCACTGTAAGGGCAAAAAGACTATAGAGCTCTCCACTGTAAGAGCAAAGAGACTACAGAGCTCTCTACTGCAAGAGCAAAGAGACTATAGAGCTCTTTACTGTAAGAGCAAAGAGACTATAGAGCTCTCTACAGTAAGAGCAAAGAGAATATAGAGCTCTCTACTGTAAGAATAAGGAGATTATTGAGCTCTTTACTGCAACTATAGAGACTATAGAGCTCTCTGCTGAAAAACAAGGAGACTATGGAACTTTCTACTATAAGCGCAAAGAGACAATAGAGCACTCTACTGTAAGAGCAAAAAGACTATAGAGTTCTCCACTGTAAGGGCAAAAAGACTATAGAGCTTTCTACTGTAAGAGCAAAGAGACTATAGAGCTCTCTACTGTGAGAGGAAAGAGACTATAGAGCTCTCTACTGTAAGAGGAAAGAGACTATAGAGCTCTCTACTGTAAGAGAAAAGAGACTATAGAGCTCTGCACTGTAAGAGGAAAGAGACTATAGAGCTCTCTACTATAAGAGCAAAGAGACTACAGAGCTCTCTACTGTAAGAGCAAAGAGATTATAGAGCTCTGTACTGTAAGAGGAAAGAGACTATAGAGCTCTCTACTGTAAGAGCAAAGAGACTACAGAGCTCTCTACTGTAAGAGCAAAGAGAGTATAGAGCTCTGAACTGTAAGAGTAAGGAGACTATAAAGCTCTCTACTGTAAGAGTAAAGAGACTATAGAGCTCTCTACTGTACGAGCAAAAAGACTGTAAAGCTCTCTACTGTAAGAGCAAAGAGACTATAGAGCTCTCTACTGTAAGAGCAAAGAGACTATAGAGCACTCCACTGTAAGATCAAAGATACTATAGAGCTCTTTACTGTAAGAACAAGGAGATTATGGAGCTCTTTACTGTAACAGCAGAGACTATAGAGCTCTCTGCTGAAAAACAAGGAGACTATGGAGCTCTCTACTATAAGCGCAAAGAGACTATAGATCACTCTACTGTAAGAGCAAAGAGACTATAGATCTCTCTGCTGTAAGAGCAAAGAGACTATAGAGCTCTCTACTGTAAGAGCAAAGAGACTATAGAGCTCTCTACTGTAAGTGCAAAGAGACTACAGAGCTCTCTACTGTAAGAGCAAAGAGACTACTGAGCGCTCTACTGTAAGAATAAGGAGATTATTGAGCTCTTTACTGTAACTGTAGAGACTATAGAGCTCTCTGCTGAAAAACAAGGAGACTATGGAGCTCTCTACTATAAGCGCAAAGAGACTATAGAGCTCTCTACTGTAAGAGCAAAAAGACTATAGAGCTCTCTACTGTAAGAGCAAAGAGACTATAAAGCTGTCTACTGTAAGAGCAATGAGACTATAGAGCTCCCTTCTGTAAGAGCAAAGAGACCATAGAGCACTCCACTGTAAGAGCAAAGAGACTATAGAGCTCTCTACTGTAAGAGCAAAAAGACTATAGAGCTCTCTACTGTAAGAGCAAAGAGACTATACAGCTCTCTACTGTAAGAGCAATGAGACTATAGAGCTCCCTTCTGTAAGAGCAAAGAGACCATAGAGCACTCCACTGTAAGAGAAATGAGACTATAGAGCTCTCTTCTATAAGCACAAAGAGACTATAGAGCTCTCTACTGTAAGAGCAAAGAGACTATAGAGCTCTCTACTGTACGAGCAAAGAGACTACAGAGCTCTCTACTATAAGAGCAGAGATACTATAAAGCTGTCTATTGTAAGAGCAAAGAGACTATAGAGCTCTCTATTGTAAGAGGAAAGAGACTATAGAGCTCTCTACTGTAAGAGCAAAGAGACTATAGAGCTCTCTACTTTAAGAGCAAAGACACTATAAAGCTCTCTACTGTACAAGCAAAGAGACTACAGAGCTCTCTACTATAAGAGCAGAGAGACTATAAAGCTGACTATTGTAAGAGCAAAGAGACTATAGAGCTCTCTACTGTAAGAGGAAAGAGACTATAGAGCTCTCTACTGTAAGATCGAAGAGACTATAGAGCTCTCTACTGTCAGAACAAGGAGATTATTGAGCTCTTTACTGTAAAAGCAGAGACTATAGAGCTCTCTGCTGAAAAACAAGGAGACTATGGAGCTCTCTACTATAAGCGCAAAGAGACTATAGAGCACTCTACTGTAAGAGCAAAAAGACTATAGAGTTCTCCACTGTAAAAGCAAAGATACTATAGAGCTTTCTACTGTAAGAGAAAAGAGACTATAGAGCTCTCCACTGTAAGGGCAAAAAGACTATAGAGCTCTCTACGATAAGAGCAAAGAGACTATAGAGCTCTCCACTGTAAGAGCAAAGAGACTACAGAGCTCTCTACTGTAAGAGCAAAGAGACAACAGAGCTCTTTACTGTAAGAGCAAAGAGACTATAGAGCTCTCTACAGTAAGAGCAAAGAGAATATAGAGCTCTCTACTGTAAGAATAAGGAGATTATGGAGCTCTTTACTGCAACTATAGAGACTATAGAGCTCTCTACTATAAGCGCAAAGAGACAATAGAGCACTCTACTGTAAGAGAAAAAAGACTATAGAGTTCTCCACTGTAAGGGCAAAAAGACTTTAGAGCTCTCTACTGTAAGAGCAAAGAGACTATAGAGCTCTCTACTGTAAGAGGAAAGAGACTATAGAGCTCTCTACTGTAAGAGAAAAGAGACTATAGAGCTCTCTACTGTAAGAGGAAAGAGACTATAGAGCTCTGCACTGTAAGAGGAAAGAGACTATAGAGCTCTCAACTATAAGACCAAAGAGACTACAGAGCTCTCTACTGTAAGAGCAAAGAGAGTATGGAGCTCTGTACTGTAAGAGGAAAGAGACTATAGTGCTCTCTACTGTAAGAGCAAAGAGACTACAGAGCTCTCTACTGTAAGAGCAAAGAGAGTATAGAGCTCTCTACTGTAAGAGGAAAGAGACTATAGAGCTCTCCACTGTAAGATCAAAGATACTATAGAGCTCTCTACTGTAAGAGCAAAGAGACTATAGATCTCTCTACTGTAAGAGCAAAGAGACTATAGAGCTCTCTACTGTAAGAGCAATGAGACTATAGATCTCTCTACTGTAAGAGCAAAGAGACTATAGAGCTCTCTACTGTCAGAAGAAGGAGATTATGGAGCTCTTTACTGTAACAACAGAGACTATAGAGCTCTCTGCTGAAAAACAAGGAGACTATGGAGCTCTCTACTATAAGCGCAAAGAGACTATAGATCACTCTACTGTAAGAGCAAAGAGACTATAGATCTCTCCACTGTAAGAGCAAAGAGACTATAGATCTCTCTACTGTAAGAGCAAAGAGACTATAGAGCTCTCTACTGTAAGAGCAATGAGACTATAGAGCTCTCTACTGTAAGAGCAAAGAGATTATAGAGTTCTCTACTGTAAGAGCAAAGAGACTATAGAGCTCTCTACTGTAAGAGCAAAGAGACTACAGAGCTCTCTACTGTAAGAGCAAAGAGACTATAGAGCACTCTACTGTAAGAACAAAGAGACTATAGATCTCCCTACTGTACGAGCAAAGAGACTATAGAGCTCTCTACTGTAAGAGCAAAGAGACTACAGAGCTCTCTACTGTAAGAATAAGGAGATTATTGAGCTCTTTACTGTAACTGTAGAGACTATAGAGCTCTCTGCTGAAAAACAAGGAGACTATGGAGCTCTCTACTATAAGCGCAAAGAGACTATAGAGCACTCTACTGTAAGAGCAAAGAGACTATAGAGCTCTCCACTGTAAGGGCAAAAAGACTATAGAGCTCTCTACTGTAAGAGCAATGAGACTATAGAGCTCTCCACTGTAAGAGGAAAGAGACTATAGAGCTCTCTACTGTAAGAGCAAAGAGACTATAGAGCTCTCTACTGTAAGAGCAATGAGACTATAGAGCTCTCTACTGTAAGAGGAAAGAGACTATAGAGCTCTCTACTGTAAGAGGAAAGAGACTATAAAGCTATCTACTGTAAGGGCAAAGAGACTATAGAGCTCTCTACTGTAAGAGCAAAGAGACTATAGAGCTCTCTACTGTAAGAGCAATGAGAATATAGAGCTCACTACTGTAAGAGCAAAGAGATTATAGAGTTCTCTACTGTAAGAGCAAAGAGACTATAGAGCTCTCTACAGTAAGAGAAAAGAGACTATAGAGCTCTCTAGTGTAAGAATAAGGAGATTGTGGAGCTCTTTACTGTAACTGTAGAGACTATAGAGCTCTCTTCTGAAAAACAAGGAGACTGTGGAGCTCTCTACTATAAGCGCAAAGAGACTATAGAGCTCTCTACTGTAAGAGGAAAGCGACTACAGAGCTCTCCACTGTAAGAGCAAAGAGACTATAAAGCTGTCTACTGTAAGAGCAGAGAGACTATAGAGCTCTCTACTGTAAGAGCAAGGAGACTATAGAGCTATCTACTGTAAGAGCAAAGAGACTACAGAGCTCTCTACTGTAAGAGCAAAGAGACTACAGAGCTCTCTACTGTAAGAATAAGGAGATTATGGTGCTCTTTACTGCAACTGTGGAGACTATAGAGCTCTCTGCTGAAAAACAAGGACACTATGGAGCTCGGTACAATAAGCGCAAAGAGAGTATAGAGCTCTCTACTGTAAGAGCAAAGAGACTATAGAGCTCTCCACTGTAAGGGCAAAGAGACTACAGAGCTCTCCACTGTAAGAGCAAAGAGACTATAAAGCTGTCTACTGTAAGAGCAAAGAGACTATAGAGCTCTCTACTGTACGAGCAAAGAGACTACAGAGCTCTCTACTATAAGAGCAGAGATACTATAAAGCTGTCTATTGTAAGAGCAAAGAGACTATAGAGCTCTCTACTGTAAGAGGAAAGAGACTATAGAGCTCTCTACTTTAAGAGCAAAGAGACTATAAAGCTCTCTACTGTACGAGCAAAGAGACTACAGAGCTCTCTACTATAAGAGCAGACAGACTATAAAGCTGTCTATTGTAAGAGCAAAGAGACTATAGAGCTCTCTACTGTAAGAGGAAAGAGACTATAGAGCTCTCTACTGTAAGATCGAAGAGACTATAGAGCTCTCTACTGTCAGAACAAGGAGATTATTGAGCTCTATACTGTAACAGCAGAGACTATAGAGCTCTCTGCTGAAAAACAAGGAGACTATGGAGCTCTCTACTATAAGCGCAAAGAGACTATAGAGCACTCTACTGTAAGAGCAAAAAGACTATAGAGTTCTCCACTGTAAAGGCAAAAAGACAGTAGAGCTCTCTACTGTAAGAGCAAAAAGACTATAGAGTTCTCCACTGTAACAGCAAAGATACTATAGAGCTTTCTACTGTAAGAGAAAAGAGATTATAGAGCTCTCCACTGTAAGGGCAAAGAGACTATAGAGCTCTCCACTGTAAGAGCAAAGAGACTACAGAGCTCTCTACTGTAAGAGCAAAGAGACTATAGAGCTCTTTACTGTAAGAGCAAAGAGACTATAGAGCTCTCTACTGTAAGAGGAAAGAGACTATAGAGCTCTCTACTGTAAGAGCAAAGAGACTATAGAGCTCTCTACAGTAATAGCAAAGAGATTATAGAGCTCTCTACTGTAAGAATAAGGAGATTATGGAGCTCTTTACTGCAACTATAGAGACTATAGAGCTCTCTGCTGAAAAACAAGGAGACTATGGAGCTCTCTACTATAAGCGCAAAGAGACAATAGAGCACTCTACTGTAAGAACAAAAAGACTATAGAGTTCTCCACTGTAAGGGCAAAAAGACTTTAGAGCTCTCTACTGTAAGAGCAAAGAGACTATAGAGTTTTCTACTGTAAGAGCAAAGAGACTATAGAGCTCTCTACTGTGAGAGGAAAGAGACTATAGAGCTCTCTACTGTAAGAGGAAAGAGACTATAGAGCTCTCTACTGTAAGAGAAAAGAGACTATAGAGCTCTGCACTGTAAGAGGAAAGAGACTATAGAGCTCTCTACTATAAGAGCAAAGAGACTACAGAGCTCTCTACTGTAAGAGAAAAGAGAGTATAGAGCTCTGTACTGTAAGAGGAAAGAGACTATACAGCTCTCTACTGTAAGAGCAAAGAGACTACAGAGCTCTCTACTGTAATAGCAAAGAGAGTATAGAGCTCTGAACTGTACGAGCAAAAAGACTGTAAAGCTCTCTACTGTAAGAGCAAAGAGACTATACAGCTCTCTACTGTAAGAGGAAAGAGACTATAGAGCTCTCCACTGTAAGATCAAAGATACTATAGAGCTCTTTACTGTAAGAACAAGGAGATTATGGAGCTCTTTACTGTAACAGCAGAGACTATAGAGCTCTCTGCTGAAAAACAAGGAGACTATGGAGCTCTCTACTATATGCGCAAAGAGACTATAGATCACTCTACTGTAAGAGCAAAGAGACTATAGATCTCTCTGCTGTAAGAGCAAAGAGACTATAGAGCACTCTACTGTAAGAGCAAAGAGACTATAGAGCTCTCTACTGTAAGAGCAAAGAGACTATAGAGCTCTCCACTGTAAGAGCAAAAAGACTATAAAGCTCTTTACTGTAAGAGCAATGAGACTATAGAGCTCTTTACTGTAAGAGGAAAGAGACTATAGAGCTCTCTACTGTAAGAGCAAAGAGACTATATAGCTCTCTACCGTAAGAGCAAAGAGACTATAGAGCTATCTACTGTAAGAGCAAAGAGACTATAAAGCTGTCTAATGTAAGAGCAAAGGGACTATAGAGCTCTCTACTGTAAGAGAAAAGAGACTATAGAGCTATCTACTGTAAGAGCAAAGAGACTATAGAGCTCTCTACTGTACGAGCAAAGAGACTACAGAGCTCTCTACTATAAGAGCAGAGATACTATAAAGTTGTCTATTGTAAGAGCAAAGAGACTATAGAGCTCTCTACTGTAAGAGCAAAGAGACTATAAAGCTGTCTATTGTAAGAGCAAAGAAACTATAGAGCTCACTACTGTAAGAATAAGGAGATTATGGAGCTCTTTACTGCAACTATAGAGACTATAGAGCTCTGCTGAAAAACAAGGAGACTATGGAGCTCTGTACTATAAACGCAAAGAGAGTATAGAGCTCTCTACTGTAAGAGCAAAGAGACTATAAAGCTGTCTACTGTAAGAGCAAAGGGACTATAGAGCTCTCTACTGTAAGAGCAAAGAGACTATAGAGCTATCTACTGTAAGAGCAAAGAGACTATAGAGCTCTCTACTGTACGAGCAAAGAGACTACAGAGCTCTCTACTATAAGAGCAGAGATACTATAAAGTTGTCTATTGTAAGAGCAAAGAGACTATAGAGCTCTCTACTGTAAGAGGAAAGAGACTATAGAGCTCTCTACTGTAAGAGCAAAGAGACTATAGAGCTCTCTACTTTAAGAGCAAAGAGACTATAAAGCTCTCTACTGTACGAGCAAAGAGACTACAGAGCTCTCTACTATAAGAGCAGATAGACTATAAAGCTGTCTATTGTAAGAGCAAAGAGACTATAGAGCTCTCTACTGTAAGAGGAAAGAGACTATAGAGCTCTCTACTGTAAGATCGAAGAGACTATAGAGCTCTCTACTGTCAGAACAAGGAGATTATTGAGCTCTTTACTATAACAGCAGAGACTATAGAGCTCTCTGCTGAAAAACAAGGAGACTATGGAGCTCTCTACTATAAGCGCAAAGAGACTATAGAGCACTCTACTGTAAGAGCAAAAAGACTATAGAGTTCTCCACTGTAAGGGCAAAAAGACAGTAGAGCTCTCTACTGTAAGAGCAAAAAGACTATAGAGTTCTCCACTGTAAGAGCAAAGATACTATAGAGCTTTCTACTGTAAGAGAAAAGAGACTATAGAGCTCTTTACTGTAAGAGGAAAGAGACTATAGAGCTCTCTACTGTAAGAGAAAAGAGACTATAGAGCTCTCTACTGTAAGAGAAGAGGAAAGAGACTATAGAGCTCTCTACTGTAAGAGCAAAGAGACTATAGAGCTCTCTACTGTAAGAGCAAAAAGACTATAAAGCTCTTTACTGTAAGAGCAAAAAGACTATAAAGCTCTTTACTGTAAGAGGAAAGAGACTATATAGCTCTCTACTGTAAGAGCAAAGAGACTATAGAGCTCTCTACTGTAAGAGAAGAGGAAAGAGACTATACAGCTCTCTATTGTAAGAGCAAAGAAGCAAAGAGACTATAGAGCTCTCTACTGTAAGAGCAAAAAGACTATAAAGCTCTTTACTGTAAGAGCAAAAAGACTATAAAGCTCTTTACTGTAAGAGGAAAGAGACTATAGAGCTCTCTACTGTAAGAGCAAAGAGACTATAGAGCTCTCTACTGTAAGAGGAAAGAGACTATAAAGCTATCTACTGTAAGGGCAAATAGACTATAGAGCTCTCTACTGTAAGAGCAAAGAGACTATAGAGCTCTCTACTGTAAGAGCAAAGAGACTATAGAGCTCTCTACTGTAAGAGCCAAAAGACTATAAAGCTCTTTACTGTAAGAGGAAAGAGACTATAGAGCACTCTATACTGTAAGAGCAAAGAGAGTATAGAGCTCTCTACTGTAAGAGCAAAGAGACTATAGAGCTCTCTACTGTAAGAGCCAAAAGACTATAAAGCTCTTTACTGTAAGAGGAAAGAGAGTATAGAGCACTCTATACTGTAAGAGCAAAGAGAGTATAGAGCTCTCTACTGTAAGAGCAAAAAGACCATAAAGCTCTTTACTGTAAGAGGAAAGAGACTATAGAGCTCTCTACTGTAAGAGAAAAGAGACTATAGAGCTCTCTACTGTAAGAGAAGAGGAAAGAGACTATAGAGCTCTCTACTGTAAGAGCAAAGAGACTACAGAGCTGTCTACTGTACGAGCAAAGAGACTACAGAGCTCTCTACCTTAAGAGCAAAGAGAGTATAAAGCTGTCTACTGTAAGAGCAAAGAGACTATAGAGCTCTCCACTGTAAGAACAAGGAGATTATGGAGCTCTTTACTGTAACAGCAGAGACTATAGAGCTCTCTGCTGAAAAACAAGGAGACTATGGAGCTCTCTACTATGACCGCAAAGAGACTATAGAGCACTCTACTGTAAGAGCAAAAAGACTATAAAGCTCTTTACTGTAAGAGGAAAGAGACTATAGAGCTATCTACTGTAAGAGCAAAGAGACTATAGAGCTGTCTACTGTACGAGCAAAGAGACTACAGAGCTCTCTACCTTAAGAGCAAAGAGAGTATAAAGCTGTCTACTGTAAGAGCAAAGAGACTATAGAGCTCTCCACTGTAAGAACAAGGAGATTATGGAGCTCTTTACTGTAACAGCAGAGACTATAGAGCTCTCTGCTGAAAAACAAGGAGACTATGGAGCTCTCTACTATGACCGCAAAGAGACTATAGAGCACTCTACTGTAAGAGCAAAAATACTATAGAGCTCTCTACTGTAAGGGCAAAAAGACTATAGAGCTCTCTACTGTAAGAGCAGAGACACTATAGAGCTCTCTACTGTAAGAGCAAAGAGACTATTGAGCTCTCCACTGTAAGAGCAAAGAGACTATAGAGCTCTCTACTGTAAGAGCAAAGAGACTATAGAGCTCTCTACTGTTAGAGCAAAGCGAATATAGATCTCTCTACTGTAAGATCAAGGAGATTATGGAGCTGTTTACTGTAACAGCAGAGACTATAGTGCTCTCTGCTGAAAAACAAGGAGACTATGGAGCTCTCTACTATAAGCGCAAAGAGAGTATAGAGCACTCTACTGTAAGAGCAAAGAGTCTATAGAGCTCTCCACTGTAAGGGCAAAGAGACTATAGAGCTCTCTACTGTAAGAGGAAAGAGACTATAGAGCTCTCTACTGTAACAGCAAAGAGACTACAGAGCTCTCTACTGCAAGAGAAGAGGAAAGAGACTATAGAGCTCTCTACTGTAAGAGCAAAGAGACTATAGAGCTCTCTACTGTAAGAGCAAAGAGACTATAGAGCTCTCTACTGTAAGAGCAAAGAGTCTATAGAGCTCTCTACTGTAAGAGCAAAGAGACTACAGAGCTCTCTACTGTAAGAGCAAAGAGACTACAGAGCTCTCTACTGTAAGAGCAAAGAGTCTATAGAGCTCTCTACTGTAAGAGCAAAGAGACTATAGAGCTCTCTACTGTACGAGCAAAGAGACTACAGAGCTCTCTACTGCAAGAGCAGCGACTATAGAGCTCTCTACTGTAAGAGCAAAGAGACTATAGAGCTCTCTACTGTACGAGCAAAGAGACTACAGAGCTCTCTACTGTAAGAGCAAAAAGACTATAGAGCTCTCTACTGTAAGAGCAAAGAGACTATAGAGCTCTCTACTGTAAGAGCAAAGAGAATATAGAGCTCTCTACTGTAAGAGCAAAGAGACTATAGAGCTCTCCACTGTAAGAGGAAAGAGACTATAGAGCTATCTACTGTAAGAGGAAAGAGACTATAGAGCTCTCTATTCTAAAAGCAAAGAGACTATAGAGCTCTCTACTGTAAGAGCAAAGAGACTATAGAGCTCTCTACTGTAAGAGCAAAGAGACTATAGAGCTCTCTACTGTAAGAGCAAAGAGACTATAAAGCTGTCTACTGTAAGAGCAATGAGACTATAGAGCTCTCTACTATAAGAGGAAAGAGACTATAGAGCTCTCTACTGTAAGAGCAATGAGACTATAGAGCTCTCTACTATAAGAGGAAAGAGACTATAGAGTTCTCTGCAGTAAGAGCAAAGAGACTATAGAGCTCTCTACTGTAAGAGCAAAGAGACTATAGAGCTCTCTACTGTAAGAGCAAAGAGACTATAGAGCTCTCTACAGCAAGAGCAAAGAGACTATAGGGCTCTCTACTGTAAGAATAAGGAGATTGTGGAGCTCTTTACTGTAACTGTAGAGACTATAGAGCTCTCTGCTGAATAACAATGAGTCTATGGAGCTCTCTACTATAAGCGCAAAGAGACTATAGAGCTCTCTATAGTAAGAGCAAAGAGACTACAGAGCTCTCCACTGTAAGAGCAAAGAGACTATAAAGCTGTCTATTGTAAGAGCAAAGAGACTCTAGAGCTATCTATTGCAAGAGCAAAGAGACTATAGAGCTATCTACTGTAAGAGGAAAGAGACTACAGAGCTCTCCACTGTAAGAGCAAAGAGACTATAAAGCTGTCTATTGTAAGACCAAAGAGACTCTAGAGCTCTCTACTGTAAGAGCAAAGAGACTATAGAGCTATCTACTGTAAGAGGAAAGAGACTATAGAGCTCTCTACTGTAAGAGCAAAGAGACTATAGAGCTCTCCACTGTAAGAGCAAAAAGACTATAAAGCTGTTTAATGTAAGAGCAAAGAGACTATAGAGCTCTCTACTGTGAGAGCAATGAGACTATAGAGCTCTTTACTGTAAGAGGAAAGAGACTATAGAGCTCTCTACTGTAAGAGCAAAGAGACTATAGAGCTCGCTACTGTAAGAGCAAAGAGACTATAGAGCTCTCCACTGTAAGAGCAAAAAGACTATAAAGCTCTTTAGTGTAAGAGCAAAGAGACTATAGAGCTCTCTACTGTAAGAGCAATGAGACTATAGAGCTCTCCACTGTAAGAGCAAAAAGACTATAAAGCTCTTTATTGTAAGAGCAAAGAGACTATAGAGCTCTCTACTGTAAGAGCAATGAGACTATAGAGCTCTTTACTGTAAGAGGAATGAGACTATAGAGCTCTTTACTGTAAGAGGAAAGAGACTATAGAGCTCTCTACTGTAAGAGCAAAGAGACTATATAGCTCTCTACCGTAAGAGCAAAGAGACTATAGAGCTATCTACTGTAAGAGCAAAGAGACTATAAAGCTGTCTAATGTAAGAGCAAAGGGACTATAGAGCTCTCTACTGTAAGAGAAAAGAGACTATAGAGCTATCTACTGTAAGAGCAAAGAGACTATAGAGCTCTCTACTGTACGAGCAAAGAGACTACAGAGCTCTCTACTATAAGAGCAGAGATACTATAAAGTTGTCTATTGTAAGAGCAAAGAGACTATAGAGCTCTCTACTGTAAGAGCAAAGAGACTATAAAGCTGTCTATTGTAAGAGCAAAGAAACTATAGAGCTCACTACTGTAAGAATAAGGAGATTATGGAGCTCTTTACTGCAACTATAGAGACTATAGAGCTCTGCTGAAAAACAAGGAGACTATGGAGCTCTGTACTATAAACGCAAAGAGAGTATAGAGCTCTCTACTGTAAGAGCAAAGAGACTATAAAGCTGTCTACTGTAAGAGCAAAGGGACTATAGAGCTCTCTACTGTAAGAGCAAAGAGACTATAGAGCTATCTACTGTAAGAGCAAAGAGACTATAGAGCTCTCTACTGTACGAGCAAAGAGACTACAGAGCTCTCTACTATAAGAGCAGAGATACTATAAAGTTGTCTATTGTAAGAGCAAAGAGACTATAGAGCTCTCTACTGTAAGAGGAAAGAGACTATAGAGCTCTCTACTGTAAGAGCAAAGAGACTATAGAGCTCTCTACTTTAAGAGCAAAGAGACTATAAAGCTCTCTACTGTACGAGCAAAGAGACTACAGAGCTCTCTACTATAAGAGCAGATAGACTATAAAGCTGTCTATTGTAAGAGCAAAGAGACTATAGAGCTCTCTACTGTAAGAGGAAAGAGACTATAGAGCTCTCTACTGTAAGATCGAAGAGACTATAGAGCTCTCTACTGTCAGAACAAGGAGATTATTGAGCTCTTTACTATAACAGCAGAGACTATAGAGCTCTCTGCTGAAAAACAAGGAGACTATGGAGCTCTCTACTATAAGCGCAAAGAGACTATAGAGCACTCTACTGTAAGAGCAAAAAGACTATAGAGTTCTCCACTGTAAGGGCAAAAAGACAGTAGAGCTCTCTACTGTAAGAGCAAAAAGACTATAGAGTTCTCCACTGTAAGAGCAAAGATACTATAGAGCTTTCTACTGTAAGAGAAAAGAGACTATAGAGCTCTTTACTGTAAGAGGAAAGAGACTATAGAGCTCTCTACTGTAAGAGAAAAGAGACTATAGAGCTCTCTACTGTAAGAGAAGAGGAAAGAGACTATAGAGCTCTCTACTGTAAGAGCAAAGAGACTATAGAGCTCTCTACTGTAAGAGCAAAAAGACTATAAAGCTCTTTACTGTAAGAGCAAAAAGACTATAAAGCTCTTTACTGTAAGAGGAAAGAGACTATATAGCTCTCTACTGTAAGAGCAAAGAGACTATAGAGCTCTCTACTGTAAGAGAAGAGGAAAGAGACTATACAGCTCTCTATTGTAAGAGCAAAGAAGCAAAGAGACTATAGAGCTCTCTACTGTAAGAGCAAAAAGACTATAAAGCTCTTTACTGTAAGAGCAAAAAGACTATAAAGCTCTTTACTGTAAGAGGAAAGAGACTATAGAGCTCTCTACTGTAAGAGCAAAGAGACTATAGAGCTCTCTACTGTAAGAGGAAAGAGACTATAAAGCTATCTACTGTAAGGGCAAATAGACTATAGAGCTCTCTACTGTAAGAGCAAAGAGACTATAGAGCTCTCTACTGTAAGAGCAAAGAGACTATAGAGCTCTCTACTGTAAGAGCCAAAAGACTATAAAGCTCTTTACTGTAAGAGGAAAGAGACTATAGAGCACTCTATACTGTAAGAGCAAAGAGAGTATAGAGCTCTCTACTGTAAGAGCAAAGAGACTATAGAGCTCTCTACTGTAAGAGCCAAAAGACTATAAAGCTCTTTACTGTAAGAGGAAAGAGAGTATAGAGCACTCTATACTGTAAGAGCAAAGAGAGTATAGAGCTCTCTACTGTAAGAGCAAAAAGACCATAAAGCTCTTTACTGTAAGAGGAAAGAGACTATAGAGCTCTCTACTGTAAGAGAAAAGAGACTATAGAGCTCTCTACTGTAAGAGAAGAGGAAAGAGACTATAGAGCTCTCTACTGTAAGAGCAAAGAGACTACAGAGCTCTCTACTGTAAGAGCAAAAAGACTATAAAGCTCTTTACTGTAAGAGGAAAGAGACTATAGAGCTATCTACTGTAAGAGCAAAGAGACTATAGAGCTGTCTACTGTACGAGCAAAGAGACTACAGAGCTCTCTACCTTAAGAGCAAAGAGAGTATAAAGCTGTCTACTGTAAGAGCAAAGAGACTATAGAGCTCTCCACTGTAAGAACAAGGAGATTATGGAGCTCTTTACTGTAACAGCAGAGACTATAGAGCTCTCTGCTGAAAAACAAGGAGACTATGGAGCTCTCTACTATGACCGCAAAGAGACTATAGAGCACTCTACTGTAAGAGCAAAAATACTATAGAGCTCTCTACTGTAAGGGCAAAAAGACTATAGAGCTCTCTACTGTAAGAGCAGAGACACTATAGAGCTCTCTACTGTAAGAGCAAAGAGACTATTGAGCTCTCCACTGTAAGAGCAAAGAGACTATAGAGCTCTCTACTGTAAGAGCAAAGAGACTATAGAGCTCTCTACTGTTAGAGCAAAGCGAATATAGATCTCTCTACTGTAAGATCAAGGAGATTATGGAGCTGTTTACTGTAACAGCAGAGACTATAGTGCTCTCTGCTGAAAAACAAGGAGACTATGGAGCTCTCTACTATAAGCGCAAAGAGAGTATAGAGCACTCTACTGTAAGAGCAAAGAGTCTATAGAGCTCTCCACTGTAAGGGCAAAGAGACTATAGAGCTCTCTACTGTAAGAGGAAAGAGACTATAGAGCTCTCTACTGTAACAGCAAAGAGACTACAGAGCTCTCTACTGCAAGAGAAGAGGAAAGAGACTATAGAGCTCTCTACTGTAAGAGCAAAGAGACTATAGAGCTCTCTACTGTAAGAGCAAAGAGACTATAGAGCTCTCTACTGTAAGAGCAAAGAGTCTATAGAGCTCTCTACTGTAAGAGCAAAGAGACTACAGAGCTCTCTACTGTAAGAGCAAAGAGACTACAGAGCTCTCTACTGTAAGAGCAAAGAGTCTATAGAGCTCTCTACTGTAAGAGCAAAGAGACTATAGAGCTCTCTACTGTACGAGCAAAGAGACTACAGAGCTCTCTACTGCAAGAGCAGCGACTATAGAGCTCTCTACTGTAAGAGCAAAGAGACTATAGAGCTCTCTACTGTACGAGCAAAGAGACTACAGAGCTCTCTACTGTAAGAGCAAAAAGACTATAGAGCTCTCTACTGTAAGAGCAAAGAGACTATAGAGCTCTCTACTGTAAGAGCAAAGAGAATATAGAGCTCTCTACTGTAAGAGCAAAGAGACTATAGAGCTCTCCACTGTAAGAGGAAAGAGACTATAGAGCTATCTACTGTAAGAGGAAAGAGACTATAGAGCTCTCTATTCTAAAAGCAAAGAGACTATAGAGCTCTCTACTGTAAGAGCAAAGAGACTATAGAGCTCTCTACTGTAAGAGCAAAGAGACTATAGAGCTCTCTACTGTAAGAGCAAAGAGACTATAAAGCTGTCTACTGTAAGAGCAATGAGACTATAGAGCTCTCTACTATAAGAGGAAAGAGACTATAGAGCTCTCTACTGTAAGAGCAATGAGACTATAGAGCTCTCTACTATAAGAGGAAAGAGACTATAGAGTTCTCTGCAGTAAGAGCAAAGAGACTATAGAGCTCTCTACTGTAAGAGCAAAGAGACTATAGAGCTCTCTACTGTAAGAGCAAAGAGACTATAGAGCTCTCTACAGCAAGAGCAAAGAGACTATAGGGCTCTCTACTGTAAGAATAAGGAGATTGTGGAGCTCTTTACTGTAACTGTAGAGACTATAGAGCTCTCTGCTGAATAACAATGAGTCTATGGAGCTCTCTACTATAAGCGCAAAGAGACTATAGAGCTCTCTATAGTAAGAGCAAAGAGACTACAGAGCTCTCCACTGTAAGAGCAAAGAGACTATAAAGCTGTCTATTGTAAGAGCAAAGAGACTCTAGAGCTATCTATTGCAAGAGCAAAGAGACTATAGAGCTATCTACTGTAAGAGGAAAGAGACTACAGAGCTCTCCACTGTAAGAGCAAAGAGACTATAAAGCTGTCTATTGTAAGACCAAAGAGACTCTAGAGCTCTCTACTGTAAGAGCAAAGAGACTATAGAGCTATCTACTGTAAGAGGAAAGAGACTATAGAGCTATCCACTGTAAGAGCAAAGAGACTATAGAGCTCTCTACTGTAAGAGCAAAGAGACTATAGAGCTCTCTACTGTAAGAGCAAAGAGACTATAGAGCTCTCCACTGTAAGAGCAAAAAGACTATAAAGCTGTTTAATGTAAGAGCAAAGAGACTATAGAGCTCTCTACTGTGAGAGCAATGAGACTATAGAGCTCTTTACTGTAAGAGGAAAGAGACTATAGAGCTCTCTACTGTAAGAGCAAAGAGACTATAGAGCTCGCTACTGTAAGAGCAAAGAGACTATAGAGCTCTCCACTGTAAGAGCAAAAAGACTATAAAGCTCTTTAGTGTAAGAGCAAAGAGACTATAGAGCTCTCTACTGTAAGAGCAATGAGACTATAGAGCTCTCCACTGTAAGAGCAAAAAGACTATAAAGCTCTTTATTGTAAGAGCAAAGAGACTATAGAGCTCTCTACTGTAAGAGCAATGAGACTATAGAGCTCTTTACTGTAAGAGGAAAGAGACTATAGAGCTCTCTACTGTAAGAGCAAAGAGAATATAGAGCTCTCTGCTGTAAGAGCAAAGAGACTATAGAGCTCTCCACTGTAAGAGGAAAGAGACTATAGAGCTATCTACTGTAAGAGGAAAGAGACTATAGAGCTCTCTATTGTAAAAGCAAAGAGACTATAGAGCTCTCTACTGTAAGAGCAAAGAGACTATAGAGCTCTCTACTGTAAGAGGAAAGAGACAATAAAGCTATCTACTGTAAGGGCAAAGAGACTATAGAGCTATCTACTGTAAGAGCAAAGAGACTATAGAGCTCTCTACTGTAAGAGCATAGAGACTGTAGAGCTCTCTACTGTAAGAGCCAAAAGACTATAAAGCTCTTTACTGTAAGAGGAAAGAGACTATAGAGCACTCTATACTGTAAGAGCAAAGAGAGTATAGAGCTCTCTACTGTAAGAGCGAAGAGACTATAGAGCTCTCTGCTGTAAGAGCCAAAAGACTATAAAGCTCTTTACTGTAAGAGGAAAGAGACTATAGAGCACTCTATACTGTAAGAGTAAAGAGAGTATAGAGCTCTCTACTGTAAGAGCAAAAAGACTATAAAGCTCTTTACTGTAAGAGGAAAGAGACTATAGAGCTCTCTACTGTAAGAGAAAAGAGACTATAGAGCTCGCTACTGTAAGAGCAAAGAGACTATAGAGCTCTCCACTGTAAGAGCAAAAAGACTATAAAGCTCTTTATTGTAAGAGCAAAGAGACTATAGAGCTCTCTACTGTAAGAGCAATGAGACTATAGAGCTCTTTACTGTAAGAGGAAAGAGACTATAGAGCTCTCTACTGTAAGAGGAAAGAGACTATAGAGCTATCTACTGTAAGAGCAAATAGACTATAGAGCTCTCCACTGTAAGAGCAAAGAGAATATAGAGCTCTCTACTGTAAGAGCAAATAGACTATAGAGCTCTCCACTGTAAGAGGAAAGAGACTATAGAGCTATCTACTGTAAGAGGAAAGAGACTATAGAGCTCTCTATTGTAAAAGCAAAGAGACTATAGAGCTCTCTACTGTAAGAGCAAAGAGACTATAGAGCTCTCTACTGTAAGAGGAAAGAGACTATAAAGCTATCTACTGTAAGGGCAAAGAGACTATAGAGCTATCTACTGTAAGAGCAAAGAGACTATAGAGCTCTCTACTGTAAGAGCATAGAGACTGTAGAGCTCTCTATTGTAAGAGCCAAAAGACTATAAAGCTCTTTACTGTAAGAGGAAAGAGACTATAGAGCACTCTATACTGTAAGAGCAAAGAGAGTATAGAGCTCTCTACTGTAAGAGCGAAGAGACTATAGAGCTCTCTGCTGTAAGAGCCAAAAGACTATAAAGCTCTTTACTGTAAGAGGAAAGAGACTATAGAGCACTCTATACTGTAAGAGTAAAGAGAGTATAGAGCTCTCTACTGTAAGAGCAAAAAGACTATAAAGCTCTTTACTGTAAGAGGAAAGAGACTATAGAGCTCTCTACTGTAAGAGAAAAGAGACTATAGAGCTCTCTACTGTAAGAGAAGAGGAAAGAGACTATAGAGCTCTCTACTGTAAGAGCAAAGAGACTATAGAGCTCTCTACTGTAAGAGCAAAAAGACTATAAAGCTCTTTACTGTAAGAGCAAAAAGACTATAAAGCTCTTTACTGTAAGAGGAAAGAGACTATATAGCTCTCTACTGTAAGAGCAAAGAGACTATAGAGCTCTCTACTGTAAGAGAAGAGGAAAGAGACTATACAGCTCTCTATTGTAAGAGCAAAGAAGCAAAGAGACTATAGAGCTCTCTACTGTAAGAGCAAAAAGACTATAAAGCTCTTTACTGTAAGAGCAAAAAGACTATAAAGCTCTTTACTGTAAGAGGAAAGAGACTATAGAGCTCTCTACTGTAAGAGCAAAGAGACTATAGAGCTCTCTACTGTAAGAGGAAAGAGACTATAAAGCTATCTACTGTAAGGGCAAATAGACTATAGAGCTCTCTACTGTAAGAGCAAAGAGACTATAGAGCTCTCTACTGTAAGAGCAAAGAGACTATAGAGCTCTCTACTGTAAGAGCCAAAAGACTATAAAGCTCTTTACTGTAAGAGGAAAGAGACTATAGAGCACTCTATACTGTAAGAGCAAAGAGAGTATAGAGCTCTCTACTGTAAGAGCAAAGAGACTATAGAGCTCTCTACTGTAAGAGCCAAAAGACTATAAAGCTCTTTACTGTAAGAGGAAAGAGAGTATAGAGCACTCTATACTGTAAGAGCAAAGAGAGTATAGAGCTCTCTACTGTAAGAGCAAAAAGACCATAAAGCTCTTTACTGTAAGAGGAAAGAGACTATAGAGCTCTCTACTGTAAGAGAAAAGAGACTATAGAGCTCTCTACTGTAAGAGAAGAGGAAAGAGACTATAGAGCTCTCTACTGTAAGAGCAAAGAGACTACAGAGCTCTCTACTGTAAGAGCAAAAAGACTATAAAGCTCTTTACTGTAAGAGGAAAGAGACTATAGAGCTATCTACTGTAAGAGCAAAGAGACTATAGAGCTGTCTACTGTACGAGCAAAGAGACTACAGAGCTCTCTACCTTAAGAGCAAAGAGAGTATAAAGCTGTCTACTGTAAGAGCAAAGAGACTATAGAGCTCTCCACTGTAAGAACAAGGAGATTATGGAGCTCTTTACTGTAACAGCAGAGACTATAGAGCTCTCTGCTGAAAAACAAGGAGACTATGGAGCTCTCTACTATGACCGCAAAGAGACTATAGAGCACTCTACTGTAAGAGCAAAAATACTATAGAGCTCTCTACTGTAAGGGCAAAAAGACTATAGAGCTCTCTACTGTAAGAGCAGAGACACTATAGAGCTCTCTACTGTAAGAGCAAAGAGACTATTGAGCTCTCCACTGTAAGAGCAAAGAGACTATAGAGCTCTCTACTGTAAGAGCAAAGAGACTATAGAGCTCTCTACTGTTAGAGCAAAGCGAATATAGATCTCTCTACTGTAAGATCAAGGAGATTATGGAGCTGTTTACTGTAACAGCAGAGACTATAGTGCTCTCTGCTGAAAAACAAGGAGACTATGGAGCTCTCTACTATAAGCGCAAAGAGAGTATAGAGCACTCTACTGTAAGAGCAAAGAGTCTATAGAGCTCTCCACTGTAAGGGCAAAGAGACTATAGAGCTCTCTACTGTAAGAGGAAAGAGACTATAGAGCTCTCTACTGTAACAGCAAAGAGACTACAGAGCTCTCTACTGCAAGAGAAGAGGAAAGAGACTATAGAGCTCTCTACTGTAAGAGCAAAGAGACTATAGAGCTCTCTACTGTAAGAGCAAAGAGACTATAGAGCTCTCTACTGTAAGAGCAAAGAGTCTATAGAGCTCTCTACTGTAAGAGCAAAGAGACTACAGAGCTCTCTACTGTAAGAGCAAAGAGACTACAGAGCTCTCTACTGTAAGAGCAAAGAGTCTATAGAGCTCTCTACTGTAAGAGCAAAGAGACTATAGAGCTCTCTACTGTACGAGCAAAGAGACTACAGAGCTCTCTACTGCAAGAGCAGCGACTATAGAGCTCTCTACTGTAAGAGCAAAGAGACTATAGAGCTCTCTACTGTACGAGCAAAGAGACTACAGAGCTCTCTACTGTAAGAGCAAAAAGACTATAGAGCTCTCTACTGTAAGAGCAAAGAGACTATAGAGCTCTCCACTGTAAGAGCAAAGAGAATATAGAGCTCTCTACTGTAAGAGCAAAGAGACTATAGAGCTCTCCACTGTAAGAGGAAAGAGACTATAGAGCTATCTACTGTAAGAGGAAAGAGACTATAGAGCTCTCTATTGTAAAAGCAAAGAGACTATAGAGCTCTCTACTGTAAGAGCAAAGAGACTATAGAGCTCTCTACTGTAAGAGGAAAGAGACTATAAAGCTATCTACTGTAAGGGCAAAGAGACTATAGAGCTATCTACTGTAAGAGCAAAGAGACTATAGAGCTCTCTACTGTAAGAGCATAGAGACTGTAGAGCTCTCTATTGTAAGAGCCAAAAGACTATAAAGCTCTTTACTGTAAGAGGAAAGAGACTATAGAGCACTCTATACTGTAAGAGCAAAGAGAGTATAGAGCTCTCTACTGTAAGAGCGAAGAGACTATAGAGCTCTCTGCTGTAAGAGCCAAAAGACTATAAAGCTCTTTACTGTAAGAGGAAAGAGACTATAGAGCACTCTATACTGTAAGAGTAAAGAGAGTATAGAGCTCTCTACTGTAAGAGCAAAAAGACTATAAAGCTCTTTACTGTAAGAGGAAAGAGACTATAGACCTCTCTACTGTAAGAGAAAAGAGACTATAGAGCTCTCTACTGTAAGAGAAGAGGAAAGAGAATATAGAGCTCTCTACTGTAAGAGCAAAGAGACTATAGAGCTCTCTACTGTAAGAGCAAAAAGACTATAAAGCTCTTTACTGTAAGAGCAAAAAGACTATAAAGCTCTTTACTGTAAGAGGAAAGAGACTATATAGCTCTCTACTGTAAGAGCAAAGAGACTATAGAGCTCTCTACTGTAAGAGAAGAGGAAAGAGACTATACAGCTCTCTATTGTAAGAGCAAAGAGACTATAGAGCTCTCTACTGTAAGAGCAAAAAGACTATAAAGCTCTTTACTGTAAGAGCAAAAAGACTATAAAGCTCTTTACTGTAAGAGGAAAGAGACTATAGAGCTCTCTACTGTAAGAGCAAAGAGACTATAGAGCTCTCTACTGTAAGAGGAAAGAGACTATAAAGCTATCTACTGTAAGGGCAAATAGACTATAGAGCTCTCTACTGTAAGAGCAAAGAGACTATAGAGCTATCTACTGTAAGAGCTTAGAGACTATAGAGCTCTCTACTGTAAGAGCCAAAAGACTATAAAGCTCTTTACTGTAAGAGGAAAGAGACTATAGAGCACTCTATACTGTAAGAGCAAACAGAGTATAGAGCTCTCTACTGTAAGAGCAAAGAGACTATAGAGCTCTCTACTGTAAGAGCCAAAAGACTATAAAGCTCTTTACTGTAAGAGGAAAGAGAGTATAGAGCACTCTATACTGTAAGAGCAAAGAGAGTATAGAGCTCTCTACTGTAAGAGCAAAAAGACCATAAAGCTCTTTACTGTAAGAGGAAAGAGACTATAGAGCTCTCTACTGTAAGAGAAAAGAGACTATAGAGCTCTCTACTGTAAGAGAAGAGGAAAGAGACTATAGAGCTCTCTACTGTAAGAGCAAAGAGACTACAGAGCTCTCTACTGTAAGAGCAAAAAGACTATAAAGCTCTTTACTGTAAGAGGAAAGAGACTATAGAGCTATCTACTGTAAGAGCAAAGAGACTATAGAGCTGTCTACTGTACGAGCAAAGAGACTACAGAGCTCTCTACCTTAAGAGCAAAGAGAGTATAAAGCTGTCTACTGTAAGAGCAAAGAGACTATAGAGCTCTCCACTGTAAGAACAAGGAGATTATGGAGCTCTTTACTGTAACAGCAGAGACTATAGAGCTCTCTGCTGAAAAACAAGGAGACTATGGAGCTCTCTACTATGACCGCAAAGAGACTATAGAGCACTCTACTGTAAGAGCAAAAATACTATAGAGCTCTCTACTGTAAGGGCAAAAAGACTATAGAGCTCTCTACTGTAAGAGCAGAGACACTATAGAGCTCTCTACTGTAAGAGCAAAGAGACTATTGAGCTCTCCACTGTAAGAGCAAAGAGACTATAGAGCTCTCTACTGTAAGAGCAAAGAGACTATAGAGCTCTCTACTGTTAGAGCAAAGCGAATATAGATCTCTCTACTGTAAGATCAAGGAGATTATGGAGCTGTTTACTGTAACAGCAGAGACTATAGTGCTCTCTGCTGAAAAACAAGGAGACTATGGAGCTCTCTACTATAAGCGCAAAGAGAGTATAGAGCACTCTACTGTAAGAGCAAAGAGTCTATAGAGCTCTCCACTGTAAGGGCAAAGAGACTATAGAGCTCTCTACTGTAAGAGGAAAGAGACTATAGAGCTCTCTACTGTAACAGCAAAGAGACTACAGAGCTCTCTACTGCAAGAGAAGAGGAAAGAGACTATAGAGCTCTCTACTGTAAGAGCAAAGAGACTATAGAGCTCTCTACTGTAAGAGCAAAGAGACTATAGAGCTCTCTACTGTAAGAGCAAAGAGTCTATAGAGCTCTCTACTGTAAGAGCAAAGAGACTACAGAGCTCTCTACTGTAAGAGCAAAGAGACTACAGAGCTCTCTACTGTAAGAGCAAAGAGTCTATAGAGCTCTCTACTGTAAGAGCAAAGAGACTATAGAGCTCTCTACTGTACGAGCAAAGAGACTACAGAGCTCTCTACTGCAAGAGCAGCGACTATAGAGCTCTCTACTGTAAGAGCAAAGAGACTATAGAGCTCTCTACTGTACGAGCAAAGAGACTACAGAGCTCTCTACTGTAAGAGCAAAAAGACTATAGAGCTCTCTACTGTAAGAGCAAAGAGACTATAAAGCTCTCTACTGTAAGAGCAAAGAGACTATAGAGCTCTCTACTGTAAGAGGAAAGAGACTATAGAGCTCTCTACTGTAAGAGCAAAGAGACTATAGAGCTATCTACTGTAAGAACAAGGAGATTATGGAGCTGTTTACTGTAACAGCAGAGACTATAAAGCTCTCTGCTGAAAAACAAGGAGACTATGGAGCTCTCTACTATAAGCGAAGAGACTATAGAGCTTTCTACTGTAAGAGCTAAGAGACTATAGAGCTCTTTACTGTAAGAGGAAAGAGACTATAGAGCTCTTTACTTTAAGAGCAAAGAGACTATAGAGCTCTTTACTGTAAGAGCAAAGAGTCTATAGAGCTCTCTACTGTAAGAGCAAAGAGACTATAGAGCTCTCTACTGTAAGAGCAAAGAGACTATAGAGCTCTCCACTGTAAGAGCAAAAAGACTATAAAGATGTTTAATGTAAGAGCAAAGAGACTATAGAGCTCTCTACTGTGAGAGCAATGAGACTATAGAGCTCTTTACTGTAAGAGGAAAGAGACTATAGAGCTCTCTACTGTAAGAGCAAAGAGACTATAGAGCTCGCTACTGTAAGAGCAAAGAGACTATAGAGCTCTCCACTGTAAGAGCAAAAAGACTATAAAGCTCTTTATTGTAAGAGCAAAGAGACTATAGAGCTCTCTACTGTAAGAGCAATGAGACTATAGAGCTCTTTACTGTAAGAGGAAAGAGACTATAGAGCTCTCTACTGTAAGAGGAAAGAGACTATAGAGCTATCTACTGTAAGAGCAAAGAGACTATAGAGCTCTCCACTGTAAGAGCAAAGAGAATATAGAGCTCTCTGCTGTAAGAGCAAAGAGACTATAGAGCTCTCCACTGTAAGAGGAAAGAGACTATAGAGCTATCTACTGTAAGAGGAAAGAGACTATAGAGCTCTCTATTGTAAAAGCAAAGAGACTATAGAGCTCTCTACTGTAAGAGCAAAGAGACTATAGAGCTCTCTACTGTAAGAGGAAAGAGACAATAAAGCTATCTACTGTAAGGGCAAAGAGACTATAGAGCTATCTACTGTAAGAGCAAAGAGACTATAGAGCTCTCTACTGTAAGAGCATAGAGACTGTAGAGCTCTCTACTGTAAGAGCCAAAAGACTATAAAGCTCTTTACTGTAAGAGGAAAGAGACTATAGAGCACTCTATACTGTAAGAGCAAAGAGAGTATAGAGCTCTCTACTGTAAGAGCGAAGAGACTATAGAGCTCTCTGCTGTAAGAGCCAAAAGACTATAAAGCTCTTTACTGTAAGAGGAAAGAGACTATAGAGCACTCTATACTGTAAGAGTAAAGAGAGTATAGAGCTCTTTACTGTAAGAGCAAAAAGACTATAAAGCTCTTTACTGTAAGAGGAAAGAGACTATAGAGCTCTCTACTGTAAGAGAAAAGAGACTATAGAGCTCGCTACTCTAAGAGCAAAGAGACTATAGAGCTCTCCACTGTAAGAGCAAAAAGACTATAAAGCTCTTTATTGTAAGAGCAAAGAGACTATAGAGCTCTCTACTGTAAGAGCAATGAGACTATAGAGCTCTTTACTGTAAGAGGAAAGAGACTATAGAGCTCTCTACTGTAAGAGGAAAGAGACTATAGAGCTATCTACTGTAAGAGCAAAGAGACTATAGAGCTCTCCACTGTAAGAGCAAAGAGAATATAGAGCTCTCTACTGTAAGAGCAAAGAGACTATAGAGCTCTCCACTGTAAGAGGAAAGAGACTATAGAGCTATCTACTGTAAGAGGAAAGAGACTATAGAGCTCTCTATTGTAAAAGCAAAGAGACTATAGAGCTCTCTACTGTAAGAGCAAAGAGACTTTAGAGCTCTCTACTGTAAGAGGAAAGAGACTATAAAGCTATCTATTGTAAGGGCATAGAGACTATAGAGCTATCTACTGTAAGAGCAAAGAGACTATAGAGCTCTCTACTGTAAGAGCATAGAGACTGTAGAGCTCTCTACTGTAAGAGCCAAAAGACTATAAAGCTCTTTACTGTAAGAGGAAAGAGACTATAGAGCACTCTATACTGTAAGAGCAAAGAGAGTATAGAGCTCTCTACTGTAAGAGCGAAGAGACTATAGAGCTCTCTGCTGTAAGAGCCAAAAGACTATAAAGCTCTTTACTGTAAGAGGAAAGAGACTATAGAGCACTCTATACTGTAAGAGTAAAGAGAGTATAGAGCTCTCTACTGTAAGAGCAAAAAGACTATAAAGCTCTTTACTGTAAGAGGAAAGAGACTATAGAGCTCTCTACTGTAAGAAAAAAGAGACTATAGAGCTCTCTACTGTAAGAGAAGAGGAAAGAGACTATAGAGCTCTCTACTGTAAGAGCAAAGAGACTATAGAGCTCTCTACTGTAAGAGCAAAAAGACTATAAAGCTCTTTACTGTAAGAGCAAAAAGACTATAAAGCTCTTTACTGTAAGAGGAAAGAGACTATAGAGCTCTCTACTGTAAGAGCAAAGAGACTATAGAGCTCTCTACTGTAAGAGGAAAGAGACTATAAAGCTATCTACTGTAAGGGCAAAGAGACTATAGAGCTCTCTACTGTAAGAGCAAAGAGACTATAGAGCTATCTACTGTAAGAGCTTAGAGACTATAGAGCTCTCTACTGTAAGAGCCAAAAGACTATAAAGCTCTTTACTGTAAGAGGAAAGAGACTATAGAGCACTCTATACTGTAAGAGGAAAGAGAGTATAGAGCTCTCTACTGTAAGAGCAAAGAGACTATAGAGCTCTCTACTGTAAGAGCCAAAAGACTATAAAGCTCTTTACTGTAAGAGGAAAGAGAGTATAGAGCACTCTATACTGTAAGAGCAAAGAGAGTATAGAGCTCTCTACTGTAAGAGCAAAAAGACCATAAAGCTCTTTACTGTAAGAGGAAAGAGACTATAGAGCTCTCTACTGTAAGAGAAAAGAGACTATAGAGCTCTCTACTGTAAGAGAAGAGGAAAGAGACTATAGAGCTCTCTACTGTAAGAGCAAAGAGACTACAGAGCTCTCTACTGTAAGAGCAAAAAGACTATAAAGCTCTTTACTGTAAGAGGAAAGAGACTATAGAGCTATCTACTGTAAGAGCAAAGAGACTATAGAGCTGTCTACTGTACGAGCAAAGAGACTACAGAGCTCTCTACCTTAAGAGCAAAGAGAGTATAAAGCTGTCTACTGTAAGAGCAAAGAGACTATAGAGCTCTCCACTGTAAGAACAAGGAGATTATGGAGCTCTTTACTGTAACAGCAGAGACTATAGAGCTCTCTGCTGAAAAACAAGGAGACTATGGAGCTCTCTACTATGACCGCAAAGAGACTATAGAGCACTCTACTGTAAGAGCAAAAATACTATAGAGCTCTCTACTGTAAGGGCAAAAAGACTATAGAGCTCTCTACTGTAAGAGCAGAGACACTATAGAGCTCTCTACTGTAAGAGCAAAGAGACTATTGAGCTCTCCACTGTAAGAGCAAAGAGACTATAGAGCTCTCTACTGTAAGAGCAAAGAGACTATAGAGCTCTCTACTGTTAGAGCAAAGCGAATATAGATCTCTCTACTGTAAGATCAAGGAGATTATGGAGCTGTTTACTGTAACAGCAGAGACTATAGTGCTCTCTGCTGAAAAACAAGGAGACTATGGAGCTCTCTACTATAAGCGCAAAGAGAGTATAGAGCACTCTACTGTAAGAGCAAAGAGTCTATAGAGCTCTCCACTGTAAGGGCAAAGAGACTATAGAGCTCTCTACTGTAAGAGGAAAGAGACTATAGAGCTCTCTACTGTAACAGCAAAGAGACTACAGAGCTCTCTACTGCAAGAGAAGAGGAAAGAGACTATAGAGCTCTCTACTGTAAGAGCAAAGAGACTATAGAGCTCTCTACTGTAAGATCAAAGAGACTATAGAGCTCTCTACTGTAAGAGCAAAGAGTCTATAGAGCTCTCTACTGTAAGAGCAAAGAGACTACAGAGCTCTCTACTGTAAGAGCAAAGAGACTACAGAGCTCTCTACTGTAAGAGCAAAGAGTCTATAGAGCTCTCTACTGTAAGAGCAAAGAGACTATAGAGCTCTCTACTGTACGAGCAAAGAGACTACAGAGCTCTCTACTGCAAGAGCAGCGACTATAGAGCTCTCTACTGTAAGAGCAAAGAGACTATAGAGCTCTCTACTGTACGAGCAAAGAGACTACAGAGCTCTCTACTGTAAGAGCAAAAAGACTATAGAGCTCTCTACTGTAAGAGCAAAGAGACTATAAAGCTCTCTACTGTAAGAGCAAAGAGACTATAGAGCTCTCTACTGTAAGAGCAAAGAGACTATAGAGCTCTCTACTGTAAGAGCAAAGAGACTATAGAGATATCTACTGTAAGAACAAGGAGATTATGGAGCTGTTTACTGTAACAGCAGAGACTATAAAGCTCTCTGCTGAAAAACAAGGAGACTATGGAGCTCTCTACTATAAGCGAAGAGACTATAGAGCTTTCTACTGTAAGAGCTAAGAGACTATAGAGCTCTTTACTGTAAGAGGAAAGAGACTATAGAGCTCTTTACTTTAAGAGCAAAGAGACTATAGAGCTCTTTACTGTAAGAGCAAAGAGTCTATAGAGCTCTCTACTGTAAGAGCAAAGAGACTATAGAGCTCTCTACTGTAAGAGCAAAGAGACTATAGAGCTCTCCACTGTAAGAGCAAAAAGACTATAAAGCTGTTTAATGTAAGAGCAAAGAGACTATAGAGCTCTCTACTGTGAGAGCAATGAGACTATAGAGCTCTTTACTGTAAGAGGAAAGAGACTATAGAGCTCTCTACTGTAAGAGCAAAGAGACTATAGAGCTCGCTACTGTAAGAGCAAAGAGACTATAGAGCTCTCCACTGTAAGAGCAAAAAGACTATAAAGCTCTTTATTGT
This sequence comes from Phyllobates terribilis, assembly GCF_046119375.1. Taxonomy (NCBI): domain Eukaryota; kingdom Metazoa; phylum Chordata; class Amphibia; order Anura; family Dendrobatidae; genus Phyllobates; species Phyllobates terribilis. Next base: position 256,171,724 of record NW_027362767.1, on the reverse strand, counting down.
AAGAGCAAAGAGACTATAGAGCTCTCTACTGTAAGAGCAATGAGACTATAGAGCTCTTTACTGTAAGAGGAAAGAGACTATAGAGCTCTCTACTGTAAGAGGAAAGAGACTATAGAGCTATCTACTGTAAGAGCAAAGAGACTATAGAGCTCTCCACTGTAAGAGCAAAGAGAATATAGAGCTCTCTGCTGTAAGAGCAAAGAGACTATAGAGCTCTCCACTGTAAGAGGAAAGAGACTATAGAGCTATCTACTGTAAGAGGAAAGAGACTATAGAGCTCTCTATTGTAAAAGCAAAGAGACTATAGAGCTCTCTACTGTAAGAGCAAAGAGACTATAGAGCTCTCTACTGTAAGAGGAAAGAGACAATAAAGCTATCTACTGTAAGGGCAAAGAGACTATAGAGCTATCTACTGTAAGAGCAAAGAGACTATAGAGCTCTCTACTGTAAGAGCATAGAGACTGTAGAGCTCTCTACTGTAAGAGCCAAAAGACTATAAAGCTCTTTACTGTAAGAGGAAAGAGACTATAGAGCACTCTATACTGTAAGAGCAAAGAGAGTATAGAGCTCTCTACTGTAAGAGCGAAGAGACTATAGAGCTCTCTGCTGTAAGAGCCAAAAGACTATAAAGCTCTTTACTGTAAGAGGAAAGAGACTATAGAGCACTCTATACTGTAAGAGTAAAGAGAGTATAGAGCTCTTTACTGTAAGAGCAAAAAGACTATAAAGCTCTTTACTGTAAGAGGAAAGAGACTATAGAGCTCTCTACTGTAAGAGAAAAGAGACTATAGAGCTCGCTACTCTAAGAGCAAAGAGACTATAGAGCTCTCCACTGTAAGAGCAAAAAGACTATAAAGCTCTTTATTGTAAGAGCAAAGAGACTATAGAGCTCTCTACTGTAAGAGCAATGAGACTATAGAGCTCTTTACTGTAAGAGGAAAGAGACTATAGAGCTCTCTACTGTAAGAGGAAAGAGACTATAGAGCTATCTACTGTAAGAGCAAAGAGACTATAGAGCTCTCCACTGTAAGAGCAAAGAGAATATAGAGCTCTCTACTGTAAGAGCAAAGAGACTATAGAGCTCTCCACTGTAAGAGGAAAGAGACTATAGAGCTATCTACTGTAAGAGGAAAGAGACTATAGAGCTCTCTATTGTAAAAGCAAAGAGACTATAGAGCTCTCTACTGTAAGAGCAAAGAGACTTTAGAGCTCTCTACTGTAAGAGGAAAGAGACTATAAAGCTATCTATTGTAAGGGCATAGAGACTATAGAGCTATCTACTGTAAGAGCAAAGAGACTATAGAGCTCTCTACTGTAAGAGCATAGAGACTGTAGAGCTCTCTACTGTAAGAGCCAAAAGACTATAAAGCTCTTTACTGTAAGAGGAAAGAGACTATAGAGCACTCTATACTGTAAGAGCAAAGAGAGTATAGAGCTCTCTACTGTAAGAGCGAAGAGACTATAGAGCTCTCTGCTGTAAGAGCCAAAAGACTATAAAGCTCTTTACTGTAAGAGGAAAGAGACTATAGAGCACTCTATACTGTAAGAGTAAAGAGAGTATAGAGCTCTCTACTGTAAGAGCAAAAAGACTATAAAGCTCTTTACTGTAAGAGGAAAGAGACTATAGAGCTCTCTACTGTAAGAAAAAAGAGACTATAGAGCTCTCTACTGTAAGAGAAGAGGAAAGAGACTATAGAGCTCTCTACTGTAAGAGCAAAGAGACTATAGAGCTCTCTACTGTAAGAGCAAAAAGACTATAAAGCTCTTTACTGTAAGAGCAAAAAGACTATAAAGCTCTTTACTGTAAGAGGAAAGAGACTATAGAGCTCTCTACTGTAAGAGCAAAGAGACTATAGAGCTCTCTACTGTAAGAGGAAAGAGACTATAAAGCTATCTACTGTAAGGGCAAAGAGACTATAGAGCTCTCTACTGTAAGAGCAAAGAGACTATAGAGCTATCTACTGTAAGAGCTTAGAGACTATAGAGCTCTCTACTGTAAGAGCCAAAAGACTATAAAGCTCTTTACTGTAAGAGGAAAGAGACTATAGAGCACTCTATACTGTAAGAGGAAAGAGAGTATAGAGCTCTCTACTGTAAGAGCAAAGAGACTATAGAGCTCTCTACTGTAAGAGCCAAAAGACTATAAAGCTCTTTACTGTAAGAGGAAAGAGAGTATAGAGCACTCTATACTGTAAGAGCAAAGAGAGTATAGAGCTCTCTACTGTAAGAGCAAAAAGACCATAAAGCTCTTTACTGTAAGAGGAAAGAGACTATAGAGCTCTCTACTGTAAGAGAAAAGAGACTATAGAGCTCTCTACTGTAAGAGAAGAGGAAAGAGACTATAGAGCTCTCTACTGTAAGAGCAAAGAGACTACAGAGCTCTCTACTGTAAGAGCAAAAAGACTATAAAGCTCTTTACTGTAAGAGGAAAGAGACTATAGAGCTATCTACTGTAAGAGCAAAGAGACTATAGAGCTGTCTACTGTACGAGCAAAGAGACTACAGAGCTCTCTACCTTAAGAGCAAAGAGAGTATAAAGCTGTCTACTGTAAGAGCAAAGAGACTATAGAGCTCTCCACTGTAAGAACAAGGAGATTATGGAGCTCTTTACTGTAACAGCAGAGACTATAGAGCTCTCTGCTGAAAAACAAGGAGACTATGGAGCTCTCTACTATGACCGCAAAGAGACTATAGAGCACTCTACTGTAAGAGCAAAAATACTATAGAGCTCTCTACTGTAAGGGCAAAAAGACTATAGAGCTCTCTACTGTAAGAGCAGAGACACTATAGAGCTCTCTACTGTAAGAGCAAAGAGACTATTGAGCTCTCCACTGTAAGAGCAAAGAGACTATAGAGCTCTCTACTGTAAGAGCAAAGAGACTATAGAGCTCTCTACTGTTAGAGCAAAGCGAATATAGATCTCTCTACTGTAAGATCAAGGAGATTATGGAGCTGTTTACTGTAACAGCAGAGACTATAGTGCTCTCTGCTGAAAAACAAGGAGACTATGGAGCTCTCTACTATAAGCGCAAAGAGAGTATAGAGCACTCTACTGTAAGAGCAAAGAGTCTATAGAGCTCTCCACTGTAAGGGCAAAGAGACTATAGAGCTCTCTACTGTAAGAGGAAAGAGACTATAGAGCTCTCTACTGTAACAGCAAAGAGACTACAGAGCTCTCTACTGCAAGAGAAGAGGAAAGAGACTATAGAGCTCTCTACTGTAAGAGCAAAGAGACTATAGAGCTCTCTACTGTAAGATCAAAGAGACTATAGAGCTCTCTACTGTAAGAGCAAAGAGTCTATAGAGCTCTCTACTGTAAGAGCAAAGAGACTACAGAGCTCTCTACTGTAAGAGCAAAGAGACTACAGAGCTCTCTACTGTAAGAGCAAAGAGTCTATAGAGCTCTCTACTGTAAGAGCAAAGAGACTATAGAGCTCTCTACTGTACGAGCAAAGAGACTACAGAGCTCTCTACTGCAAGAGCAGCGACTATAGAGCTCTCTACTGTAAGAGCAAAGAGACTATAGAGCTCTCTACTGTACGAGCAAAGAGACTACAGAGCTCTCTACTGTAAGAGCAAAAAGACTATAGAGCTCTCTACTGTAAGAGCAAAGAGACTATAAAGCTCTCTACTGTAAGAGCAAAGAGACTATAGAGCTCTCTACTGTAAGAGCAAAGAGACTATAGAGCTCTCTACTGTAAGAGCAAAGAGACTATAGAGATATCTACTGTAAGAACAAGGAGATTATGGAGCTGTTTACTGTAACAGCAGAGACTATAAAGCTCTCTGCTGAAAAACAAGGAGACTATGGAGCTCTCTACTGTAAGAGCTAAGAGACTATAGAGCTCTTTACTGTAAGAGGAAAGAGACTATAGAGCTCTTTACTTTAAGAGCAAAGAGACTATAGAGCTCTTTACTGTAAGAGCAAAGAGTCTATAGAGCTCTCTACTGTAAGAGCAAAGAGACTATAGAGCTCTCTACTGTAAGAGCAAAGAGACTATAGAGCTCTTTACTGTAAGTGCAAAGAGACTATAGAGCTCTCTACTGTAAGAGCAAAGAGGCTATAGAGCTCTCTTCTGTAAGAGCAATGAGTCTATAGAGCTCTCTACTGTATGACCAAAGAGACTACAGAGCTCTCTACTGTAAGAGCAAAGAGACTACAGAGCTCTCTACTGTAAGAGCAAAGAGTCTATAGAGCTCTCTACTGTAAGAGCAAAGAGACTATAGAGCTCTCTACTGTACGAGCAAAGAGACTGCAGAGCTCCCTACTGCAAGAGCAGCGACTATAGAGCTCTCTACTGTAAGAGCAAAGAGACTATAGAGCTCTCTACTGTAAGAGCAAAGAGACTATAGAGCTCTCTACTGTAAGAGCAAAGAGACTAGAGCTCTCCAGTGTTTGAGCAAAGAGACTATAGATCTCTCTACTGTAAGAGTAAAGAGACTATAGAGCTCTCTACTGTAAGAGCAAAGAGACTATAGAGCTCTCTACTGTAAGAGCAAAGAGACTATAGAGCTCTCTACTGTACGAGCAAAGAGACTACAGACCTCTCTACTGCAAGAGCAGAGACTAGAGCTCTCCAGTGTTTGAGCAAAGAGACTATAGAGCTCTCTACTGTAAGAGTAAAGAGACTATAGAGCTCTCTACTGTAAGAGCAAAGAGACTATAGAGCTCTCTAATGTAAGAGCAAAGCGACTATAGAGCTCTCTACTGTAAGAACAAGGAGATTATGGAGCTATTTACTGTAACAGCAGAGACTATAGAGCTCTCTTCTGAAAAACAAGGACACTATGGAGCTCTCTACTATAAGCGAAGAGACTATAGAGCACTCTACTGTAAGAGCAAAGAGACTATAGAGCTCTCTACTGTAAGATCAAAGAGACTATAGAGCTCTCTACTGTAAGAGCAAAGAGACTATAGAGCTCTTTACTGTAAGAGCAAAGAGACTATAGAGCTCTCTACTGTAAGAGCAAAGAGACTATAGAGCTCTCTACTGTAAGAGCAATGAGACTACAGAGCTCTCTACTGTAAGAGCAAAGAGACTACTGAGCTCTCTACTGTAAGAGGAAAGAGTCTATAGAGTTCTCTACTGTAAGAGCAAAGAGACTATAGAGCTCTCTACTGTACGAGCAAAGAGACTACAGAGCTCTCTACTGCAAGAGCAGCGACTATAGAGCTCTCTACTGTAAGAGCAAAGAGAATATAGAGCTCTCTACTGTACGAGCAAAGAGACTACAGAGCTCTCTACTGCAAGAGCAGAGACTAGAGCTCTCCAGTGTTTGAGCAAAGAGACTACAGAGCTCTTTACTGTAAGAGGAAAGAGACTATAGAGCTCTCTACTGTACGAGCAAAGAGACTATAGAGCTCTCTACTGTAAGAGCAAAGAGACTATAGAGCTCTTTACTGTAAGAGGAAAGAGACTATAGAGCTCTCTACTGTACGAGCAAAGAGACTATAGAGCTCTCTACTGTAAGAGGAAAGAGACTATAGAGCTCTCTACTGTACGAGCAAAGAGACTATAAAGCTGTCTACTGTACGAGCAAAGAGACTATAGAGCTCGCTACTGTAAGAGAAAAGAGACTATAGAGCTATCTACTGTAAGAGCAAGGAGACTATATAGCTCTCTATTGTAAAAAAGAAGGAGATTATGGAGCTCTCTACAGTAAGAGCAAAGAAACTATAGAGCTCTCTACTGTAAGAAAAAGGAGACTATGGAGCTTTCTACCTGAGGATGTTGATGTTGTGACCATAGCGCTCTCTATCGTAAAATCGGGGAGACTATGTAGTTGTCTACTGTGACACTATGAAGCTGCTTACTGTAAGGCTATGGAGCTCTGATTGTTGGAGTGCTAAGAATATAGAGCACTCTATCGAACGCTCTACTGTGACAGTGAGACTATAAAGCCCTCTACTGTACAATCAGTGAGACTATGGAGCTCTATGCCCCAGCATGTCATAAGTATTCAGATCTCTACTGTATAAGCAGAGAAACAATGGAGTTCTCTATTGTAAGAACAGTGAGACTAAGGAGCTCTTTACTGTAAGAGCAGAGAAATAATGGCTTTCTCTACTGTAAGAGCAGTGAGACTATGGAGCTCTTTACTGTTAGAGCAGTGAGACTATGGAGTTCTCTACTGTAAGAGCAGTGAGAGTATGGAGTTCTCTACTGTAAGAGCAGTGAGACTATGGAGCTCTTTACTGTAAGAGCAGTGAGACTATGTAATTCTTTACTGTATGAGCAGTGAAACTATGGAGTTCTCTACTGTAAGAGCAGTGAGACTATACAGCTCTTTACTGTAAGAACAGTGAGACTATGGAGCTCTTTACTGTAAGAGCAGTGAGACTATGGAGCTCTTTACTGTAAGAGCAGTGAGACTATAGAGCTTTCTGCCCCAAAATGTTTTGATGGTTGATTTGTTGGAAGAGTTCATGCAAGGTCTGCATGTGAATAATATTATGTTATGTGTATTAGATAACTGGAGAGGGGTAAATGTTCCTGAGTTTTCTACTCACCTCTATTTGGAGTCGGAGAATATTTTTCTCCATAATATAAAGGTCATTGGGAACTATATCATTGTATATTTTGTCTTCCTGTTGATCAACATTGTAGGAGAATAGGTTTGGCTGGGTGGACTTTTTTTCTACTTTCCCATCTATTCCTTTTTCTATTCCTTATTCTATTGTTACGATAGTTATTTATATTGTAGTAACATTTGGATTAAACTTTAGAAACTTTTCATTTTATTCAAAACTTTCAAAAGCTTTTACTGAATGCAGATTTCATCACAAAAGCAGTAAATTGTACTACCCGACATGGAAATTGTAACAAGAGGTTAGACATTCTTCTGTCTCTATTCTAAAAGTAAGAAGGTTATACAAAAGGGGGTATGGATTATGCAGACAGGCCATGTGGCAGCTTTGATAATCCTATCTCTGAGGGATCTGCCCTGATTGACTTGACCCAAGGTTCATGTAAGGGCTGTGGAGAGAGGCAAAAACACCAGGTCCTTTGGTCCTGGGTGGCAAATTCTGGCACCACAATGGCGGTGGTGGGGGAGGTTGAGGCCCCATCTCTTAGTCTGCATGATGTACGAAAACAGAATACCTTAACAGACTCTTGTGGCATCGTGTCATAACTTTAATTGATAGTATGTTGAACCTACAACTATTATTGTCCTGAGATTACTGTGTCCACTTGGGAATGATACATTGAGTCCTGTGTTTGCATCAAACATAGAAAATAATTAATTGGTTAGAAAACAAGAAGACATCCCAGCGGTACCATCTGAGGAGCAGTTCCTCGGGGACATTAGTGGAGGTTGTGTTTACTCATTGCTCGATACTTATTAGGAACTCAAAGATAATGTAGGATTTGAGACTAATTGCTGCTGAGGTGACAAGACTGAGAGATTCCTAAAAGCTGGAGATGAATGAATCAGTTTGATGCGAGTCAAAGTCATCTTGAATTTTTAGGAATTCACTGAGCCCAGTAAATTTGAATCATTTGTCATTTACGAATCACATCACATAGAACAGCACTGCCAATCAGGAGGGACTAACATTGCCTGTATAAAAGCCTAGGCAGGGAAAGTAGCAACCGTTTTATGGCATATCTGGATTGTAAAACGGCATCACAGCTTACGGCTTAGCCATAGAGATTGGGAGAGAAAGCCATAAAACAGTGGAGAAACTGTACAAATAGTATGAGACAGCACAGCAAGGAAGAAGATTAAGGTGTGAGGAAGCTTCTGCACAGAGGCCCATCGGGGAATTTTTCTGTTCCCCTATGGGCCAGTCCAAGCCTAATTATGAAAACCTTTAAGTCATTCTTTGATTTTCATGGATAGTTTATTTGTAGTACTGTAAGGTGCCTGAGCAAGTTAGTCATGGGCGAGCTGCTACTTCTGCTCACTCTGGCACCCTACAGACAAAACATGTCCCCGTCCCGGTGTACTGCTGTGTGCTGGGTGCATCACACCTACTTCTGGCCCACAGGTCTCCACTGGCTTCACAATTTCCTCTTCTGTAACCTTGGCAGCAATCAATCCAGGGGACATGGAATTCTTAAAAACAATCAAACTTTTGCTTGACAACTTGCAGTCTTTATAAACGGGCATGCAGAATAAGGCCAATGGCTTATGGTCTTTCCCACAGGTACCGGACACAACTTCAGTCCTGGTTCTCGGTATGGGTAGAGTATCCCTCTTGCTAACTTCCCTAGCACTAGGAATTCTTCCACCACTAGCAGTGCACCCGTATTCCATCGCCCTCCACCTCAGAGAGTTTGAGTCCATCTTTCCCTGCAGCTTCGCAGGCTGAGTGCGCCAAAGGGCCCTGATGTCCGTCTCAAGGTTCCCAGGCCGACAGACGGACTCGCACGGAAGAGTTATTTGGCAATCCACTGCCCGAGTATTTAGGCTCACGTTGTCCCTAGCAGCAGAAATCCTGCGTCTACAGTTGTCACCTCTCGCTACTTCTCTCAACTGAACTGTCACTTGCTGAACTTGGCATTAACTGTCAGTTCTCCTCTCCACAATCTGGGCTGGCCATTACAGTTAATCCCATCTGGGCTATACTGCAGCCCCAGAGGGTTCTACCTTCAGGAATATACATTCATCTAAAACACATTTAAAGGGGTATTCCCATGTCCAAGATCCTATCTCAATATGCAGTAGTTGTAACAATAATAATATTAGCAAATACCTCCAATTAGAAATGTAGTATAGTTCTTCTGATTTGCTATGTCTCTTTCCCCATGTGCAGGCATTGCAGGACCTTAGGTATCCATGGTTATGACCACTAGCAACTAGCTAACTGTCACTATATTAGTGGTCGTAACCATGGATACCTAAGGTCCTGCAATGCCTGCACATGAGTAAAGAGACATAGCGAATCAGAAGAACTATACTACATTTCGAATTGGAGGTATTTGCTAATATTATTATTATTACAACTACTATATATTGGGATATGATCTTGGAGATGGGAATACCCCTTTAACTCCTTGGCATGTCAGGGAGCAGATCATCACCTCCACCACTCCTACAGTACAACTGACCACAACTGTGCACCATGTCAATACGCAGCACAGAGCATAAAATGTGTGGAGTGGAGTGGATAGCCACCTAGTGGTAGGAGTAATGTTTACCAGATATGTGTGACTGTTGTTATAGCAGAAGATGGAGTCCCTTAAGTTTAAAGACCCCATCTATGCTATATAAGTCTGACAGTTATTTTAGGTGAAAATAACAGCAAGCTGAAATGTTCCTTTCTTGTATCAATAGCGTGTCCTTGCTAAGAAGATAACGTGTCCTCCTTGGCCAGATGTTTCTTCTTGTAACAATAATGTGTTCTTGCACGAAGATAATGTGGCCTTGCTAGCCAGATACGTCTAATTAAATATTTTAAAGCATACAGAAACTAGCTTTTTCGCTTGTTCAGCTAAACTGTATAATCGAACCATATATGGCAAATCCGTTTCCTGCCTTCAGGGTGTATATTAACCCGGTGTTTTGTAATAAAGTTTAGAGCATGTTTAGACACATACATCCTTGTACTGTGTCTCATTCTCTCCGATATCGTAATCCAAAGGATAGAAGACCCAGAATGCAGTGACGACAGCTGGCGCCTCGAACAGGGACCTTGAGTTAATCTACCCAGGGGTGCTCGACCGGTCCGAGACGTGGGACGAGTGAAGCTCTCTGTTGGTGATATATACAGCGCTGAGGTAAGAATGACTGTTATATTCTACCTAATTATATCACTGCATAGAAGAGACTCCCTCACCCCCGAGCGGTCGGCTCCCCAGGTAATTCACAGATTGTTGTCTGGCTCAGGTCTCTTTGAACCAGTAGAATCCCTCAGATAAATTGACAGTCCTGCCTTCTATCCTTTGGAAAACTTAAGAATGAAAGTATGGATCCAATGATTGTGTTGTGGGTGTGTATCGGAATTGGTGTTTTTGGTCTGTTTTTCTGGCTGGCGTATAAGTCCTGGAAGGCTAGTAGTGGAATGGTTCAGAAACCTTTGTGGCCCATTGTCTAAGTGACTGAGGAGTCTCTTCTAGGTGAGGAGAACCAAAAAAATGGGGAACCAAAATGCCAAGGAAGGCATTATAGCCAAAGACTTAGTAGTACGCAGAGAAGGGAAACAGGCACTGATTGGAATTGACAAAATATTGTGTAAAGCGGGAATGAATGAGAATGGAGAGATGAACGGAGAGAAATGGAAATCCTTCTTTAACTCCTATCATGGATGGCTGAAAGATAAGGGTCTGTTAGGGACAGTAGATGTATGGATGAATGCATGCGCTTATTTTGAAGAAGATTGAAGAACTAGGAGACGGATGTTACAGACTGACAAAAACTGGAATGACAGATTTTCCTCCCTGTCCGCTCCCGACGTCACCCCCACCCCAGTACCAGAATTCCCAGGAACCTAAATGTTGGGTTTGCCCCAGATGTGGACAGCAGAATCCCTTGACAGTAGACATCTGTGTGGCATGTGGAGGACCGAGACCCCACCCAGCTAGTCTATTCCCAATGAGGACGGTAGTTGTGTCAGGAGCACCGGGAGCAGCAGCAGCAGCAGCAGGGGGGGATGCAGTGGTTCCAGGTCAGGAAACTCGCACAATGTTAATGTATAGACCATGGAGTCCTTCAGAGCAGTTGGCGTTGATCTCCCAGCTGCCAGATCCGTCCCAGTCCCCTATGGGTTTTGCCAGAATGATCACCACCATACAGGATACGTACCATGCCACTAGAATAGATCTGCAAGGGGTAATTAAGGGGAAATTGGCAGATGAAGCTCGGTATGACAGACTGACGGACGAAACTTATAAACAATATGACAGTAGAACGGGCCCTGATGTAGCGGAGGCTAATGATGCAGCAGCTGGGGTTATGTACGTAAAAGCATTGGAAAAGGCATGTAAAGACAGACAGACAGAGAGGCAGGTTACACTAGAAGACCGGGTTCAAGGTAAGGAAGAAGACCCCAAAGATTACTTTTGGGCACTAAGGAGAACTTGGTCAGAAATGGGATTTATTCCTGAAAATAAGACTAGTGAGAGGGTGTTAGCAAGTGCTTTCATGAATGGACTAAAGAGGGAGATTGCAGAGAAGGTAAAAGCAAGTAGACCGGACTGGAGATCAATGAAGGCAGAAGATTTAGCTTGAATAGCTCAGGGGGCACAGCATGACATAGCACAGGCAAAGAGAGCTGCCAGAGTACACATAGTAGAGACTACCCCTAGAAACAACAGAGACAAAGGACGGACTGCAGGAGGGGGACAGAAACTGTGTTATGGATGTAAAAAGCCAGGACATTTTAGAAAGGACTGTAGGACCAACCCGTATCCACATGCTCAGAGTACGGGTCCTCCAGCTGACTAAACAACGCCCCCATAGGATGAGGGTAGCTTGCACATGAACCCCCTCATCTCCTTACCCCCAACTCCCAGTTGTATAGTGCAGGTGAACCTACCAGGGGGACATGAAATCGATTTCCAAGTAGATACGGGGGCCGACAATTCAGTAATTACGCGAGGTGATTGGCCATACACTGACACTGATTTTTCACATCATGTCATTGCCACCCCCTTCAATTCCCCATCTATCCTGCTCCCTGTCACTAAGAGAATTCCCCTGCAAATTCAAGGAGCTACTGTACATAGCCAGCTCATGGTATCGCCCCGAGGCCAATGTAATCTATTGGGAAATGATGTGTTGTCCCAATTACAAGCACATATTGAATATCATCCCGATGGCACTGTCACCATGACCCCAGGTTTAAAACCAAGTACCCTTTGCAAAATTATGTCACTAGATATTGCCAGCATAGAAGAGACAAATGAGTATCCCCTGATATTAGAGCAGGCTGTGCCACATGATTTTTGGGCCTCAGACAAAACAGATGTTGATAGGTTAAGAGTTCAACCAGTAATGGTGAAATTAAAACCAGGAGCAATCTTACCTCAACAGAGGCAGTATCCCCTTAGCTCGGCTCAGGAGAATGCCATAGCCCAGCAAGTCCAAAAATTACTACAGAGGGGAGTCCTAGTCAAAACCCAGTCACCTTGCAACACTCCCCTGTTCCCAGTAAAGAAAAAGAGTGTGCCAGGACAACCAGACACATATAGAATGGTCCATGACCTCCGGTTGGTTAGCAAAGCCACAGAACTTCTAACACCAGTTGTGCCCAACCCGCATACTCTTCTGTCACAGATACCTTCTAACTCTCTTTGCTTTTCAGTGGTTGATTTGGCAAATGCATTTTTCAGTGTACCATTACATCCTGACTGCCAGTACCTGTTTGCTTTCACATTCCAGGGCAGTCAATATACATGGACAGTGTTGCCACAGGGTGCCCAGAATTCACCCACAATGTACACTGCAAGTCTGCAGGAAATACTGGAGGGATGGTCTGAACCACATATCGTTGTTCTGCAATATGTCGATGACCTGCTCATTTGTGCCCCCTCCAGGAAACAATGTCATAGTGCAACTATATCACTTATGTTGTTTCTCTATCACGCTGGCTGCAAGGCATCGAAAGATAAGCTTCAGTTTTGTAAATCTTCAGTCACCTTTTTGGGACATTGCATTACACCAGGAGCTCGTCATTTGACAAATGCACGTAAACTATCAGTACATGCATTCACCGTCCCCATTAATGTTGCAGCCCTCAGAACTTTTCTTGGACTTGTTTCCTATTGCAGACAGTGGATTCATGCCGTCTCTGTTTTAATGCAGCCCCTCTATGACTGTCTTACCCCAACACCTTTTGTACTAACATCAGAGGCAATAGACTGTTTTTATTCACTCAAGAACCGTATTTTGGCCGCTCCAGCTTTGGGTACCCCTAATTATGAGCTCCCATTTACTCTGTACCTTCATGAACAAGCTGGACATGCAGCAGGAGTTTTAACTCAAACACACGGTGATAATCAGAGACCTGTTGCCTACTTTAGTGGCAGATTAGATGCGGTAGCCAGAGGTGCACCATCCTGCGTACGTGCTCTGCATGCTGTTTGACTATTACTCCATAAATCCGCAGACATTGTTCTTGACCACCCGCTCACCGTGCTAACACCTCATGATGTCTACACTATATTGAACCAAGTGCAACCCGCTCACCTCTCAGCAGCACGTCATCTTAGGTTACAATGTGCACTGTTAATGCCTCCCAATGTTTCTTTACAGAGGTGTACTACTCTGAACCCAGCAACTTTGTTACCTCTCTCGGATCTGAAGGAGGGGTCAGGTACTGTGCTTTTTAAGGAAGATCCAAGAGAGGATGTTCCTCATGACTGTGTACAAATGATGGCACAAGAAACGGCAGGTTTACCTACTGTATTTGAACATGAATTCGAAAATGCAGATTTTTAATTTTTTGTAGATGGATCCCGCCATCGGGACGATTCAGGTACCTTCCATACTGGATATGCAGTTGTCTCCCTCAATGCAGTAATCAAGGCAGAACCAATGCTCCCACACCAATCGGCTCAAGAGGCGAACTTAGGGCCCTAACCGAGGCCTGTAAACTAGCAGAAGGTAGTATTGTTAACATTTACACAGATTCTAGGTACGCATTCGGTATATCGCATGATTTTGGTCCAATATGGAAGTCAAGAGGTTTCCTGACGGCAGCAGGACACCCCATAAAGAATGCTGATGCGGTCCAGCAGTTAATTGATGCACTACAACTACCCAAAAAAGTAGCTGTCATAAAGGTAAGAGCACATACCAGACGCACCGATGAGGTGAGTAGAGGTAATGCGATGGCAGATGCAGCGGCAAAAACAGCAGCCTGTAAGCCGCAACAAGGGTCAACAGTACGTCAGCTGAGTGCCCCTAAAAACCTCTTTGTGTCGGAGGACATCTTATCCCAAATGCAGGCTCAGGCTAAAAAGGAGGAGGTTGATAAGTGGTTAAAGGAAGGTGCATGCCTGAATGAAGCAAATGGGGTATGGGGGAAAGGGACACGACGATACCTTCCAAGGGCACTGTACCCAGCAGCTGCACAGATACTACATGGGCCGACACACCAATCTAAAACAGGTGTGATGAATGTGATGCAGAAACATTGGGTGGCACCAGGATTCTCCACCTGTATTGAAAGCCTGATACAAGGGTGCATGATATGTGCTACACATAATCAGGGTAGAGTAGTTAAAACACCACCCAAACACACCCCCCGGCCCCTCTATCCATTCCAGAGACTGCAAATTGATTAGATTCAGCTGCCAAAGTCAGGATCATGGGAATATGTGTTGGTCTGTATTGATTTGTTCTCAGGATGGCCAGAGGCTTTCCCGATTGCCAAAGCCACGACTGCGGCAACCGCAAAGAAACTGCTTGCGGAGGTGGTCTGCAGGTATGGGGTACCAGAGGTAATTGAGAATGACAGAGGTACACACTTCACAGGTGAAATAATGAATGAAGTCATGTCAGCTTTAGGAATTCAACAAGCATTCCACACCCCATATCACCCGCAAAGTAGTGGTAAAGTGGAAAGACTGAATGGGACATTGAAATTAAAAATTCAGAAAGCCATGGCTGAGACAGGAAAACCATGGCCGGACTGTTTACCGCTTGCTCTGTTTTCAGTAAGATACACGCCTAATAAAAAGACTGGACTCTCCCCATATGAGATATTGTTTGGCAACGTACCCAGCCTAGGGTGTTTCTATCCGCAAGCATTAGAAATTAACAACCATGTGCTAAGTTCCTACGTGAGGGCTTTACACAAAAAGATTAAGCAAATACATGATAATGTCTTCAGTTCTCTTCCAGATCCAGATCAAGACTCTAGCAGCCATACGCTGCAACCTGGAGACTGGGTGGTTATAAAAAGACACGTGAGGAAAAGCCTAGATCCACGGTTTGACGGACCCTTTCAAGTTCTGCTGACCACAAGTACAGCCGTTAAGCTAGAGGGAAAAGAGGCCTGGATCCACGCATCCCATTGCAAAAAGATACTAGGAGAACCAGTGGACAAAGAATGATGACATTGTTTATACTTACCTGCATACTTACAACCACAGGTGCATGGACTAGGTTGAGCACCACAGATGGAGACGACAATAGATTCATTAAACACCATCTTGCTCTAATCGATGGACTAAAGGAGCAAAACCAGACCATTGCTAACTGTTGGATATGTACACATGCCCCTGTGACGTCCACTAGCATACCCTTTCTCGCTGTCCCAGTCTCATGGGAAGAGATAAACTTTTGGGTGAACTGTTCAGATACTTTGGCCAATAATTCCACACAGAGATTTTCCTTTCTAAATCCCGCAAATTGGTTTAAAAGTATCGGTGGGTGGTTGGCTGGTATAGTACAAGCGATTTTTCAGGTTTTACTAATGTGCCTTGCGGTTTATTTGGTTTTTAAGCTTTTTCTAATGTGTATTCAGCGTTGTACTAAAAGAAAACATAGAGATTCGTATTGATAAATGAAGGAACAAAAGGATGGAATGTTATAGCAGAAGATGGAGTCCCTTAAGTTTAAAGACCCCATCTATGCTATATAAGTCTGACAGTTATTTTAGGTGAAAATAACAGCAAGCTGAAATGTTCCTTTCTTGTATCAATAGCGTGTCCTTGCTAAGAAGATAACGTGTCCTCCCTGGCCAGATGTTTCTTCTTGTAGCAATAATGTGTTCTTGCACGAAGATAATGTGGCCATGCTAGCCAGATACGTCTAATTAAATATTTTAAAGCATACAGAAACTAGCTTTTTCGCTTGTTCAGCTAAACTGTGTAATCGAACCATATACGGCAAATCCGTTTCCTGCCTTCAGGGTGTATATTAACCCTGTGTTTTGTAATAAAGTTTAGAGCATGTTTAGACACATACATCCTTGTACTGTGTCTCATTCTCTCCGATATCGGAATCCAAAGGATAGAAGACCCAGAATGCAGTGACGACACTGTACTAATTTACTGGGTCATAATTGCATTAATCCACAACAGTCCTGTAGACCACTAGGAACTTTACTACCATAAATTAAAATGAATCCTGAAGCTGCCAGTGTTGTAGGCTGGCATTATTTGGGAATTGAATTGCAGCATTAAGTAGGAACTACTGTATAATAAAATAGATCCCTTGTAGATTGTGAGCCTTCGCGGGCAGGGTCCTCGCTCCTCCTGTATCAGTCAGCGACTTCTATTGTATAATATTATTGTAATTGTTTGTGCTATGTATACCCCTTTTTACATGTAAAGCACCATGGAATAAATTGCGCTATAGTAATAAATAATAATACCACTACATATTTTTGTTCCCTCAAAGGTCCCATTAGAAGTCTCTCTTATATGTGAACTTTTGGGGGTTGCTGGATAAGTAGTATGACACACGCAAAGTACTGAGCCCCCTGAGATGACTGATCAGGAGGGATCACGTGGTCACATGCACAATACTTTTCTTGCTAATGTGCCATGGAGGAGACCAGGTGATCCCTCTTATCCAATCAATTGAGAGGCACTCAGCACTTTACACAGTGTCTGCATTTTGTAGTCCCACTTACTGACAGTGCTAAGGACCGAGAGGGCATTGCAGCGATGGCTACTGAAGATGCCCACAGCCACATTTGATGGCCACATTCCCTTTGAAGAAAGCAGAAATACTTTCATTTTTTTCTTTCTCTTTTGATTTAAATATATCCAGATTTGCTTAACCTCTCAAAATGGGATTCCTTTATGTTGAATTTACTGTTACAATCACTGCTGATCCAGTGATACCCGTTTGTTCTTTTTTATTTTGTTACAAATAATGACAATAGACAAGTCACATAAGATACAATCATCGTATATCATTGGAATAGAAACACCCAAGTCTTTCCAAGCCCATACATCCCCTTAAATACTCTGCATTATATCTACACAATATGTATTTTAATCATTAGAAATAATGGTTTTAATATTAAAATCCTTATGTGACCACAGTTTAGTTTCCTTATCACGGCTGTATCACCCGGACCTCCCCCCATCCTACTGAACCGAGCTTAGATCTCCATTGGGTTCTATGGTAGAATTAGGAGGGGTCAGACTGTCCAGTTATAATGGGGACTGGCCTTCCATTTGTCTCCTTTCTCACATGGTCTCCTTCATGATTCTTTACTCATATCTTGCCGAAACTTCATTTCTGAAAACTTAAGTGAGTACTCAATTTTCTTAAAGGTTGACCAAGCGATACCTCCCTTTATATTGTGCTCCCCTCGTAGATACTCCCCATTCAGGGAGGAATCAAAGCAAGCTGTATGCCACCAGGGAGCAGAATAAAATTCGGCACAATTGACTCGTTTACTGGAGTCATTATCATTGTCGATGGTTGAAAACTTTCGGTTTTTGTGCAAGGACAGAGAATCACCTGTGAAGACATCGAAAAATAAAGGACAGATTAATGGTTTTAGTTATTTACTATGGAGCAGAGGAGCATTGGGATTCGTCCTCTCTCCTTTTCATATTGTGACTTTTCAAATATCTTGATTTCTGGATTATCAGATGCCGGAGTAAAAGAATATTACCTGCAGTTCCTTCAGTGTAATTCCCCAAATATAAAGGATATTTATCTGATTCTCCTCCTAATTGGAAGCCGCTGTATGTGGCATAGACACGATTTTTATCGAAGTCTTCTAAGTCGACTCGGAGTTGGAAGTTACCTGTGAATTTCCACGTATTATGAAAGCATATCACTGTCACATAATGTCATGTCCCTGGCACGTGTCTTACATTGAGTAATGGGGGTGTCCAGGCATTGCCTTGCTTTTTTATTGAATGTGGTATTAGGTTCCCCTTTTAATTGGCAGCGGCATAGCATATTGGGGGGGGTCACAGCGGCAGGCACTAAAGTCTATAGGAATGCAAATTATTGCCCTCCCCTCCTCATTGTCAAATGAGCAGCATCAGCAAGTGCTGCTTTATTTTGGAAAGGCACAATGAGTGGCCACTGGCTGCTGCCTATGCACAGCAGTCAGGATGAGTTTGTCACCCGCTTCTGTGCTCTGCATTAGCACCTATCTACTGTAGATGGTTGAAGCGAATGAGCACTATATTGAATCATTTTATACTGTCTTCATTCATTACTACAAGCTGCTTTTACATGTTTGCACTGTTTCTAATCCAAACTAGGGTTAGCGCCAGATTTAGAAATAGGTTTGGAATAGAGCTAAGGTTAGGGCTATCTACATGGTTAGTGATAGGGTTAGGGTAATACATAGCACTACATGTAAGGGCTAGGGCTAGGTTTGGAATATGGCTAAGGTTTGTGGTAGGGTTAGGGCTATGTACATGGTTAGGCCACGGCCCCACTATCAGTATTTGGTCAGTATTCTGTCAGTATTTTTTCTCAGGAGTGGGAGCCAAAACCAGGAGTGGGTGATAAATGCAGAATTGGTGACTTGTTTCTATTACACCTTTTCTCTGATTGTTCCTCATCTGGTTTTGGCTCCCACTCCTGAGAAAAAATACTGACCAAATACTGATAGTGGGGCCGTGGCCTTAGCGATAGGATTAGGATAATGCATAGCACTACATGTAAGGACTAGGGCTAGGTTTGGAATAGAGCTAAGGTTTGGAGTAGGGATAGGGCTATGTACATGGTTAGTGATAGGGTTAGGGTAATACATAGCAATACATAAAGTGCCAACACTACATAGCAACATTGTGTTGGCACTTTATGGGAATGCTATATGCTTACTGTATGGTAGTTTTATTTAGGCACCACATAGAGCATTATTATGGCAGTATTATATTTTATCTCCCTGTCAAAAAATGGTTGTGTCCCACCCAGTAAACATTGCATTGTACACTGCATTATTCTGCCATTTCACACTATATACTGGTATTATTTGGACTCGATATGGATCTGTCTTGGAGCCGTTTTATGGCAGTGTTACTTTAATCTCACTTATCCTCCACACCTAGTTTCCAAAAATAAGATCTTTGAAGGTTTGTGGGTAGTATAACATAAAATATAAATCTTTATGCTTATATCCATACAATGATTATGAATGGAGCTGTACCTGTGGATGTCAATAAATGAATGTTATCGTTTCCCAGCCAAAATTCACTCCACTGATTCCCAAATCCTTTCTTATAGGAGTCCCAGTTTTTATTAAAATCGACAGAACCATCCCAGCGCCTCTGGAAGACCTGCAAAGATATGACGTGGATGAGATTCCTGGTAGAGATCCATGAGAGGGCATTTCATGTGGTAGAGAGGGTGTATGATGTGCTCCCCCTAGTCCTGGTTAGAAGGTACATTATAATCAGAAAGTAACCTATTGTTTCAAGCAGTTTTTATACTAAATGTATTTTTTTTTGTCTTTCTTATAAACTATCTACTGTATACTAAAAAAATAGCAATTTTTCAATTGGCCATTAGGCCGAATACAAGACTCGTACCTCCTGTTCTTCATGGACATTAGCAGCAAAACAGCAATAGACTGATTTGGATCCCACACATTTTATAGAAGTATTTATATAGAGGTGTTATCAGTCATTGTACAGGAGGAGGAGGAGGTGAGCTGTGACATCACCTATTGTGAATGGCGGATCCTGTGTTATCTCATGTATATAGAGGTGTTATTAGTCATTGTACAGGAGGAGGAGGTGGTGAGCTGTGACACCTATTGTAAATGGTGGATCCTGTTTTATCCACTGTATATAGAGGTGTAATCTCAGTCATTGTACAGGAGGAGGTGAGCTGTGGCATCACCTATTGTGTATGGTGAATATTCTATTATCTACTGATTATAGTGGTGTCACATTTCAATGTAATCCATTCTGTGATGATAATGAGACTACTGACATTTTTTTGGTATAGGGACGGATGTGTGGACTTTATAATGTAGTAATTTGGAAAATTAAAAAAACACATGGTCAAAAATATAAAAAAAATACATTTAACATAAAAACCTAATTTTTATGACACATTCCCTTTCCCTTTTTAGTGCCTCATACTTACAATCCATCCCCCACCATCAGTTTCCATATCACACATGACTCTCATTGGACTTCCATCTGGATATATGTAATACCACCCAGTAAGAGTCATTCCTAGATCTTGTAAGTCTCTACAGTTCCGTGGACCTAAAACAAAACAGAAATCATCTTTAAGTTTGACAGATTGATAATATTGATAATCAGTGACAAACCAGGGAAAACAATATTCAGTCTATCCAGTAAAGTTTTATTATTATTATTATTATTATTAAAGGGGTGGTCCGATGGTAAAGCATTTTTTTCTCTTTATTTAGTCCCATAATCTAAGCTATTTTCTAATATACTTGCTTTAAAATGTCCCTACCGTTCCCTAGCTACACTATCTAACTACTTTTGTATTTTTTTTAATCTACTTCCTGTTTGATGACGATTCATTTGAGTATCCCCAGCGCATGATGGGATACGCAAACAAAGCAGACATCAGAGCAGGGGGCAGAGGCTTTGGTCATTGTTACATCCCCTGCCCCTCCCTGAAACAAAGCATCATCAGGGGGAAGAGGCTGCGGTCACTGTCACAGCCCCTGCCCCTCCCTGAAACAAAGCATCATCAGGGGGAAGAGGCTGCGGTCACTGTCACATCCCCTGCCCCTCTCTGAAACAAAGCATCATCAGGGGGAAGAGGCTGCGGTCACTGTCACAGCCCCTGCCCCTCCCGAAACAAAACATCATCAGGGGTAAGAGGCTGCGGTCATTGTCACAGCCCCTGCCCCTCCCTGAAACAAAGCATCATCAGAGGGAAGAGGCTGCGGTCACTGTCACAGCCCCTGCCCCTCCCCGAAACAAAACATCATCAGGGGGAAGAGGCTGCGGTCATTGTCACAGCCCCTGCCCCTCCCTGAAACAAAGCATCATCAGGGGGAAGAGGCTGCGGTCACTGTCACAGCCCCTGCCCCTCCCTGAAACAAAGCATCATCAGGGGGAAGAGGCTGTGGTCACTGTCACATCCCCTGCCCCTCTCTGAAACAAAGCATCATCAGGGGGAAGAGGCTGCAGTCACTGTCACAGCCCCTGCCCCTCCCCGAAACAAAACATCATCAGGGGGAAGAGGCTGCGGTCATTGTCACAGCCCCTGCCCCTCCCTGAAACAAAACATCATCAGGGGGAAGAGGCTGCGGTCACTGTCACAGCCACTGCCCCTCCCCGAAACAAAACATCATTAGGGGGAAGAGGCTGCGGTCACTGTCACAGCTCCTGCCCCTCCCTGAAACAAAGCATCATCAGGGGGAAGAGGCTGCGGTCACTGTCACAGCCCCTACCTCCTCCCTGAAACAAAGCATCATCAGGGGGAAGAGGCTGCGGTCACTGTCACAGCCCCTGCCCCTCCCTGAAACAAAGCATCATCAGGGGGAAGAGGCTGCGGTCACTGTCACATCCCCTGCCCCTCTCTGAAACAAAGCATCATCAGGGGGAAGAGGCTGCGGTCACTGTCACAGCCCCTGCCCCTCCCCGAAACAAAGCATCATCAGGGGGAAGAGGCTGCGGTCACTGTCACAGCCCCTGCCCCTCCCCGAAACAAAACATCATCAGGTGGAAGAGGCTGCGGTCACTGTCACAGCTCCTGCCCCTCCCTGAAACAAAGCATCATCAGGGGGAAGAGGCTGCGGTCACTGTCGCAGCCCCTACCTCCTCCCTGAAATAAAGCATCATCAGGGGGAAGAGGCTGCGGTCACTGTCACAGCCCCTGCCCCTCCCCGAAACAAAACATCATCAGGTGGAAGAGGCTGCGGTCACTGTCACAGCTCCTGCCCCTCCCTGAAACAAAGCATCATCAGGGGGAAGAGGCTGCGGTCACTGTCACAGCCCCTACCTCCTCCCTGAAATAAAGCATCATAAGGGGGAAGAGGCTGCGGTCACTGTCACAGCCCCTGCCCCTCCCCGAAACAAAGCATCATCAGGGGGAAGAGGCTGCGGTCATTGTCACAGCCCCTGCCCCTCCCCGAAACAAAACATCATCAGGTGGAAGAGGCTGCAGTCACTGTCACAGCTCCTGCCCCTCCCTGAAACAAAGCATCATCAGGGGGAAGAGGCTGCGGTCACTGTCACAGCCCCTACCTCCTCCCTGAAATAAAGCATCATCAGGGGGAAGAGGCTGCGGTCACTGTCACAGCCCTTACCTCCTCCCTGAAATAAAGCATCATCAGGGGGAGAGTCTGCGGTCACTGTCACAGCGCCTGCCCCCTCCCTGAAACAAAGCATCATCAAGGGGAAGAGGCTGCGGTCATTGTTACAACCCCTACTCCCTCTCTGAAATGAAGCATCATCAGGGGGAAGAGGCTGCGGTCACTGTCACAGCCCCTGCCCCTCCCTGAAGCAAAGCATCATCAGGGGGAAGAGGCTGCGGTCACTGTCCAATCCCCTGCCCCTCTCTGAAACAAAGCATCATCAGGGAGAAGAGGCTGCGGTCACTGTCACAGCCCCTGCCCCTCCCCGAAACAAAGCATCATCAGGGGGAAGAGGCTGCGGTCACTGTCACAGCCCCTGCCCCTCCCCGAAACAAAACATCATCAGGTGGAAGAGGCTGCGGTTACTGTCACAGCTCCTGCCCCTCCCTGAAACAAAGCATCATCAGGGGGAAGAGGCTGCGGTCACTGTCGCAGCCCCTACCTCCTCCCTGAAATAAAGCATCATCAGGGGGAAGAGGCTGCGGTCACTGTCACAGCCCCTACCTCCTCCCTGAAATAAAGCATCATCAGGGGGAGAGTCTGCGGTCACTGTCACATCGCCTGCCCCCTCCCTGAAACAAAGCATCATCAGGGGGAAGAGGCTGCGGTCACTGTCACAGCCCCTGCCCCTCCCCGAAACAAAGCATCATCAGGGGGAAGAGGCTGCGGTCATTGTCACAGCCCTTGCCCCTCCCCGAAACAAAACATCATCAGGTGGAAGAGGCTGCGGTCACTGTCACAGCTCCTGCCCCTCCCTGAAACAAAGCATCATCAGGGGGAAGAGGCTGCGATCACTGTCACAGCCCCTACCTCCTCCCTGAAATAAAGCATCATCAGGGGGAAGAGGCTGCGGTCACTGTCACAGCCCTTACCTCCTCCCTGAAATAAAGCATCATCAGGGGGAGAGTCTGCGGTTACTGTCACAGCGCCTGCCCCCTCCCTGAAACAAAGCATCATCAAGGGGAAGAGGCTGCGGTCATTGTTACAACCCCTACTCCCTCTCTGAAATGAAGCATCATCAGGGGGAGAGGCTGCGGTCACTGTCACAGGACCTACCCCCTCCCTGAAATGAAGCATCATCAGGGGGAAGAGGCTGTGGTCACTGTCACAGCCCCCTCCCTAAAACAAAGCGCCATCAGTGGCCCTCATTTTAGGAGCTGGTCCCTGCTCTGTCCCTGAGCGTTTCCTCCTTTGTGCAGTGTCTCCCCCAGCGCCATGTGCGTTGAGAGCAGCGACCGGTCTGTTGTCTGCTTAGTTGAATAATAATAAGCTGGTAGAGAGTCTGTAATAAATAAAAAAAGGAACAAAAAACAATTAAGTAGAGTGCCATTGGTATCAATGTTCAGTGAAAAGAGTAAAGATGTAGCTGACATAATTAAAAATCACTGGAGGATGTTACACAATTGTTTGCCTACTGTAATAGAATTCAAAACTCCACCTTTGTTCTCTTATAGAAGGAATAGGAGTACAGGAGATCGCCCCATACATTCAGATATTGGCCCTCTTAAAAAATCCACTCAACTGTATTTGACGGGAACCAAAAGAAAAGGACGCTATCCATGCTTGTTCTGCATAAATTGTTCTTTGATGTTAAAAGGACCCACTTTTGTTCATCCAAAAACACATACTAGCAATAATATTGACCTAATCCTATCATTTATACCACACGCCCCAGAAATTATCTCCAGAACTGGGGGTGTTCCAGAGTGCTAGGGTAAGGATGATGTATATGAACACTTTGGCCTCCCTAATACCATTGTAATCTAATAAAATGATTAGTGGCCCTGGGCTTATGCTCATGTTCCATGCAGAGCCTATAGATCTTTGTACTATACTAAAAGCAGAGTGTTTGCTAGAATAAGGAGTTTTCTCCTGTTTCCAAGATGGCGCCCGCAAGCAGGAATTTGCTACAATGCTCGGACATATTACAATGCTTTACCATTCAAAAATGGCAATCGCTAACAATAATGTGCTACCGTGCATGTGCGAACATGTTTTGACCCCGGTACACTGCCATTCGCTGTCTAACAGTGACGTGAGTAGACATGTGCAGCTGCACTACTTGGACACCGAGATCGGCGTGCTTGGTAATGACAGGACTGATTATGACAATATACATATGGGCGTGACATCTCTAATTATAAGTAACACATGAATCAATTATTATGTTAATCATGTATATCTGCATAATGAAGCAATGTATACCTACTGCATGACATTGTGCACTTTACATCACTTGCACCTTATCTTTGATGAATTGAATACTTGTATTTTTGCACAACTTATAATCTATTGTTTTTTTAACATTGTTTTGTAAATGATATGTAAATTGCACAATGATGTAATGTCCCTGTATACGTATACTTCCCATGTGCATCCATTTCCCACCTTGAAAATGGTTCATTGGAACTGAAACGTTGCCACATGGGCTGATTAATGCCCTCTTTAGTTTTTGGTAATATTGGAGTGCTGCCTGCTTTTTTCAACAATAGATAGATAGATAGATAGATAGATAGATAGATAGATGGATAGATAGATAGATAGATAAACAGCACTCTATTATGGCCAAGCTACATAAAGACAATAAAGGCTATAAGCCTTTTTATTGTCTTTATGCAGCTTGACCATAATGGAGTGCTGCTGCGCTTTCTTTTTATATATATTGTGCAGTTTCTGCAGCTAGCACCTGTTCACACTTAGGATGTACTGGTCAGTTTTCTTATTACATATTACTATAGGAGGTTGTAACTGCCTCCTGTCTGACCTTGCACTCCCCCCATTTCACCAGCAGGTGATGTATATTCTATTCTACCAGCCCATTTAAATTGTAGGTGTTTTAGCCCAGAATTGACATGTTCTGTCCAGAGTTATAGGCTTATAGCCCAAGAGAGGCATGTAGGCAGAGTAGTACCCATCAGACAGGAGGTCACCTTGCAGCGGTTGAAAGGCACACATGAATTGGCCAATTTATGCGCTAAGAACCTCCATTTGTTTGTAAGTAAAGCTTACTGAGTAATAACATAGTTTAGATCAAAAGTTTTTATTGTTTTGGCCATAATGGAGTGCTGCTGCGCTTTATTTTTATATAGATAGAGAGATGGATGGGTAGATAATAGATAGATTGATAGATATATTGATAGAGATGAGATGGATTGATAGATAATAGATAGATAGATATGAGATGGATAGCTGATAAATAGATAATATAGATAGAGATGAGATGGATATATAGATAGCTAGATAGATAATAGATTGATAGAGATGAGATGGATAGATAGATAGATGGCAAAATAAAGATGCAGCACTAGCAATATAGCAAAAAGCTACAGGTGGGTGCAAAGCCTCACAGGCAATACCAAACCTTGCAATAAGTCAAAGAAAGGGCCCCCTTTCCAAATGCACTATGTCTTATATACAGGACTAAGAGAGGTAACTGTTGATAAAAATGAGGAAATTATTCTTGCATCTTTTGATATTATATCATTATACACCTCAATAGATCATCAAAGAGGGTTGAAAGCAGTTAAAAGAAAATTGAGGGAAACTGAGTAGTCGTCTAATTGTAAGAAATTCATTCTTGATATGCTTGAATTGGTACTTAGAAATAATTACTTTTTATTTGGCGATAAATTTTATTTTCAAAAACGAGGTACCGTGATGGGGGCCAATATGGCTCCACCATATGCAAACCTCATAATATCACTGGAGGAGTACCTCGTCTGTGTGTCCCACCACTTCAGCAATGTGCTGAAGTGATGGAGATATATAGACAATGTCTTCCTCCTTTGGCGAAGTTCCACATCTCAATTATTGGAAAAGTTTCTTAATAATATGGATAGGGATATTAAATTTAGCCTTGTATACTCTATTACAGAGATTCAATTCTTCGATGTACTAGTACAACGTGATGGTGAAGGTTTTTCCACAAAGTTGTATACAAAAGTTACAGATAGGAACAATTTATTAAAGTTTGAAAGTTATCAACATCCTGGGAAGCTAGTGGAATCACTTCCCTATAGTCAGTTTCTTAGGTTAAAAAGAATAATTAGTGATGAGAATAATGTACAAGTAGCTTATGATGATTTGACAAACAAATTTAAGAATAGAAATTATCCACAGGGAGTTTTAAAGAAATGTGAAGATAGAGCTAAATTACTCGATATGAATAGTTTGCTCAATAAAAAATGTACTGTTAAAGAGCATGCAAGCAGGATCCCTATGGTGTCTACATATAGCAAGGAGAGCAATGCTATAGCAGGGATTATTAAAAAACATCAGACAATGTTGGGGAGATGTTTGCCAGGAGTTGAGGAAAGGAATTTAACCCCCCTCTCTTTTCATACAGACGTGTGAAAAATTTAAAGGATAAAATAATTCGCTCAGATATTGGGTCATTAAAAAATAGAACCTGGAGCACATTAACTGGAAGAAAGTGCACAGAGTGTTTCCCTTGCTTGAGTTGCATAAATTGTAGTAATATGAATAAAGGAGAGAATTTTAAACATGCCACTACCGGTAGAATATATCACATAAAGAGTTATATGACGGGTGACACAGATCATGGCATCTATGTTTTGTAATGTCCTTACAAATTAATATATGTTTGCGAAACAACATGGGACCTAAAAACAAGGTTAAATCACCATCACTATACAATACGAAAGAAAAAAATGGATCTTCCAGTATCTAAACATTTCACAGAATTGGGCCATAAGGAAAAAGACCTGAAATTCAGCATAATAGATCATGTACCACCTCTTAGGAGGGGAGGGAATAGAGAGAAAGCACTCAAAAAGAAAGAACTGGAATGGATTTATAGATTAGAATCTTTGAAACCTAATGGACTTAACGTTGATTTTAAGCTACATACACTTATTTGATGGGACTCCTATGTATGGATAATTTCTTCTATGCAGTATTGTGTATTTTAATGTTTTTAATTGGTGTTTTCTCTTTTTTCACAGAAGTGCACTATTGAATAATAGATTCTTGAGCTTGACTCACTCCACCACTTGTAATATTGTGATGATATCGTGTGCAGTACCATTTTTTGCATAATCATTATGTTTTTTGTTAAATATATATCTAAATCTAAGTATTAATTGAGAGGTAAGATTTTACACTGACCATTATATGGATAGTGTTTACATGTAAAATCCTGTAATGTCCCCTTTAAGACATTCTTTTTGAATATACAGGGATACAATTGGATTATGCATATTCTTTTTAATGGATAGATAAATTAATCTTATACTGCTATTGATAACTGATGGATAAAAAATAATTAATTTGCATCTATGGTGTTTGCGCAATGCCTGGCAGAATATGCCCTTTGTTGTAATGGCACCTGTTTATCATAATAGGACATAGAGCATGCGAAAGTCCTGATAACAGGTTGGTCTTCAATATCATGGCGGTTTGCCAGCGCGCATGCGCAGTTGATAGGATTCAGTTGTTCTATAGCTGTATGATTCTCATACTCAAGCGCATGCGCAGTTTGATTTCCAGAACGCCGAAAATGGCGTGGATCATATGACAGTACTCATTATGGTGGGGTCAGTCATTAGCAATATTATAATAATATATGGATTGCTCATGGTATATATGAATTGCACATGAACCACACATGGTATATATGAATTACACATGATATGATTATGCCCTATTAATGTCTATTGTAAATATAAGTGTGGCACCCCAGGGGTCTGGTTTTCCACAGTAATGTAATGTTATGTCTGAGAGCAGGTGGGAGGTCCTTTGGTCAGGGATCCTGTGCATGCCACACCTCCTGCCCAGTCTTGGGAGGGGAAGAACTTCCCCTGTAAAAACCCGGGGCTGAGGCAGGGTGAGTCAGACAAGGAGAGTGGAGACAAGAAGCAGCATAGGAAACAGGAGAGTTCCAAGGAGTCAGGGGCTGGCAGCTGCAGCGCTCGCCCTGACTAAGAAGATTCTTTACCGGACCCGGAGTCCGAGGCTGTGGGGACTAACTTCTACCCAGCAGCAGAATCCGTCAGGCAGGGGATTTCAGGTCCTCTGGCCCAGAAGCCCGAAGGCACGGTCACACGCGTGGGACCAGCACCGCCATCGTGGAGCGGAAGCCATTAGAAGGCCCCGAGTCACCGGCCATACGGGTGAGCACCACACGGTACACTCAGGGACGTGGGCTACTTACATCAGCTTCTAGCAAGGTAGCCAGAAGAGTACAGTCAGTTTGTGAGGCCTACAACTACGCCTGGCCAGGGGAGATCCCATCTGCTCAAAGACTGACCAGGCCCCGTTTGCTAGCAAGTACTCCGGGAGGGTCTATCGTTGTTACCAGTAAAGACCCTGAACTACACCGTACCGTCTCTGAGTGGTTCCTGCTACCCCCATCATCCACGTCGGCTGCCCTGAGGCCATACCCCTCCCGTTGGGGGTTATACTATCACGCTGCACAATCCTACCACCGGCCTCAGCGGTCTGCCCTGCAGCAGCAGCTCCTTAGCTGTACTCAACGGGTGGCGTAGTCATCAACTATTTACTACTAATAGACTGCCGTCTAGTTTGACTCCCTGGGCACGGACCGGGTCACCGCCACGAGATTACAACCCTCCACTGATCCGGCTCCGGGTAGGCTCCCGCATGCGCAACGCAGCGCGACACAGGCCCAGGGGCGCGTCAACTTTGGCGTAGTCGGCAGGATTTCGTGCCCGCAACCACCGGGTACTGCGTGCCTGAAAAGCAAAGACTGTTCAAACTTACCAGTGGTGAAGATTCCCGCTATCCGTGGAGGTTTCCCGCCATCCGGCGCCATCTTCTACCTTCTTCCCGCCATCGGTGAAGTTTCCCGCCATCCGGCGCCATCTTCGGCCTTCTTCCCGCCATCCGTGGAGTTTTCCCGCCGTTGGACGCCATCTTGGGGACGCCGCGCGGGAAGAAGAGGGGCGTGGACTCCGAAAGCGCGCGAGAACTGAAGCCCCGCCTCACGTCCGGACGTTGCGTAAGGTCCTGGAAGGAGCCCAGCAGACGCCGACGTCACAGGAGCGCGACGGAAGGTCCTCAACCCTGACGATCCACTGCGGAGCCGCGGCCTACGGAAGAGGATCATCGCAAGGTAGGCCACGGTCCACTAGGGGGGAGGAAGATGTCGGATACGGAAGAGAGCTTCACTGCCCCAACCCCCGCCAGCGCTACCGCTGCTGCAGTTATGCCCTTCACCATGCCCTATATCCCGGGAGCAGCTTGGCTACCCCAGTACTCAGGGGAGTCACATACCCTGCATGACTTTAGAGAAAAGCTGGATAGCCTCTTCCAGGTGTACCCCCTCACAGAAGAGCAAAAAGTGAGCATCCTGGTGGCCCAACTAACCGGGGCAGCCAAAAGGGAAGTAAAATCCTGGCCACCTGGGAGGAAGACTGTCGCAGGGATACTAACCCGGCTGAAGGACACCTTTGATACCCGCACCTCAGCCGAGATTAAGCTTAGATTCTACGGGTGCAAGCAGCGAGCGCATGAGAGTATAAGGGACTATGCACTAAACCTACAAGAGGCCCTGAGGGCCATAAAGCAGACCGACCCTGATGGGGTGGGAAACGAGGACAGGCTGTTGACTGAACAATTTATAGAGGGTTTATATTGCAATGCCCACCGAACCCAGTTGCGGGCAATGGCCTTACAGGATCCCCATCTGGACTTTGCACAGTTCAAGGACAGAGCCATCCGGGTGCTCCGAGAACCGGCACCAGGTGGCGTTGTGACCCACAGACGCCCCACTACCACTTACTACCAGGAGGCGGCGCCCTTGTCAGCAGGGCCTGTGGGAGCTGATGCGCAGGCTTTGGACAATGACCCGGCTCCAGACCTACACCATCAGGTCCAAGAGCTAGCTAAGAGCGTTGCTGCGCTAACCCGAACTGTGCAGTCTTTACAGGTTTCCACCCCAGGGAAGATCCAGCTGGCATCCGGACCGGAGGACATCCCGTGGCGTCGACCAAGGAGGACCCCACCGGCCAGAGGAAGACCCAGTGACCGATACAGCGAGGACGGACGACCCATCTGCCGCCGCTGCAATCAACCCGGACATATGGAAAGGTACTGTTCTTTAAACGGGCACAACCTGGGGTAGAGGGCCAACCCCCAGGAAAAAGATCACCAGGCCCATCGAACTGGCGCGACAGATATGTGGGAGGACGTCCAGTCTTGCCTGTGGTACTGGATGGCATTCCCATGAGTGCCCTACTGGATACCGGGTCACAGGTCACCACCATCCCGTACGTGCTCTTCAAGCAGTACTGGAATGACTCGGATATTACCCACTACCCTGACGACGACTTGAGTATCATCGCCAGCAATGGCCAGCCCGTGCCACAGATCGGATTTAAGGAGGTGGCCCTCAAATTCGGTAGAGTCGAACTGGCCGCACAGGGACTGATCATTGTAGATATTGATAAACATGAGAGTCACCCAAAAATAACTCTAGGAACTAACGTAATTGAAAATTGTCTTGCAGAGGTGATTTTCCTTTTACAGCAGGTTGCCAAGAACGCCAGCTCCGGCGAGCAGCGGGTGCTCCAGAAAGAGATCCGGGCACTGATGCAACGGCAACAAGTGGAACTCTCCGGCGGTGAGATTGGTAGCGTAAGAATGTGTGACCCTTTTCCTATTGCCATGCCCCCAAAAAGTGAAATGATGATTTGGTGCCGGGCAGCTATTGGTCTGAGAGGAAGAGATTACCAGGCAATGGTAGAACCAGTTTACTCAGACAGTAGGCCCACCATTTTGACAGCACGGGGGGTGGTCAATGTACGCCATGGGAGGGTGCCCATTCGCATAATAAATATCGGGGAGAGGGAAGTGTACCTGCCCCGGTATGCCACGCTAGCCAAATTATATACCACTAATCAAAATTCTATACAATCTGTGGAACCCTTGCCTCCATCTCACCCGGAGGAAGGTAACGGCTCTAAGAAAGACATGGAGGACTGGTGTCAGCAACTACATTTGGGTACTGATTCCACTCCCTCACATCAGAAACAAGGAGTCTATCGGGTGGTTCAAGAGTATGAGAGAGTGTTTAGTAAATACCCGTTAGACTTCGGGCGAGTCAAGGGGGTAGAACACCGCATCCCCACGGGAGATCATCCTCCCATAAAAGAGAGGTATCGACCCGTACCCCCTGCACATTACCAACACGCCAAGGGGATGCTTAGAGACATGAAGGAGGCTGGGGTAATCCGGGATAGCTGTAGCCCCTGGGCAGCCCCACTAGTTTTAGTCAAAAAGAAAGACAACACCATGAGGATGTGTGTAGATTACCGGAAAATCAACCGTATCACACACAAGGATGCGTACCCCTTACCAAGGATAGAGGAGTCATTGGCTGCTTTAAGATCTGCTAACTTCTTCTCTACCTTGGATCTCACTAGCGGGTACTGGCAGGTTCCTGTAGCAGAGGCGGACCGGGAGAAGACCGCATTCACCACCCCGATGGGACTTAGTGAGTTCACCTGCATGCCGTTCGGACTCTGCAACGCCCCAGGAACCTTCCAACGATTAATGGAGTGCTGTCTGGGCCACAGAAACTTCGAGACGGTCCTGTTGTACCTGGACGATGTCATCGTATACTCCAAAACTTATGAGGACCACCTGAAACACCTGGCGGAGGTGTTCGAAGCTCTGGCGAGTTACGGCCTAAAGGTGAAACCCTCCAAGTGTCACCTCCTGAAACCAAAGGTGCAATACCTGGGACACGTGGTGAGCGCTGACGGAGTGGCTCCCGACCCCGATAAGATCACCGCAATTAAGGGATGGCCAAGCCCCTCCAGCGTAAAAGAAGTGCGGCAGTTCCTAGGGTTGGTAGGCTACTACCGAAGGTTTATTCCCGGTTTCACCAAAAAGGCAGCGCCTATGCAGGACCTCCTGATAGGCCAGTCCCGGAAGGCCAAGAACCAGAAGCCGCCCTTCAAATGGGAAGAGCTAGAAGAAGAGTCCTTCCGCCAGCTGAAGATGGCCCTCACGGGGGATGAAATCTTGGCGTACCCAGACTATAGCCAGCCCTTCATCCTCTACACCGACGCCAGTAACATCGGGCTAGGAGCCGTACTATCCCAGATTCAGCAGGGGAGAGAACGAGTGATCTCCTATGCCAGCCGAAAACTGCGACCCACCGAAAGGAACCCCGAGAATTACAGCTCATTTAAGCTAGAGTTCCTGGCCGTGGTATGGGCAGTCACCGAGCGCTTTAGGCATTACCTCGCTTCTTCCTGGTTCACCGTATACACGGATAACAACCCGTTGATACACCTGGACACGGCAAGACTCGGTGCCCTGGAGCAGAGGTGGATGGCCCGTCTGTCCAACTACGAGTTCACAATCAAATACCGGGCAGGACGCTCCAATACTAACGCGGATGCCCTGTCCAGGATGCCCAACCTGCCGGACGAAGGAGAAGATCCGGAGGGACTGGAAGAAGTTGAACTCCCTGCGTTCCACCGTCATGGGACTATCCAGTATTCCCACCGGGTAAGGGGTAAACAGGCTGCTACGTTGAACCCCTTACCCCACTACAACTGGGCGGAAACGCAAGACAGCGACCCTGCCGTCCGACTGGTGAAGGAGATGCTGACTCGGCCGGAGGCTCGACTTGAACCAGACGCTCCAGAGGAAGCCAAACAACTATGGGCGGAGAAGAGTCGACTATTCCTTTACAAGGGGAAGTTGTGCCGCAGAATGGTCAACTCCCGGACGCATGAACTACTCTGGCAAGTAGTGGTGCCACGAAGAGACGCAGCCATGGTGATGGAGGCATACCACGACGGAGCTGGACACTTCGGGTGGAAAAAGCTGGAGTTCCTGCTGCGCGAGCGGTTCCACTGGGTAGGCATGAGGGGAACCATCGAGAAGTGGTGCAGAGACTGTGGCCCGTGCAATCTGAGAAGGAAGGACCGGGCCAGCCAGAAGACTCCCCTGCAGTCCATCGTCACCCGGCAACCGTTGGAACTGGTAGCCTTGGATCATGTAAAACTGACCCCAAGCAGAAGTGGCTACGTCTACGCGTTAACCATCGTGGATCATTACTCCCGGTTCTTGGTTGTCGTCCCCGTCAAGGACTTAACGGCTCAAACAGCAGCTAGAGCCTTCCAGCAGCACTTCTGCCGTCCACACGGGTACCCGGACCAAGTGCTGACGGACCAGGGACCTGCCTTTGAAGCGGAGGTCTTCCAGGAATTCTGCAATCTGTATGGCTGCCGGAAGATAAGGACGACACCCTACCATCCGCAAACTAATGGACTTTGTGAAAAAATGAACCAGGTGGTAATGGATCTGCTAAAAACATTGCCCCTGGAAGAACGCAGTCTGTGGCCTGAGAAGTTGCCCGATCTGGTGGACCTATACAACCACATCCCGGTAGGTTCCACCAACTGTACCCCGGCTTACCTAATGAGGGCGAGACCTGGTAAGTTACCTGTTGACCTGGAAATGGGAGTCCTGACACCTGAGGACACTTCACCAGAAACAGACTGGGACACAGAGAGGCAGCAGCAGTACCGGAGAGTACAAGAGAGCGTGGAGCGAAGTCTCTGTCAGGCTAGGGAAAGACAAGAGAAGACTTACAACCAGTATGCTCCCGCTGTTCCCCTGGTACCCGGAGAGCAGGTCTTGAAGAGGAAAAGACGGCTCCACAAGTTGGATGACCAGTGGGAGGAGGACCCGTACACCGTACTGCCCTCAAGCCACGAGAACCCGAAGGTCTGTACCATCAGTAAAGACGGAGGGGAAACCACAGCCATTGTATCCCGGGACCACCTGAAGAAGTGTCCCGAACAACTGAGGAACCCTGAAGAGGAACAAGAAGACCATCGACCCGTGGAAGAAAGGGAAGATATGGTTAGTACCGTGCTCGGGGACTTCCCTCAGTCTTGGACTCAAGTCAATGGTGCAGTTGTGGTACCCGTACTCACCTTCCTCCAACCATCATCCCAAGAACCTACGGAGCAACGGGTAGAGCTGGAAGAACAGCCGGTCCAGGAGGCAGAAGACTCCACACAAGCAGAACAGGAGAATCAACCCTCTGCTTATAGTGAGCCTGCCGTACCCCTAGTGAGACAAAGAGCCGGTAGACAGCTGCCCAGTTTACCCTTGACAGCTCCTACACCCTGTAGTTCAGGGCCAGACAGTCAGCTCCGTAGGTCCACTCGGGCCACTAGAGGCCAGTTACCCGCACGCTGGAGAATTTAAAGTGTATAAATTGTTTTATTTATGTTTTTCTGTGTATTGTTGCTTGTGAATAATTTTGTGTTTCCAGTTGTTTTTAGGAAACCTTGGTGGATTTACCGGGAATCCTTGTATATAGTTGGAGCGTAACCCAGGATGGACTAGAGACTGTTAAGGACTCGGGGTAGGACAGACCCCTACCTGGTTACGTCTCCCTGTGTTGGTGAAATGGACACCTTTGCTTTTCTTCAAAGACTGCACCCGGTTGCGGACACGCCGCAACCATCTTATGTGTTTTTCTTATTGTGTTGTTATTGTTATACTTTGTTATGTTTTTCTAAATGTGTTTAGTCCCGGAGTACTAAATTTCACTAGGGGGGAATGTGGCACCCCAGGGGTCTGGTTTTCCACAGTAATGTAATGTTATGTCTGAGAGCAGGTGGGAGGTCCTTTGGTCAGGGATCCTGTGCATGCCACACCTCCTGCCCAGTCTTGGGAGGGGAAGAACTTCCCCTGTAAAAACTCGGGGCTGAGGCAGGGTGAGTCAGACAAGGAGAGTGGAGACAAGAAGCAGCATAGGAAACAGGAGAGTTCCAAGGAGTCAGGGGCTGGCAGCTGCAGCGCTCGCCCTGACTAAGAAGATTCTTTACCGGACCCGGAGTCCGAGGCTGTGGGGACTAATTTCTACCCAGCAGCAGAATCCGTCAGGCAGGGGATTTCAGGTCCTCTGGCCAAGAAGCCCGAAGGCACGGTCACACGCGTGGGACCAGCACCGCCATCGTGGAGCGGAAGCCATTAGAAGGCCCCGAGTCACCGGCCATACGGGTGAGCACCACACGGTACACTCAGGGACGTGGGCTACTTACATCAGCTTCTAGCAAGGTAGCCAGAAGAGTACAGTCAGTTTGTGAGGCCTACAACTACGCCTGGCCAGGGGAGATCCCATCTGCTCAAAGACTGACCAGGCCCCGTTTGCTAGCAAGTACTCCGGGAGGGTCTATCGTTGTTACCAGTAAAGACCCTGAACTACACCGTACCGTCTCTGAGTGGTTCCTGCTACCCCCATCATCCACGTCGGCTGCCCTGAGGCCATACCCCTCCCGTTGGGGGTTATACTATCACGCTGCACAATCCTACCACCGGCCTCAGCGGTCTGCCCTGCAGCAGCAGCTCCTTAGCTGTACTCAACGGGTGGCGTAGTCATCAACTATTTACTACTAATAGACTGCCGTCTAGTTTGACTCCCTGGGCACGGACCGGGTCACCGCCACGAGATTACAACCCTCCACTGATCCGGCTCCGGGTAGGCTCCCGCATGCGCAACGCAGCGCGACACAGGCCCAGGGGCGCGTCATAAGCACTTATAAAATTGATGAAATTATGTTTATGCAATTGAGAATAATGTCACATATGCACTGCATACTGTGCACTTTATATTTATGCATGAATATTCTGTATGAGTTTTAATGTTAATTATTATGTAATTGGAACACCTTTATATATGTCTGTATCACTCTATCACATTGCTTGAAAAAGTCCCTCACTAGGGATGAAACGTTGCCATCCTTGACATGATGGGTCAATAAAAGCACATTGAATTGATATCCTTGGAGTGCTGCCTCTATTTTTCTTGGTCTAGATAGATACAGATGAGATGGATAGAGATATATAGATAGATAGCTATGAGATGGATAGATAGATAGAGATGAGATGGATAGAGATATATAGATACATAGCTATGAGATGGATAGATAGATAGAGATGAGATGGATAGAGATATATAGATAGCTAGCTATGAGATGGATAGATAGATAGAGATGAGATGGATAGAGATATATAGATACATAGCTATGAGATGGATAGATAAAGATGAGATGGATGGATTGAAAGATGAATAGATAGACAGAGATGAGATGGATAGAGATATATAGATAGATAGCTATGAGATGGCTAGATAAAGATGAGATGGATAGAGATATATAGATAGATATGAGATGGATAAGATAGAGATGAGATGGATGGATAGAAAGATGAATAGCTATATAGATAGAGATGACATGGGTTGATGGATAGATAGATAGATAGATAGATAGATAGATAGAGATGAGATAGATAGAGATGAGATGGATGGATAGAAAGATGAATAGATAGATAGATGGATTGATTGAGATAAGATGAAATGAATAGAGATATATAGATAGATAGATAGATAGATATGAGATGGATGGATAGATAGATAGATAGAAATGAGATGGATAGAGAGGTAGAGGAGATAGAGAAGTAGCAGGCTGGCTACTTTCCCAAAACTGAAACCAAGGACTCATAACCCCGATACACAAAAACGGGGACAAGTACGACCCAGCAAACTATCGAGGAATATGTCTCAGCAGTAGCCTGGGGAAACTTCAACTGTGTCCTGAATAAGAGGACCCTTCCTCACCCAACACAATGTCCTCAGCATAATTCAAGCAGGCTTCATGCCAAACCACCGCACCACCGACCACATCTACACCCTGCACAGCCTCATCAAGAACCATGTTCACAACACAAAGCATGGAAGGATCTATGTCTGCTTTGTGGGCTTCAAGAAGGCATTCGACACAGTGTGGCATTCCTAAAACTGCTGGGGAGTGGAATAGGAGGCAAAACATATGATGTAATCCGAAGCTCCTACACTGAGGACAGCTGCAACGTGAGGGTAACTGGAAGAAGGACGGCCTATTTCCAACAGAGCCAAGGAGTGCAACAGGGCTGCAGCCTCAGTCCAACGCTCTTCAAGATTTACATCAATTAGCTGGCGGTGGCTCTGGAGTCCTCCTCAGCACCAGGACTCACCCTCCATGACACAGAGGTGAAATTTCTGCTGTATGCTGATGACCTCTGCTGCTATCACCAAGTGAGAAAGGACTTCAGGATAACCTGAAAATCCTAGAGACCTTCAGCACCACATGGGCACTGCCAATCAACCGGAAGAAAACTAGTGTCATGGTGTTCCAGAAAAGAAAGCAGAAACCGGCAGGCCATCCCCTCTCATAATAGACAGCTGTCGACTTACGGAAACCAACAGGTACACCTACCTGGGCCTAGAACTCAGCCAATCAGGGAGCTTTAAGCAAGCCATACAGTTGCTGAAAGACAAGGCGTGCAAAGCCTTCTATGCCATCAGAAGACGTCTGTACCATCTCAATTCACCTGTAACAGTCTGGTTAAAAGTCTTTGATACCATCATTGTCCCAATCCTTCTGTACAGCAGTGAAGTCTGGGGTCCAGTCTCCCAGTCTCATTCCCAAACTGGTCAAAGTGGGACGCTGGACCAACAGAAATATTCCACCTAGAGTTCTGCAAACACCTCCTCCAAGTCCATCGGAGCACATAAAACAGCGCCTGCCGAGTACAGCTGGACAGATTCTCGCTACACCTTGTGATCCAGAAGAAGGTGCTATCATTCAAGGCTCATCTACAAAGTAGTGGTCCCATTTCATACCATCACAAAGCCTCGCTACACCAGGAAGCCCTAGGAGAGCAAAGCCCCCCAACACAAATCACCCTAAACCAGCCTGACCAAGCCACCAACATGTATGGCCTGAGAAAAGGCAAAATCCGGAAGTTGGTACACAAAGGCAAAGAGGAATATCTCACCGTCTGGAGGAACAACATTAACAAATCACAGAAACTGATGATATACCAGAACCTACAGATGGAATACAAACTGGCCCCCTACAGTGGGTACGGAAAGTATTCAGACCCCTTTAACTGTTTCACTCTTTGTTTCATTGCAGCCATTTGGTAAATTCTAAAAAGTTCATTTTTTTTCTCATTACAGTACACTCTGCACCCCATCTAGACTGAAAAAAAAAACAAAAATGTAAACATTTTTGCAAATTTATTAAAAAAGAAAAAATGAAATATCACATGGTCATAAGTATTCAGACTCTTTGCTCAGACACTCATATTTATGTCACATGCTGTCCATTTCCTTGTGATCCTCCTTGAGATGTTTCTACTCCTTCATTGGCGTCCAGCTGTGTTTAATTAAACTGATAGGACTTGATTTGGAAAGGCACACACCTATCTATATAAGACCTCACAGCTCACAGTGCATGTCACACCAAATGAGAATCATGAGCTCAAAGGAACTGCCCAAGGAGCTTAGAGACAGAATTGTGGCAAGGCACAGATCTGGCCAAGGTTACAAAAGAATTTCTGCATTACTTAAGGTTCCTAAGAGCACAGTGGCCTCCATAATCCTTAAATGGAAGAAGTTTGGGACCACCAGACCAGTCTTCCTAGACCTGGCCGTCCAGCCAAACTGAGCAATTGTGGGAGAAGAGCCTTGGTGAGAGAGGTAAAGAAGAACCCCAAGATCACTGTGGCTGAGCTCCAGAGATGCAGTAGGGAGATGGGAGAAAGTTCCACAAAGTCAACTATCACTACATCCCTCCACCAGTCGGGCCTTTATGGCAGCGTGGCCCAATGAAAGCCTCTCCTCAGTGCAAGACATATGAAAGCCCGCATAGAGTTTGCTCAAAAACACATGAAGGACTCCCAGACTATGAGAAATAAGATTCTCTGGTCTGATGAGACGAAGATAGAACTTTTTGGTGATAATTCTAAGCGGTATGTGTGGAGAAAACCAGGCACTGCTCATCACCTGCTCAATACAATCCCAACAGTGAAACGTGGTAGTGGCAGCATCATGTTATGGGGTGTTTTTCAGCTGCAGGGACAGGACGACTGGTTGCAATTGAAGGAAACATGAATGCGGCCAAGTACAGAGATATCCTGGATGAAAACCTCTTCTAGAGTGCTCTGGACCTCAGACTTGGCCGAAGGTTCACCTTCCAACAAGACAATGACCCTAAGCACACAGCTAAAATAACAAAGGAGTGGCTTCAGAACAACTCTGTGACCATTCTTGATTGGCCCAGCCAGAGCCCTGACCTAAACCCAATTGAGCATCTCTGGAGAGACCTGAAAATGGTTGTCCACCAACGTTCACCATCCAACCTGACGGAACTGGAGAGGATCTGCAAGGAAAAATGGCAGAGGATCCCCAAATCCAGGTGTGAAAAACTTGTTGCATCATTCACAAGAAGACTCATGGCTGTACTAGCTCAAAAGGGTTCTTCTACTTAATACTGAGCAAAGGGTCTGAATACTTATGACCATGTGATATTTCAGTTTTTCTTTTTTAATAAATTTGCAAAAAATTCTACATTTCTGTTTTTTTCAGTCAAGATGGGGTGCAGAGTGTACTTTAATAAGAAAAAAAATGAACTTTTTAGAATTTACCAAATGGCTGCAATGAAACAAAGAGTGAAAAATTTAAAGGGGTCTGAATACTTTCCGTACCCACTGTATCTAGTGAAACTCGCAAACCCCAAAGAGCGACAGATCCTGAGCCGGTACAGACTGAGAGCCCACAGCCTACTCATCGAATTGGCGTCGACAGAACTACATGCCGCGAGAGCGCAGATTCTGCCAGCAGTGTACCCAGGAGGCCGTGGAGGATGAGACCCACTTCTTGATGAGGTGCCCAAAATACTCCACAGTGAGGGACACTCACTTCATGAGACTGTCCGGTCTCCTCCCAGACTTCACCTCCATGGAGGAGGAACAGAAACTGCCTATATTACTGGGGGAAGAGGAAAGTGCTGCGGTCATAGCAGCGCAATATGTCAGTGCCTGCCACAGACTAAGAGGAGCCTGATACAGTATGTCATGGACCCAGATACCCCACCCTGGATGTGTCCCTCCCTATCCCTATCCCCCCCCCATTATTTTACCACTTGCTTTGGCAATGCTAACATGTACCATGTGCTTAGTCATGTCAATAAAGCCATTTTGATTTGATTTGATTTAATATATAGACAGATAGAGATGAGATGGATGGATAGAAAGATATATAGAGATGAGATGGAAAGAGGTATATAGATATGATAGATAGATAGATAGATAGATAGATAGATATGATAGATAGATAGATAGATAGATAGATAGATAGATAGATTGAGATGAGATGGATATATAGATAGATAGATAGATAGATAGATAGATAGAGGGATATATAGATAGATAGATAGATAGATTGAGATGAGATGGATATATAGATAGATAGATAGATAGATTGAGATGAGATGGATATATAGATAGATAGATAGATAGATATGGTGTAGATAGATAGATAGATAGATAGATATGGTGTAGATAGATAGATAGATAGATAGATAGATATGGTGTAGATAGATAGATAGATAGATATGGTGTAGATAGATAGATAGATATGGGATAGATAGATATGGTGTAGATAGATAGATAGATAGATTGAGATGAGATGGATATATAGATAGATAGATAGATAGATAGATAGATATATAGATAGATAGATAGATAGATTGAGATGAGATGGATATATAGATAGATAGATAGATTGAGATGAGATGGATATATAGATAGATAGATAGATTGAGATGAGATGGATATATAGATAGATAGATAGATAGATAGAGGGATATATAGATATGAAATAGATAGATACAAATAGTAAGGAACAAAACGTTGCCACTGCTACAATGACTGTGTGTCAATAAACCACCAGATTTCTTATTGAAGATTGGAGTGCTGCCTTTTTCTTCATCGATAGATAGAGATGAGATGGATGGAAAGATGAATAGATATGAGATAGATAGAGGGATATATAGATATGAGATAGATACATAGATTCTTTAAATTTACCTTCTGTGGGGTCTCCTCTTTCTCCTGTTATGGGCAGATAAGAAATACAGCAGTAAATATGTGTTGGGTAAAATGTCACAATAGATGAACCCTGCACATAAAGTCAGGTATTATATTTATGATATACAGTAATGGTCAAAAGTGTCGGCAGACTCGGCACCCTTGAAATTGTTCCAGAAAATGAAGTATTTCTCCCAGAAAATTATTACAATTACACATGTTTTGTTATTCACATGTTTATTTCCTTTGTGTGTATTGGAACAACACAAAAGCAGAGAATAAAAGGCAAATTAGACAAAGTGGCAGCAATGAGTCCGGATCTAAATCCCATTGATCACCTGTGGAAAATTGCTGTTGGGAGAAGGTGCATTCCAAAAATTTTGTCTGGCCCATTTTTGGGGTTTTGTGTGAAATTATGTACAATTTGCCTTTTTTTCAGTTATTTTTGTGTTGTTCCAATACACACAAAGGAGATAAACATGATTGTAATAATTTTCTGGGAGAAATACTTCATTTATTGTTACAATTTCAAGGGTGCCAACATTTTCGGCCATGACTGTATGATACTCAATATCTTACCTTTGGGCCCCTGAGGCTCATCTTTTCCTTTTTCTCCTATTAAGAAACAAATCATATTTATGGTAATCACAATAGTAAAAAAATTATAAAAAAATATTTATTTATCTGGTAGACATTACCAGGTGCTCCAGAAAAGCCGGCTTCGCCAGGACTTCCAGCTAAACCAACATCTCCTAAAAAAATGAAAAGCTGTGGACACCATTCATTCGACATAATGAGAAAATGATAAGTGGGGAGAACTCTGTGAAGTCGATGCTCCCTAACAAAATCAGGATGCCATCATTCCCTAGACCTCAGCAGTCTAGAAAGCCCACACCTAACACCCTGACCCTATAATCCGCACCTTTGCCAGCATATCCATCGACTCCCCATATCACTTCAGTTGGGTAATCTGTGCCTGGGATGTTAAGTCTATGTCCAAAAGCCTGGCATTTGGTTCTTCAATATACGAGTAGGTCCTTGTTCTGCTTGATAGAATACATGTAGAACCTTTTTTCCTTAATCATTGTATCACGTTGACTACCAACTATTTTACATCCTTTCTCCCAATCAGATGTGCCAAGGAGAACACTGAAGGCTCCTTTTCTCAGAACCGACATCTTTAGTGATAAATACCCTTCATTGAACTGTGATTATCCCAAATGGAGAATCTCACCTCTTGTGGTGAATGGTAGATGATTCTAATCCTAAGCGTCACTTACCTGTTATACCTGGGGGACCCATTGCTCCTGGACTTCCTGCATCACCTGTGATAAATAAAATGGACAAGATAATTTCATTTAAACCCAGGACTTCAAGGGTGTGGGGTAACAATCCCTACCATTGGACCACCATGTTACTTTTGCTTGGTGAAGAGTGTGTAACCTCTTTGAGAAGACCATTAATTTCCTGATATCCTAATGTACATATAGTCGACCCAATACAGAAAAAGACCATTTTCACTGAAGTGTTGGTCTCATGTACTCCTCATTTATATCTGGTGTATAGAAGTAAAACTTTTCTAACAAGAGTACCTAATGGTCCGCGCACTCCCGATGCTCCATCTGGTCCTGGTTCCCCATCAATGCCCTGACATCCATGCAGGAGGTCCAGGCTACTTTTCCATCTGTCTGCGATAGCTGGAACATCTGGTCCAAAAAAACAACCAAAATAAAACAAAGGAAGCATTGTAAATCATTATTTTCTCAGTCTGACAACCTCTGGTTTTGGAAGTAAAATAATGAGTGGTTGTCACAGCTCCGACCCCTTTATTATAATCACAGATTAATATAAGAATCAGAAGGTGAAATGAGCTGACCTGAACATGGGATTTCTGTAGAGTACACAGCGGACCAGAGGAGAGAATAAAGTGCGATCCCGACAGACGTCCTCATGATGGCTGCTGGTCTCTTACGGTCCGCCAACTGAGCTTTGTCCTATTACTCAAAACAGACCGGAGGCACGATGTGATTGCGAGGTCATACACCTCAGTGTAATATTTGCTGTATGACAGAACCAAAGCGTCTAGTAAGTGACCATTTAAAGGTAACTCCACCCAAAATAAATATTTCCCCATTTCATTTCATTGTAACTCCTTGTTTGTTTAGTAGAGATGAGAGAATCAATTCTAAGCCTTGGGATTCCAAATAGTTTTTTATTAATACTAACGCGTTTCTGCGCCACACCAGCTCCTTTCTCAAGGTATAAAACCAAGTGTCATTCCTAGAACTTGTAAAAGCTTTGACTAGACCAATTTTCTATTAGTCTTATGTTTCCTTAAAGTGTCAGTCTGATTTAGTAAAACTATTTTTCATATAGTCGATTCATGCTCTGGGTTCATGATCCGATCTCTCAACTATTAGTGAGAGTATAGATCGACTACAAATAGCATCTTTTACTCTGAATCCTTACTATCCATGGCCAGCCTATTACTTGTCCTGTAATGCTTTATTTCTCCTGTGGGGGAGATGCAGGGAAATGTAGAACTTGCAAGTGACTTCCCCCAGAGATTACAGCTGATGTCTGGAGGTCACAAGAGCAAGCTACCCTGTTTATCCATAGGGGAACCTTCTAACATAATGGATTGTCCATTAAAAATGGACAATACCAATAAAGTGGCGGTCAGGAAAATGCTAATTTAGGCTCAAAACCAAAGCATTTGTTAACTTCTCCACACTATGGTAAGGTAACATTGGTTACCCAAAATATGCCACAGCAATTAATACAGGGGTTCCCGGGGAGTCAATTATACTAACTAGGTTTACTTATTTGAACATGGAACTAGGGGGGCTTTTACAGTAAGTTCTTATTTTATTTAAGTTGTCTCTTACCCTCTAGCCCAGGGGTGCACAACATTTTTTGGTCCAAAGGCCACATTGCCATTCTGAAGCAATCCGAAGGGCCGCAAAAAAAAATAATTAAGGGGTACTTACATGAATATATTACCAGAACCACCATAATTACATTAATACACCACCAGAGCCAAGTTTTGAGTATTTGAGGAGGATTTGGAGAGTTTCCGCTCAAAACAAATCAGTGTGAACACAAGCTAACTTAAACTGAGTTTGAAAGCAGAAAGTTGCCAAATCCTTCTCATAATCTCAAATCTCTAAGTTTTGAGGATTTTTATGTTTTAACATAGTCATGAAGTATGTTATGTTTTGCTACATGTGTACTAGATCAGAACCACTGTCAGCACATGAGTGTGGCACCAGAACCACCATTACATGAATGCAGCATCAGTACTGCTGTCAATACATGAATGCAGGGCCAGAAACACCATCAGTACATGAATGCAGCGCCAGATCCATCGTCAGAACATGAATACATTGCCAGAACCACTGCCAGTACATGAATACAGCGCCAGAAACACCATCAGTAAATGAATGTTGCGCGAGAACCACCATTGGTACATGAATACAGCGCCAGAATAACCATCTGTGCACATATATAGCACCAAGCTTAGTATAGCTATCAATTGCAATGACAAGTCAGTCAGCCCCATATAGAATTATATTGCATGAACCTATAATTCCCA
Organism: Phyllobates terribilis; assembly: GCF_046119375.1. NCBI lineage: Eukaryota > Metazoa > Chordata > Amphibia > Anura > Dendrobatidae > Phyllobates > Phyllobates terribilis. Next base: position 256,127,031 of record NW_027362767.1, on the reverse strand, counting down.
GTATGTCCTTAACAATGGTAAGAGATACTGGGAGTTGTTATCAGTCATCATCAGACTGCAGAACATACAGGAACCACAGAACTGATGAGACGCAGTCCAAATCACAAATAAACCTTTACATCCAGGTGCATTATAGACGACATCTCCGATTGGAGACATTCTCCTTTTCTTCTCCAATTTGTCCAGACACCATGATGAAAATTTATGCCCAAATCTCATCTCTGCAGATTTCCCTCTTTTCTGTCTTTTTTTCCCTACATGGTGGCCTTAAAAATAAAAGTATCATTATACTGTCCCTGAATAAATAATTGCCCCTCACTGTGCTTCCTGCACAAAATATCCCCCCACACTGCCCCTCTCCATAATATTCCCCCCACACACTGCCCTTCTCCATAATATCACCCCAAACTGTCACTTTCCATATCTCCCCCACAATGCCCCTCTCTATAATACTCCCCCCCACACACTGCCCCTCTCCATAATATCACCCCAAACTGCCACTTTCTATATCTTCCCCACAATGCACCTCTCCATAATATCACCCCAAACTGCCATTTTCCATATCTGCCCCACAATGTCTCTCTGCATAATGTTCCACCTGCCCCTAGCTATACTATGCTCTCTTTCACAATTCTCCAGTTGCCCCATAATGTGCTCTTGCAGTAACCACGACCCCTTCCTCCCACTGACCCTCTCATCTAAAATGAAAGCATATTTCCTCAATTTATTTTCAGCTCCTCCACGGACTGCTTACTAGGGTCCACAACGTCCTCACCCATTCTGTGGCTCCGGAGCCGGCAGCAGTGTGATGAGGTCACATCGTGCTGATGTCATCACACCACTGAGCGTCGAGGCCGGGGCTGACAGGTGCTCTGCCCCAGTCCTGGCGCCACAGTGTTGAAATGTATTTGCATCTTTCAAACGTGAAAACTTTTAACTATAGGAAGAAGGGAGCGGAGTCTCCCAGACATTTTCCGGCGCAGCCCGCAGGCCATATGTTGTGCAGGCCTGCTCAGGTGTTTATAGTAACATAGTTTTTAAGGTTGAAGGAAGACTAAGTCCATCTAGTTCAACCCATAACCTAACATGTTGATCCAGAGGAAGGCAAAAAAAAACATGTGGCAAACACTAAGCTCCACATTGGGGAAAAAAATTCCTTCCTGACTCCATATGGCAATCAGACTAGTTCCCTGGATCAACGCCCTATCAAGGAATCTAGTATTTATAACCTGTAATATTAGACTTTTCAAGAAAGGCATCCAGGCCATTCTTAAATGTTAGTAGTGAATCACTCATTACAACATCATGCGGCAGAGAGCTCCATAGTCTCACTGCTCTTACAGTAAAGAATCCCCGTCTGTGATTATGATTAAGCCTTCGTTCCTCCAGACGTAGAAGATGCCCCCTTGTCCCCGTCTCTGGCCTCAGAGTAAAAAGATCAGTAGAAAGTGTAACGGGTCTGGGAGGTGGAACCTCTGAGCAACGATACAAAGGGGCAGTCCTTGTAAGGAAGCGGGTGGCTCCCAGGGTAGGCGGGCAGGTAGTCACGGCAAGTGACGGGGACAGTCTCTGGGTAGAAGGGCAGGAGGTCACGGCAAGTGACAGGGACAGTCTCTGGGTAGAAGGGCAGGAGGTCACGGCAAGTGACGAGGACAGTCTCTGGGTAGACGGGCAGGAGGTCACGGCAAGTGACGGGGACAGTCTCTGGGTAGAAGGGCAGGAGATCACGGCAAGTGACGGGGACAGTCTCTGGGTAGAAGGGCAGGAGGTCACGGCAAGTGACGGGGACAGTCTCTTGACAGGCGGGTGGTCACAGCAAGTGACGGCTAAGCCTCCAGATAGGCTAGTAGGCGGGTAGCAGGTGGACGCTCCCAGGTGAGCGGGCAAGAGTCTCTGGACAGGCAGGTGGTCACAGCAAGTGATGGCTAAGCCTCCAGGTAGACTAGCAGGCAGGCAGCAGGTGGACGCTCCCAGGTGAGCGGGCAAGAGTCTCTGGACAGGCAGGTGGTCACAGCAGGTGACGGCAGAGCCTCCAGGTAGGCTAGCAGGCAGGTAGCAGGCGGACGCTCCCAGGTGAGCGGGTAAGAGTCTCTGGACAGGCAGGTGGTCACAGCACGTGACGGCAGAGCCTCCAGGTAGGCTAGCAGGCAGGTAGCAGGCGGACGCTCCCAGGTGAGCGGGTAAGAGTCTCTGGACAGGCAGGTGGTCACAGCACGTGACGGCAGAGCCTCCAGGTAGGCTAGCAGGCAGGTAGCAGGCGGACGCTCCCAGGTGAGCGGGTAAGAGTCTCTGGACAGGCAGGTGGTCACAGCAAGTGACGGCAGAGCCTCCAGGTAGGCTAGCAGGCAGGTAGCAGATGAGCGCTCCCAGGTGAGCGGGCAATCAGATCCATAGACAGACTGGCAGGGCTGGTAGGCAGACTGTCGGACCGCAGGAATGCAAGTAGAAAGACAAGTATCAGGCAGGTATCAAGCAGGAATCTGGCAGGTAACTGGCAGGTATCTGGTAACGGGACCTGAGGGCTGAAGCAGAGTGATAGGCTATGCAACAACATTGCTCGGGCACCTCCATTTTGGAGGAGGTGCCTTATATATGGTGAGGTCCTCCGGCCATTGGCCGGGGACTCCTTAGGACGGCGCGTGCGGCCCCTTTAAGAGAGGGGGAGCGCGCGCGCGCCCTAAGCACAGTGGCCAGGAAGCAGCGCGCGCTGCCAGCAGAGCGGGAGGAAGACGCTGGGCACGGAGCGGAGAGGTGAGGGGAACAGCGTCCCTGCCTAGCAGGAGGCAGGGACGCCGACGCTACAGAAAGGTCTTTGTACTGTCCCCTCATATACTTGTACATAGTAATAAGATCACCCCTAAGCCTTCTTTTTTCCACAGTAAATAACCCCAAGTGTAATAACCTGTCTTGGTATTGCAGACCCCCCAGTCCTCTAATAACCTTGGTCGCTCTTCTCTGTACCCGCTCTAGTTCATGTCTTTCTTATACACTGGAGACCAGAACTGTACACAGTATTCTAAGTGTGGTCGCACTAGTGACTTGTATAGAGGTAAAATTATGTTCTCCTCATGAGCATCTATGCCTCTTTTAATGCATCCCATTATTTTATTTGCTTTTGCAGCAGCTGCCTGACACTGGCCACTAAACGTGAGCTTGTCGTCCACCAATACACCCAGGTCTTTTTCAGTTACAGTTTTGCCCAGTGTTTTACAATTCAGCATATAATTATACATTTTATTTCCTCTGCCCAAGTGCATTACCTTACAATTATCCCCATTAAAGCTCATTTGCCATTTATCAGCCCAAGCTTCTAGTATTATTCATGATGCCGCCATCTTCCTTACATATGAGATAGATAGATTATAGATAGATAAATAGATAGATAGGAGGTAGAAAGTTATAATGTGTAGTTAATGTTTTGTAGAGAACCGCTGTTATGTGGAGTCGTCATATGAGGGAGTGCTGGAAAATATGAGGAAGAGGCTTTGGTTCATCGAGAAGAGTGGACCCGTCCTGTCACTTGTATTTGTACTACAGGCATCTATTACAGTCTTCTTGTATCAGTTAATAATTTAATACTGTTCACACTTTTAAAATTAGATTCTGTATGACATCTACATGTTTCACATGTTGAAATATCTGAAAATTCATCTCTGGGAAAGAATTCCTCATTTCACCAACAATAAACTCTTTGTGTACATATGTCCTGTTGAGCTCATGTATCTAAGCCGCCAAGCATGATACCATCTTGGAAAATCAAATAACCCTTCTTAACTCATCATGAAAAAAGCACTTCTCCCATCAAAAATGTTAATCTTAATATACATCTTAATATATTGAGCTGATTATATATCATATACTTATTATACATCTTAATATATTGCAGTCATCATATTATATAGCACTGTGTACTTACAATTGCACATTTTGCCGTATTACCCAGATAATTCTTGTTTTCCATTAGGTCTATGACATCACATGATTAAAAACTGACGAGCTGAATCCTTCTAAGCTCTATGTAGAAACAGGAGGTCAATTTTCTCTGCACAAGTCACGAGTCAATGCAAAAGTCTATGGCAGAGGGGAGGAATGGAGCAGCTGGGTCAGGAGTTGAAGAGGAGAATGAATCATGCAGGGACAAGAGACTTCCTGTTTCAGAAAAGAGAAGAATTTACTGGGCCGAAAGGCAGAATGAGCAATTGTATGTACATAGTGTAACGCTGGTGCATGTGGACTGACTGCGCCACAGGTCAGGCTTACCTTGGAGGGTTGTAACTAAGTGACAACCTGGTATTCACTAGAGCCTCTGATGGTGAGGATAGGCTTGGCCGCAGGTAGTTACCAGGTACCACTCCAGGACAGTCCCCAGGTCTGCACCAGCTGTACGGAGGGTCAGAGACATGGGTACGAGGTACAGTAGGACGAAGGCAAAGATGTGGTCAGACAATCAGGGGTCAGGGCAGGCATAATAGTGAGGAAGGATGTAACCTTCCTTTGGCACTGAAGTAGTTAAAGAAAATGTTCCCGTAGTTAGACCTCTCTGAACTGTTGTTAGGCTGAGCTAAGGGGTTAGCTGCAGTGGTCCAGTCAGTAGAGTAGAGGGGGAACTTAGCGCCATGATCAAACATCGAGTGTTTATAAAGCCTCTTTCTGATATAATTCCTTGTGGGCTGTAGTATTGGTAACCAGCCACAAGATGCCACTGTCCCGGGTGCAGATGCCAGGTTGAGTCTGCCAGCAGTATTGCGGACAGTGATGGGGTTAATGGTTGTGATGACAGCCCACAGATGGTGGGCACATTAGGAAAATCTCTGCTTAGTTTCCAGAAGCAGGAAGTGATGAGTCAGAAAGAGTTGGGACAGTGAACCATATGGGCAGCCTGAGTATATGGTGGCTGCTAGGGTAGAAGGGAGCTCCGTACCCTCAGACAGTGGGATCACCAGTGTGAAGATCTCCCTACGCAAGGGTCTTGTTAGCCGGCCGGAGAAACTCAACGGAGGTTTTGAGGACCCAGGGCACTTTCAGTCTGCAGGCAGCAGAGGAAGCTAGGACTCCAGGCTAAGACGTGGGGGAGATATAGGATCCGGATACACTGTTGATATTGAAGAAGATTCTCTTGGGCTAGAGATTAGAGTCAGAGAAATGCTTCACTTAAAGAGGGAACCATGGCTGAAGATGTTGCCAGCGCCTGTGAGGGAGATGATAACCTGTCGAGTCTTATCCATTATATCTGCCTGTAAATATTGTACATATTCCTCTTCCCCAAGTAAAGTCCCAGTTATGGTTAAGAACCTCGTGTCCTCTGAATTTATTGCTGCCCTGGTCCCAGAAGAGAAATGCCTGGAGACGGCCGTGATCGGATGGTCTGAAGTAAGTGGAGAGCACCACATACACGGCCACACATTAGAGGGAGGACACGTATTGTCTGTAGGGTGTCACAGCAAGCAGGGGCTACAGCTCGCCCACGACTACCTCGCTGGGGCACCTTACACAGGCAACAAAGGATCAGAGTGCAAAGCCAAAGTCAGGAATGGAGAGGTCTGACAGGACGGGTATACAAGCTGGGTTGGTAACGGAAGAATCAATACAAACAAGTGTATAAACAGGATACTAGCAGACTAACTAACTAGGAACCAACGTTCAGGCAAGGAGTGGTGGGAGGAGCTGCCTAATAAACTCACTGCTGCCCAGGAATCGACTGGGGAAGTTAAACCCTGCAGGACACAGCAGGGCAAAGTTCCTGCAGGATCTGGCCGTGCCTCCCTATAGCCAGGTGGACACAGCAGGAATATGCAGCAAAGTTGGAAGAGCCGCATGAGGACTCAGAGCGGTGGCTTGACACAGGAAGGAGCAGAGCGGCGAACACAGAATGCTGGAGTAACACAATGCTGGGAATGTGTGTGCATTACTGCCGTAACACACACTGTCTATAATATGATTATTGCAATATATTAAGAGTAGAAAAACTTTGATGGGAGGAGTGCTTCTTTAAATGTTATAATAAAATGAGTTTCTTCTTGGCAAAGGCATCCCTGATTTCACTTCATTCACAGGTTTCCAGAAAGCAAAAAATAGCGCTAGTTGAAATTTTTTTGCACTTGATTTTTCCTTATCTTTTGGGTTATCAAAAATTGTATTCAACCATTTCATAGCAATGCTTGTTTCTGGTAACGTTGTGTGACATCTGTGTGTCCACTATTACAACTGTACAACAATATGGCCACCACTACATCTCTACAACAATATGGCCACCACTACGTCTCTACAACAATATGGCCACCACTACAACTCTACAGCAATATGGCCTCCGTTACATCTCTACAACAATATGGCCACCATTACAACTCTACAACAATATGGCCACCATTACAACTCTACAACAATATGGCCACCACTACATCTCTGCAACAATATGGCCACCACTACAACTCTACAGCAATATGGTCTCCATTACATCTCTACAACAATATGGCCACTATTACAACTCTACAACAATATGGCCACCATTACAACTCTACAACAATATGGCCACCATTACATCTCTAAAACAGTATGGTCACCATTACAACTCTATAACAATATGGCCACCTTTACACCTCTACAAAAATATGGCCGCCATTACATCTCTACAACAATATGGCCACCATTACATCTCTATAACAATATTGCCACCATTCGAACTCTACAACAGTATAGCCACCATAACAATTCTACATCGATAAGGCCACCATTACAACTCTACATTAATATGGCCATCATTACATCTTTATAGCATTATAGCCACCATTCGAACTCCACAACAATATGGCCACCATTTGAACTTACAGAACAAGACTAGTTTATTATTATTCTTCACTCTTATCAGTAGATGATGGTCAGACAGATCTCACTTTATAACATACATATGCTCTATAAAAGGATATGGAAAGGGATTGGTGTAGTTAGATGACCTCTTGAAGTTTGTACATTGGTTCAGATGTAGATGCCCTTTACATAAAGATATTTGTAACATAGGAAAGGGGCAAGGGAAAAGTCAGCTCACTACTTTCTAGGTGCACCTTGCTTCAGTAAAAGCATTCGCACGGAGCCGCCCTGGTCGAGAAACAATACAAAAAATGGAAGAAATAAAATGTCCAAAAACTTTTACAGATCTTGTACAGATATTCATTTTCTAGATATAACCCTTACAGGGGATATTAATCTAAACAAAATATTGAGTAAAACTTACAGGAAACCTATGGACAGTAATTCATTACTACAAGCACAATCCTGTCATTCTTTACACACCATCAAAAATATTCCTGTTGGAGAACTTATGAGGATGAAAAGAAATTGTTCTTCCAGAGAAAGTTATAATTTTGAATTAAATATGGTCAGAAATAGATTGAACAGAGAGGTTATAGCAGTTGGATTCTACATAGGGCAGAAACGATTGTTGAGAATAGAGACAGGATTTATTGTTTAAAAATAAAATTGTGTAAAAAAAAATGTACTTACTATGGTAATAAAAATCACAATGAATCCATTACTTTCTCTACACAATGTAGTGCAGAATATACACAAATAGTCGATATTATTAAGAAACGTCTCCTTATGTTAAACCAAGATCCGAAACTATCACATATGCTACGTAATTGTAACCTGAGATTTGTTGCCAAAAAAGCTCCTACCCTATGCAATATACTATCCCCATGTTTTTTCCAAGAAAAGACGGAATATAAACCTACTTAGCTCACATTTAAAGTGCTATGCACACGCCGCTAGATTTAGATAGAGGGGAGACCATACATTGCTGCTTTCCCAGGCATAAGATGTATTCACTTGCTGGCACAGACACACTTGACAAGAGTCCTCATGAACAGGTGAACTGTAGGATTCAATGTTACAGCACGTCCAGTACAGATCAAGTCTCTTAAAGCAACAGGCTTCATAAACAGTAACAGTCCCTTAGATAGCACAGTTTAGCACACCCATGATCACAGTCTCTTTAGTCCCTATACTCAGTGCTCCCACCAGCAGTCCCTGTCCACAGTGCCACACGCTTTACCTTCTAATGCAGTGAGGTACGGGGGGGGGGGGGACGTTAGAACAGAAGGATGAGTCCAGTCCTCCTTCCCTATGTGTAATAAGTGTAGTAATAATAATAATATTAGCAAATGCCTCCAATTAGAAATGTAGTATAGTTTTTCTGATTAGCTATCTCGCTTAACCCATGTGCAGGCATTGCAGGACCTTAGGTATCCATGGTTACGACCACTAATATAGTGACAGCTAGTTGCTAGTGGTTGTAACTATGGATACTTAAGGTCCTGCAATGCCTGCACATGAGGAAAGAGACATAGTGAATCAGAGAAACTATACTCCATTTCTAATTCGAGGTAATTGCTAATATTATTATTATTACACCTAGTACATTTTGGGATGGGATCTTGGAGATGGGAATACCCCTTTAACTCCTGCTTCCACTTGTTTCTGATGTAGATACTCCTAGCAATTAGCAGACAGTCGCAGTAAGAGAGTCCCAGAACCGTCATCAGCCTGGTTAAGAGGTCTGCATCTCCTTCAAGCTCACTCTCTAGCTCAGCACTAACTCTACCCAGTCCAACTGGGGTAGGCCTGACCACTCCCCTTAGCTGCACCCTGTTAACCCCTTTAGATGCTGGATGCTTAACAATATCATATGCAGTATCTACCCGTCACACTCTTCCCTCCTTTTTGAATGTCATCCTCAACATTGGTCTTCTTCCTGGTTGACCTTAACCAGCCCCTTTGAGTTGTTCTCCCTTAACTATCACTGACAGTGTTCCCCCAAAACTGCCCCATTAAATAAAGGTGAGGTGATGGCCAGACACTGTGGACACTTTGTTACCCATCTTAGTACTTTAAAACATGTTTATCCCAATTATTCTATCTATCTATCTATCTATCTATCTATCTATCTATCTATCTCAACAATTTGAACCAACAGTCCTTCTTCGGCCAGAGATTTTCGTTAGTCTTCAACTGGCTCTCCCTCACTATCTCTAAGCAATTTTATTAAATTCAAGTATAAAACATTTGAAGACTGCAACAGTTTTTACAAAATAGGTGGCAGTCAACAAACACATACAATCAACACAGTCAATATTCCTGAGAAAAATGTTTGTGTAAGCTTAAGAACACAGTCCTTTGTTTCCTAAAGGCACGGGGTCCTCGGTCCTTCTAGGTAAGGACCCTGGAACAGGCAAGGAAGACAATCCTTTAAAACAGGGGCAGAAGCAATGTCTGTTTCTTGTAAACAATTAAGGCACAGTCCATAAAGTGCAATTTGGGAAACAGTTCCTGGGCAGGATACGGCACAGTCCATAAGTTGAGAGTGAAGACTCCCCAACTTTGCTTGAGGTGCCCACATATCCAGCACAAAAAGAGCACAACAGGTACAAATAAAAATAAGGAAAAAAAATAAAAGGTAGCTTGTCCAGCTATTCAAGTGTGTCTTTTTTCTTTACCATATTACCCATATTAGTAGTGTTGAGCGATACCTTCCGATATCAGGAAATATCGTATCGGATTGGATCGGGCCGATACCCAAAAAGTATCGGATATCGCCGATTCCGATACCGGAAACCAATGCAAGTCAATGGGACACAAATATCGGAATGAAAATAAACCCTTTCTTTCCTTGTAGGTTAATTCTACATGAAGTAAAACAACTAAGAATAATGTAGAATGACATGAAAAGCCGGCAATTCATCAGCGGCATACACCGGTACCCGACAATTTACAACAGAAAGAATAGAGCTTCACACATAGATTAGATAGATAGAAACATGTCAGTCACATATATATGAAGTACAGTGACAGTGTTGCTTACTGTACTTGTCATTTAGTGTAAAGGATTTATTAAAAAAAATATTAGTGTTTTCGTGCACCGTCTCTTTAAAAAAGCCGGCCGGCAATTCAGCAGCGGTACCCGACAATTTATAACAGACAGAATAGAGCTTCACACATAGATTAGATAGATAGAAACATGTCAGCCACATATATAAGAAGTACAGTGACAGTGTTGCTTACTATACTTGTCATTTAGTGTAAAGGATTTATTAAAAAAAATATTAGTGTTTTCGTGCACCGTCTCTTTAAAAAAGCCGGCCGGCAATTCAGCAGCGGTACCCGACAATTTATAACAGACAGAATAGAGCTTCACACATAGATTAGATAGATAGAAACATGTCAGTCACATATATAAGAAGTACAGTGACAGTGTTGGTTACTGTACTTGTCATTTAGTGTAAAGGATTTATTTAAAAAAATAATAGTGTTTTCATGCACCGTCTCTTTAAGAAAGCCGGCCGGCAATTCAGCATCTGTACCCGACAATTTAGAATAGAAAGAATAGAGAATCACACATAGATTAGATAGATAGAAACATGTCAGTCACATATATATGAAGTACAGTGACAGTGTTGATTACTGTACTTGTCATTTAGTGTTAAAATAAAGGATTTATTTTAAAAAAAATTGGCGTGGGGTTCCCCTTAATTTTAGTCTCTAGCGGAGGTTAAGCAGACAGCTGGGGCAAATGTTTGAAGCCTGGGAAGGGGGTAATACCCACGGAGCTTCCCAGGCTACTAATATCAGCCCCCAGCTGAATACCTAGCCTTTACTAGCTATTAAAATGGGGGAACCCCCCCAAAAAAATAACGTGGGGTCCCCCCTAATTTAATAGCTAGCACAGGCTAGGCAGACAGCTGGGGGCTGATATTAATAGCCCAGGAAGGGTGCCATGAATATTGGCCCCCTCCCAGGCTAGAAACACCAGCCGTCAGCCGCCCCAGAAATGGCGCATCCATAGGATGCGCCAATTCTGGCACTTAGCCTCGCTCTTCCACGCTGCCCTGGTGCGGTGGCAGGGGGTAATAGGGTTTGGGTTGATGTCAGCTTATAATGCCAGCTGACATCAAGCCCAGGTTAGTAATGGAGAGGCGTCTATAAGACACCCCCATTACTAACCCCATAGTCAAAGTTAAAAGAAAACACAAACACCCAGAATAAAGTCCTTTAATTGAAATAAAGACACAATTCTTTATTGTTCTAAATTAAACCATACTTACCATCACGCCCATTCCAGCTGAAGCCAACGATCTCCTGCAATAAAAGTAAAATAATAAAGCAACCTCATCCTTACCTTTCCATGGTTCCCACGACAGCTTCAGCTCTGCTACATCGAGATGACAGGCTGGACCGCAGCAGAACGCTGCCATCCAGCCTGTCATCCCGCAGACACTGAGAAGCGCAGGCATGCTTGCGCTCCTCAGTGTCTCTCTGTGACGTCATCCAGATGAGCCGAGTTCATGTCCAATGAACTCAGCTCACCTCATGCACGTCACTGACAGCGTGGGAAAATTCTCCTGCACTCAGCGCTTCAGCGTGAGAATTCTCCCACGCTGTCAGTGACATACATGAGGTGAGGTCATGTCCAATGAATTCAGCTCACCTCATGCACGTCACTGACAGCGTGGGAAAATTCTCACGCTGAAGTGCTGAGTGCAGGAGAATTTTCCCACGCTGTCAGTGACGTACATGAGGTGAGCTGAGTTCATTGGACATGAACTCGGCTCATCTGGATGCCGTCACAGCCAGACAGTGAGGAGTGGAAGCATGCCTGCGCTTCTCAGTGTCTGCGGGATGACAGGCTGGATGGCAGCGTTCTGCTGCGGTCCAGCCTGTCATCTCGATGTAGCAGAGCTGAAGCTGTCGTGGGAACCATGGAAAGGTAAGGATGAGGTTGCTTTATTATTTTACTTTTATTGCAGGAGATCGTTGGCTTCAGCTGGAATGGGCGTGACGGTAAGTATGGTTTAATTTAGAACAATAAAGAATTGTGTCTTTATTTCAATTAAAGGACTTTTTTCTGGGTGTTTGTGTTTTTTTTAAATACTTTACTAGAAATTCATGGTGGTCATGTCTAATATTGGCGTGACCCCATGAATTTCGGGCTTAGGGCCAGCTGATAATACCAAGCTGGCCTTAACCCCTTTATTACCCAGTGAGCCACCGCACCAGGGCCCTGGATGAGTTGGGTACAGCGCCAGAAGATGGCGCTTCTATGAACGCGCCATTTTCCGGGGCGGCTGCGGACTGCAATTTGCAGCGGGTGGGGCCCAGAAAGCTTGGGCCTCCCTGCGCTGCGGATTCCAGCCCCCAGCTGCCTTGTTGTACCTGGCTGGACACAAAAATAGGGCGAAGCCCCACGTATTTTTTTTTTAAATTATTTCATGAAATTCATGGAATAATTAAGAAAAAAAGGGCCTCCCTATATTGTTGTGTCCGGCTAGGTACAAATAGGCAGCTGGTGGTTGGGGGCAGCCCGTTCCTGCCTGCTGTACCTGACTGGACACAAATATAGGGCGAAGCCCCACATAATTTTTTTTAATTATTTCATGAATTTCCTGAAATAATTAAAAAAAAATTGACGTGGGGCTTTGCACTATATTTGGGTCCAGCCAGGTACAGCAGGCAGGAACGGGCTGCCCCCAACCACCAGCTGCCTATTTGTACCTGGTTGGACACAACAATATAGGGAAGCCCTTTTTTTCTTAATTATTCCATGAATTTCATGAAATAATTAAAAAAAAAAAAAACGTGGAGCTTCTCCCTATTTTTGTGTCCAGCCAGGTACAACTAGGCAGCTGGGGGATGGAATCTGCAGCGCAGGGAGGCCCAAGCTTTCTGCCCCCCGCTGAAAATTGCAGTCCGCAGCCGCCCCGGAAAATGGCGCGTTCATAGAAGCTGGATGCTGTACCTGGCTGGCATACAAAAATATGGCGAAGCCCACGTCAAAAGTTTTGGGAAAAATTAATTAAAAAATAAATAATAATTTAGGGACTGCATCTTTATTAACTCCACAAATGTCATTTAGTGTTAAAATAATGGATTTATTTAAAAAAAAAATGGCGTGGGATCCCCCATAATTTTAGTCTCTAGCGGAGGTTAAGCAGACGGCTGGGGCAGATGTTTGAAGCCTGGGAAGGGGGTAAAACCCACGGAGCTTCCCAGGCTACTAATATCAGCCCCCAGCTGAATACCTAGCCTTTACTAGCTATTAAAATGGGGGACCCCCCCCAAAAAAATGACGTGGGGTCCCCCCTATTTTAATAGCTAGCAAAGGCTAGGCAGACAGCTGGGGGCTGATATTAATAGCCCAGGAAGGGTGCCATGAATATTGGCCCCCTCCCAGGCTAGAAACACCAGTCGTCAGCCGCCCCAGAAATGGCGCATCCATAGGATGCGCCAACTCTGGCACTTAGCCTCGCTCTTCCACGCTGCCCTGGTGCGGTGGCAGGGGGTAATAGTGGTGGGGTTCATGTCAGCGCCAGCTGCCATGAAGCCCAGGTTAGTAATGATGGGCGTCTATAAGACACCCCCATTACTAACCTACAAAGTGTTAAAAAGAAAAAACACACTACACCCAGAAAAAAATAATTTATTTGAAATAAAACACACAATTTTATTTAATTCTTAGTTTACTAAAAATAATAGTTACCTGTCCACGTTCCTGCGCTGATCTCCCATGCACAGCTGTCACATCTGGAGATGGTGACAGCTGTCATGGCTGCTGTAAGCTCACGCTGCCGGGAACACGTCCGCTCCCGGCAGCGGGAGCCACTGACTGAGGTCACCGGAGTGCATTCAGGCAGCGCAGCTCCGGAGACCTCCTTTACGGCACTGCTGTACCGTGGGAATTTCTCACGATACAGCAGGGCCGTAAAGGAGCTAACCGGAGCAGCGCTGCCTGAACTCCGGTGAACCCTTACGGCCCCGTCATTCTAGCGGCGGCAGCGGTTCAGAGCGGTCACATTCTATGTGGCTGCTCTGAACTGGAGATGTTCGTGGGACACTCGTGGACTGCTACGGAGGGGTAAGGATAAGGTTGTGGTTTATTATTTTATATTTTATTACAGGAGATCGATGGCTTCGGGGAATTAGGTGTCTAGGTGAGTATAGGTGTAGTTTTTTATTTTTTACTTTATTTTAGGTGGCGATCGGCGGGGACAGGTAATGTATGAACTAATTTATTGTAGGCAACCACTGGCCACCAATGACATGTATTTAACATTTATTGGGGACACAGTAGGGCAATTTAAATAGCAGGATCAGTCTGATGGGAACTACTGCTCCCATCGAGCTGATCCTGCTGGCAGGAGTGGACGGGGGACAGACATAGGCCGATGGGAGTAGTAGTGTCACATCGGCCTATGTCTGCCTGCACGCACACACCCGCACACATCGCACAGACACCGCGCACACCCACACGAACATCGCGCACACACCCCGCACACACACCCCGCACACACACTAATCATGACGGGTCTGGGAGGTGAGGCTGACCTGTGCGGCCGTGGGAAAGTTCATGTGAGTTCATGCAGTCAAGCATGAACTCACATGAACCCTCTGAGGGCAACGCGGCGACTTCAAATGAACAGCTGATCGGCATCAGCTGATACCTCAGCTGTTCATTTGAAATAACCGGTGGGAAAGCGCAGCACAGAACGGGAAAGCCGGCGGTGAAGTCTTTTCACTGCCGGCTTCCCCGCCCGGGTCCTTCACTCCCCGCTCCTTGGAGCTGCGCTCCCCGCCCGGTCCTAACTTACGATCGGGATGGGAGGTGGCGAGGGGAGCGGAGGATCGGGGTGGGAGGCTGCGGGGAAGCAGTATGGGGCTGTGTGATTGTTTAAAAGCCGGCGGCTTTATACCGCCCGCCGGCTTTTAAACAATCAGGAGAATTCTCCCCCGCTGGGATGGCATTCTGATGACAGGCTGGATCGCGCTGCCATCCAACTTGTCATCCTTCACAGACACTGCAGAGCGCAGGCATTATGGGAACTTCCGATTCCGGTATCCGATATTGTAAAAGTATCGGAATTAAGTATCGGAATTCCGATACCGCGAATATCGGCCGATACCCGATATTACAGTATCGGAATGCTCAACACTACATATTAGAGGTCTGAAAAGTCCCAGGGGGTGACAGATTCCCTTTAAGCATATCAGGTGAGGAGGCTTTTAAAACCGCAATGCTCCTCTGGGGAATATGCAAATTGTCTCTTCAGAGAGGAAGAGAACTAGAACTCTAGTGCCACCTACAGGAGGTAGCAATCCTAAAGTCAATAGTGACCCTTTAACGAGCCTTATCACATGACTTAGGATAAAAGCCAAGACCAGAAACTCAATTTGCAGACACTGTGTTTTGGGGTATTGCTCCTCGTCAGTGCAAAGTTTTCCATCATGGGCCTTTCCAGCCCAAACCGTAACACAGTCATTGGTGGCTTACCAGCCTTTAAAGGAAACACAAACATGGCCTAGGACCCGATTGGTTACTTTCTGAGACGGGGGAACTGACCCTTTAACACTGCGAGCAGCTAACACAACTCTGTGACTTTTCAGGTAGCCAAACAGTTCTAGTCCAGCTTCTCTTTCTTTTAGCCGGATGCTGGCGGCGCTCCACAGTATATATATATACCTGGCTGTTTTGTGGCGTGGATGGTGGGGAGCTGCCCCGTGGCTCGGGGAGACTCCCCCCTTCCTGCTTCTGTGGAGGCCGCAGCTCCCTGGGTTGTTGCCTGTGGTGCTGACTCACTCTCCACCCCCGAACAGGTGCCCGGTGGGGGTGGGGAAGAGCCCCCCTTATCTGGCCCATGACTCTTGGGTGGTACTCCTCCATCTCAACGATACGGGACACTGATATATGGTATACCAAACCCGAGGTCCCCATATTTTTAAAAACTGCACTTTGTCCCCTGGCCAGAGACTGCAGGTCCGCTGTACAACATCATATGCAGTATCTACCCGTCACAAAAGCTTTTAAATAAATGTGGTCTCACTTACTGCAAATCTTGCCATTATGCTGTAGTAACCAAGACATTCAGCTCTGCTATCAATAAAACATGCTAGACCATCAACAGCTATATTACCTGTAAGACTGCAGGAGTTATTTATTTGGTAGAGTGTGTAGCCTATAAAGTGCAATATGTGGGCTGTCCGTCAGGACCATTAACGAAACAAATCCGCAGGCACATCTCAGATGTTACAAGCCCAAATGCGGTAAATGTGTCAGCTGTTTCTAAACATTTTATATATAAACATATAGTTTAGAGAGATACAGCACTTAAAATTCTCAGGAATAGAGAGAGTAACAATAATAATAATAATAATAATAATACCATTAACAATACCATTTCGAGGGGGAGATTTAAAAAGGAAAATTCGAAATAGGGAAAGCTGGATCTTCAAGCCGCAGACCCGCGTTCCTATGGGATTAAATGTAAGACAGGATCTCATTTTACAGTACAATTCATTTCCTTGTATATATTTATCTATTTTTATGGGCACTTACATATTGATTGCCAGGTTTTAAATGTGTTTGGAGATTTTCTATGTTTCCACTTCAGTTTCCCAGTGCATCTTTTTCACTTATTTGGCTGATGTGCTGTTACAATGTTTTTTCACTTGTAATGGATCAGGTTTTAGATCTAATTGGTAACTCAGCACAGGGTGGAGTTGTCCAACTATATGTATTATGTTTCTAACCTGCCACAATAGATCATGACTAAGACTCAAGCAGTCGAAACTCGTCAATCTTAAATTGGACACTTGATGGTTGCTGGTTTCTACGTCTATATTTTAATTGGATCGAAATAAAAGTTTTTGGAAATTTTATTCCTTCATCGCTGGAGAATATCTTCCAATTTACATAAAGATAGACTCTCATTCTGGAGGACCAGATAAATAGTTTATGTCGATCTGGAAAACCCATTCTGGAGGACACGTTTCATAGTTCCTTTTCATGACAGGTTCTCAACATACAATAGCAATCTTTATGAGACAACCTGTACTCAGTTTTGTCTCCAAGGATCCCATGGCCATTCATGGGCTGCCATTCACATATCGCATGTGCACCCTTGGTGTACCCTAGATGCCTAGATCTGACACACTAGTTGAGTAGCTCAAGATCAAGATCCTCACCTCTGAGACGGTTATAGTGAAACACCTCCAGAAATCCACCTCTTTAAGAAAAGCACCCCTGATTTAGCCCAGATCTTTTTTTTCTTTTTTTTTTTAACAATTTTGTACAATACTTCAGTATATCCCACTTCTTTGTCATCTAGAAGACTGTTCTTCACTGGAATTTATGATGGCCATCACACTGTAGTTTTAAATTATCAACATAAAAATAAACCCGCCACTTAAAGTAAGTGAAAACGGGGAAGAAAATAATAATAATGTATGAATAATGAGTAGAGGGTTTTGGTGAGGCATCTGCCAACACTTGATGTGATCAGTGCTGAATATCAAATTATATTTTCATTGCTTCATTCCTGTTTGGGACATTTCTTTGTGTTGATTTAAGATCCCAGTTGCTGCTTTCATGAAATTTCACCCTGGGCAAGAGATATCTTTGTTTTCATAGTACACACCAGGAAAGAGACATTTTTCTTTCAATTGCCAGATGATGAGTCCGTTTTTGGAGGGCAATTATATAAGATTACAAGATAAGAAATTATTCATATAAGACCTCATCATCAGCACATAAATAGGAAGCTTGTTCTATTAAAGTCCACATTCGAACCAAGTGGAAATTTCACCATTGGAGCTGAGATGTTCTCCTCAACGTGTGTGTTCCTTTTTCTGGTCATCACTCTCAGTAATACTGAAGACACATGTCCAGGTAAGTTACTGTTAGAGGGTTAAGAGACCAGAAAATGTTATATGTGTTGGATATTACTCAGTGTTTATTACAGAGATTTTCAAGGTTAATGCATGTTTTTAATGGAAAATCTATTTTCATATATATATATATATATATATATATATATATATATATATATATATATATATATATATATACAGTACAGACCAAAAGTTTGGACACACCTTCTCATTTAAAGATTTTTCTGTATTTTCATGACTATGAAAATTGTACATTCACACTGAAGGCATCAAAACTATGAATTAACACATGTGGAATTATATACTTAACAAAAAAGTGTGAAACAACTGAAAATATGTCTTATATTCTAGGTTCTTCAAAGTAGCCACCTTTTGCTTTGATGACTGCTTTGCACACACTTGGCATTCTCTTGATGAGCTTCAAGAGGTAGTCACTGGAAATGGTCTTCCAACAATCTTGAAGGAGTTCCCAGAGATGCTTAGCACTTGTTGGCCCTTTTGCCTTCACTCTGCGGTCCAGCTCACCCCAAACCATCTTGATTGGGTTCAGGTCTGGTGACTGTGGAGGCCAGGTCATCTGGCGTAGCACCCCATCACTCTCCTTCTTGGTCAAATAGCCCTTAAGGTACCGTCACACTTACCGATGCTACAGCGATCCCGACAACTATACGACCTGGCAGGGATCGTTGCTGCGTCGCTATGTGGTCGCAGGTGAGATGTCAAACAGTCAGATCTTCCCAATGACGCAGCAATGATACGGCGACCCGTAGCGACCTGTATAATGATGCAACGCAAATGCACGCCTATGTGTCTCAGTTCTCAGTCACCAACGAGGTCGTTGGTAAGGTGTCAAACACACCGATGCATGCTACCCAGCGGGACCTCAACGATCAAAAAATGGTCCACGCCATTTCGACACGACCAGCGATCTCACAGCAGGGGCCTGGTCACTGCTACATGTCAAACGTAACGAGATCGCTGCTAAGATCACTGTTGCGTCACAAAACTTGTGACTCAGCAGCAATCTCGCTAGCGATCTCGCTTAGTGTGACGGGGGCTTTACACAGCCTGGAGGTGTATTTGGGGTCATTGTCCTGTTGAAAAATAAATGATGGTCCAACTAAACGCAAACCGGATGGAATAGCATGCCGCTGCAAGATGCTGTGGTAGCCATGCTGGTTCAGTATGCCTTCAATTTTGAATAAATCCCCAACAGTGTCACCAGCAAAGCACCCCCACACCATCACACCTCCTCCTCCATGCTTCACGGTGGGAACCAGGCATGTAGAGTCCATCAGTTCACCTTTTCTGCGTCGCACAAAGACACGGTGGTTGGAACCAAAGATCTCAAATTTGGACTCATTAGACCAAAGCACAGATTTCCACTGGTCTAATGTCCATTCCTTGTGTTCTTTAGCCCAAACAAGTCTCTTCTGCTTGTTGCCTGTCCTTAGCAGTGGTTTCCTAGCAGCTATTTTACCATGAAGGCCTGCTGCACAAAGTCTCCTCTTAATAGTTGTTGTAGAGATGTGTCTGCTGCTAGAACTCTGTGTGGCATTGACCTGGTCTCTAATCTGAGCTGCTGTTAACCTGCAATTTCTGAGGCTGGTGACTCGGATAAACTTATCCTCAGAAGCAGAGGTGACTCTTGGTCTTCCTTTCCTGGGGCGGTCCTCATGTGAGCCAGTTTCTTAGTAGCACTTGATGGTTTTTGCAACTGCACTTGGGGACACTTTCAAAGTTTTCCCAATTTTTCACACTGACTGACCTTAATTTCTTAAAGTAATGATGGCCACTCGTTTTTCTTTACTTAGCTGCTTTTTTCTTGCCATAATACAAATTCTAACAGTCTATTCAGTAGGACTATCAGCTGTGTATCCACCAGACTTCTGCACAACACAACTGATGGTCCCAACCTCATTTATAAGGCAAGAAATCCCACTTATTAAACCTGACAGGGCACACCTGTGAAGTGAAAACCATTTCCGGTGACTACCTATTGAAGCTCATCAAGAGAATGCCAAGAGTGTGCAAAGCAGTCATCAAAGCAAAAGGTGGCTACTTTGAAGAACCTAGAATATAAGACATATTTTCAGTTGTTTCACACTTTTTTGTTAAGTATATAATTCCACATGTGTTAATTCATAGTTTTGATGCCTTCAGTGTGAATGTACAATTTTCATAGTCATGAAAATACAGAAAAATCTTTAAATGAGAAGGTGTGTCCAAACTTTTGGTCTGTACTGTATATATATTATATATATCGAAAGTCCACACAAGAAGAATCATTTCAAAACTTTTCCAACCTTTAATTTTGCCCATAATCTGTACAAATCCACTGAGAGACAAACTAAAATCATTTTGAGGGCAAAGTAAAAAGAACAAAGCTAAAATAGTGTGGTTGCATACATGTGAGCACCTGCTTATAATTTGGGATATGGTTGTGTTCAGAATTAGCCAATCACATTTACACCTATGTTACATAGTAGTCAGTACAGAGCTGCCATCAATTACAGAGATTTTGATTAAAGTTTTGCTGTTTTAGTAGGATTTTCCTGACATTTTCTTAGTTGCATTTTACAGCAAAAGTCATGGTTAATTAACAGCTTACAACAAAGCAAAGGTATCTCTTTGTTGAAAGTTATCAGTCAGGAGAGGGGTAAAAATTAATTTCCAAGGCATTAGATTTATCAGGAAACACTTTGAAGACATCATCAAGAGGTGGCTTAAATTTGGCACAACAGTATTATTACCTAGAGCTGAATGTCCCTCAAAAATTGCTGAAAAGACAAAAAGAATATAGGTTCAGGAGGCTGCAAGAGGCCGATAGCAACATTAAAGGAGCTGCAGGAATTTCTGGCAAGCATTGGTTATGTGCTGATTGTGACAAAAATCTTCAGTATTCTTCACAGTTGTTCTGGCCTGTGGGGCAGAATGGCAAGACGGAAGCCTTTTCTTACAAAATAACATCCAAGCCCAGCAATGTTTTGCCAAAACCTACATCAAAGTGTGCAAAAAGCATGGCTTCACCAGAAAAAAGATCAAAGTTTTGGAATAGTCCAGCCAGAGCCCAGACCCAAATCCAGAGGAAAATCTATGAGTGACCTGGAGAGAGGGCTGTACACAGGAGATGCCCTCACAATCTGACAGATGTGGAGCTAATCCAAGGAAAAGTGGACAAAGATTGGCCAACTTAGATCTGCCATGCTGATAGACTCCGACCCAAAAAGACTAAATACTGTCAGAAATTCAAATGGAACTTCAACAAAGTATTAGTTTAAGGGTGTGCATATTTATGCAATCACATTATTTTACTTTTTTATTTTTCCACCTGAAAAGATTTCAGTTTATTTTTCAATTGGATTGTACAAATTATGGGCAACATTAGGGGTGGAAAAAGTTCTGAAATGATCCTTCTTGTTATGTTTTTTTTTGCATGCCAAAACCCTAGCATTTTAACAGGGGTGTGTATACTTTTTGCACTCACTGTACAAGCACATATTTTACAAATACAGGAAGGGAATACAGAATCTGTTGAATCTTGGATCAGCAATACTGTTCATATTTACAGTAATATATGGAGCCAACACAAACCAATTTGTTATGACTAATGTGTTTTTTGCAATTTAAAGGTGGCGCAGAGCAGTTAACTATTCTTCGAGGGTGTCCTGGGGCCCCCGGTGCCCAAGGAGATATAGGAAAACGTGGATTTCCAGGAGAGAGAGGTCAGTGTCTTTACTGCTGGATGGACTATCAACTTCAAATTAGCATTAAGGTGTACGCAATGTACAACCTGTACTTTTACATTGATATTCAGATTAGCATAAAACACAGTTAAAAAAATACCTCAACTCTGTAAGTCATGAAGCAAAAAGGTCTTATAGGCCTAACATGTCATACAATATGTGATCCTGTCAAGTTTAATTGGAGTTGGTGATAAATGAAAACCATAGATTGTCTTGTGCATTTTACGAAACTGTGTATCTCCCCGTGCTTCTTTTAATATGTTCCTTTGGACCCCTCATTCTTTTAATAATTAGTTTCTACTTTTTTAATTCCTTAGCTGTTTAACCCATGACTGAAGCCTTTTTAAGTGGTAGCTACTAAATCTGGTCTATGTTATATTCACTGATGCCCCTTTTGTTGCTTGTAGTGACGCTTCTCTAGGTTGTAACTACAACTTCTCTAGATGTTACAGTATCTGATCAGCTTCTCTTGATAATGTCCATTAGTGATGAGCGAGCCTGCTCGCCACTGCTCGGTACTCGGTCGAGCATCACTGTTCTCGACATGCTCGGCACTCGGCAAGTATTTCCGGGTTGCTCGGGAGGGAACTCGGGTCCCTGCCCAGCATGTTTGGAGACTGCTTGCCACGCACTGTAATGCCGTAGCCATGTTGGTTGTGGCAGGGGCGGACACTGACTGCTTGGTGCCCCTGTGCAAGAAATGTGTCTGGACCCCCCACCTTTTATGGCGACAAAGCTACAGATGTACAGTATATATAGCCACACACACATATATACCTCTTACATAGCCTCCTTTATTATGTATATTGCCGTCCCTTATTACACAGTGCCCCCTCTTGTTATGTACAGTACCGTCTCTTACATATCGGATAATATAGCACCCTGTTTTTACTACATACTGTCCTCTCTTGTTAGATATATAATGCAATGACAGCTGGTGGAGCATGGGAAAGCTTCTTTTCTAATGGAGGAGCTGATGGACTGGTCTTCTGGTCACCGGCTCCTCCATCAGCCGTCATTTTATATCTAATAAGAGAAGACAATGTAATCAAAGAGGGCGCTGTCAATAACAAAAATAACAAGAATATGCTATGTAAGGGACAGCACTGTACATAACAGCAGAGGAAGCTATATAATAAGAGCCATATATAACTAAAGAGGATGGTACGTAATAAGGGAGGGTGTTATACATAATAAAAGAGGAAACTATTTAGCTAAGGACGGCGCTATACATAATAAGTGAGTACACTATATACTAAGGGACTATGCTATACATAATAAGGCTACATTCCTGTATCTGTGTGCAGTGTCGGTGTGTGGCCGCTTTGACAGATGCATTGAGCATGTCCTATGCTGATCCTCAAAATGGGATCAGAACAGGACATTCTATGACCCTCACAGATCTCATTCTCAGATCTGTGATTTTCATGGATGTATGAATGGATCTATATTTAGATTTGAGAGTCCTCAGTGGTTGATACCTTTTAATGGCTAACTGAAAAGATGGTAACAAATTGCAAGCTTTCTAGACTACGCAGGTCTCTTCATCAGGCTAGTATAACACAAAATCTGAAGAGTCACATATTTATACACAATAAGACACAAAAATAATGCAATAGATAAGACAGGTGATGGAAAGCAGAGTTATTATGGAAGAGATAAACAGTTCTGGCTATAAATATTTTAGCAGTTAATAGATAAGTAGTGTGAAGGTTTTATTGTCCTGTGACTAGGTCCAGTGTTATGATGGCCTCACAAGTCTGAGTGGCACATTCCTTAGTTGATGTAGAATGACATAAATCCATGCGACACATTCATTCCTGCTTTGAAAGTGTCAAAGGTCATCATCAGTTTATAATCTGAGATTCTTCTTTCTCTTTGAGATTTGACATTACCTTTTAATACCAGTAATTTCATGTATTTTATGCTGTGATCAGGGGAACAAAAATGCTTGGCTACAGGTAGATCTATTCTTTTTACTTTTATTTCTGATGATGATGATTCATCCTTGTCCTAAGTTTTTGCCCTGTCTCCCCTACATAAAGACCCCCAGCCTCCCCTCATTGCTCTCCCCAGCCTCCTCTCATTGCTCTCCCCACCCTCCCCTCATTGCTCTCCCCAGCCTCCTCTCATTGCTCTCCCCACCCTCCCCTCATTGCTCTCCCCAGCCTCCTCTCATTGCTCTCCCCAGCCTCCTCTCATTGCTCTCCCCAGCCTCCTCTCATTGCTCTCCCCGGCCCCAGCATTGCACTCCCAAGCCTCCTCTCATTGCTCTCCCCAGCCTCCTCTCATTGCTCTCTCCAGCCTCCTCTCATTGCTTTGCTCTCTCCAGCCTCCTCTCATTGCTCTCCCCAACCTCCTCTCATTGCTCTTCCCAGCCTCCTCTCATTGCTCTCCCCAGCCCCAGCATTGCACTCCCAAGCCTCCTCTCATTGCTCTCCCCAGCCTCCTCTCATTGCTCTCCCCAGCCTCCTCTCATTGCTCTCTCCAGCCTTCTCTCATTGCTTTGCTCTCTCCAGCCTCCTCTCATTGCTCTCCCCAGCCTCCTCTCATTGCTCTCCCCAGACTCCTCTCATTGCTCTTCCCAGCCCCCATTCATTCCCCTGTTCCTCTCCCCAGCTTCAGTTAAAAAAATAAAAAACACAACTTAGCTCGCTCCCCTGCAGCATCCTCCTCATCTCTAGTAACTTTCTCCCTGACATACAGGCCCGCACTGCATGATGACTTCATCAAGCAGCGCAGACCTGTGTCAGGAAGGAAGCGTTGGGCAGCCAGGAAGGAGAGGTGAGGATGGATCCCTGCAGCTCCGCTGCCATTTTCATCCTGTCAGAAGAGGAGCAGCAGGGATCGCACCATGCTCACTGCATATGATGAGGGCAATCTGGCCATGGGTCCCCTGGAGCCTGGGGCTCCGAGAAGAAGGCCAGATTGCCCTTATTATCAGCCGCCTGGCAAGAACACCCCTGCCCCGCCTGGCCCCGGTGCAGTTGCATCGGCTGCACCGGCGGTAGGTTCGCCTCTGTGTTGTGGGCATTACAGTGATTGGCTGGCCGCACAGGATCCTCAGGTCTATATAAGACCTGGCACCACTATGCTCATCACAGTCTATCCCGGAAACAGGCAGAGTAGGGAGAGATGTTGCTGAGCTAGGGACAGAATTGGCGATGTAATAGTTGAATGCAGGTATTCTACAGCAAGATATATATCCATCTGAACTAACAGTCCTTCTGAGGACTAATCCAGCTGAATATATTTAATGGTGAAGATGATAGCAGGAGTTAGGCAGGCAGGGTTTGTGGCAGTGTATACAGCACAAGAGAGTCCATTGCACATTCTGTCTGCTGCTGTTACTGATATCCGTAGACATAGCCCCAGATATCAGGTGCCAGGGCTAATTTTTTTTATCTTAATCCTGATTATTTGCTTAAAAAGCAATCCAGAGTACACCATTTTACTGCTCCATTTGCTTGTTAGCACTGCAGAATACAGACAGATCTTTTCCATCATTAGACGTGGTCCCATATTACAGTGATAAAAATCCAAAAATTTGTAGTGAACGTGGAAAATATTGTCCTTCATTTAGAGTTTGCAGCAGTGTGTCAGTGAAGCTATTCACACGTGTCGCTGGCAATAACAGGAAACTACAGGGCCACTATTTAAAACCGTGGATGACCGTCAGACGTATCACATATAACTGCGGTACAAATCCAGCCATTTCTGTCCTCCATTTACAGTTTGTAGCAGTGTCAGTGAAGCTGTTCACATGTGGTCGCTGTGACAAATAGAAAACTGCAGGGCCGCTATTTAAAACCGTGGATGACCGTCAGACGTATCACATATAACTATGGTACAAATCCAGCCATTTCTGTCCTCCATTCACAGTTTGTAGCAGTGTGTCAGTGAAGCTATTCACATGTGGTCGCTGTGACAAATAGGAAACTACAGGGCCGCTATTTAAAATCGTGGATGTCCGTCAGATGTATCACATATAACTGTGGTACAAATCGGCCATTTCTGTCCTCCATTTAGAGTTTGTAGCAGTGTGTCAGTGAAGCTATTCACCCGTGGTCGCTGTGAAGAATAGTAAACTACAGCGCTGCTATTCTTGGGTGTCCATCAGACGTATCACATATAACTGTAGTACAAATCCAGCCATTTGTAGTGAATGTGGAAAATATTATCCTCCATTTACAGTTTGTAGCAGTGTGTCAATGTACACCATTTTACTGCTCTATTTGCTTGTTCGCAGAATACAGCCAGATTTTTTAATTTTATTCACATTTCTATATTGTGGAAATAGAGAAACTTTTTTCTATGCTCAGATGTGATTATTTGGAGCTGATGATACCATCTAGCAGCACCTATCTCTATTGTAAATGCATCTAACAGCGTTATCGATAGGGAATAGAATAGATTTTAATTTTTTGGGGACAGCACGCAGAATAAAGCAATAATACCTGGCTGGATCGGTGTAATATGCTATCCATACTGTGATACCTCACCCATAAATGAATTTCAGATAAGGCAGTTAATATTCAAGAATATAGAATCTATTTGAATTGTCCTTCCCGTTATTAAGGAGTGTGTCTCCTATACTGTTATTGCATATACAGCAATTTCAAGGGCTGCCAAAAATTAGGATGCACTCCAATACACATTTGAAGAGACATAAAAAAATAAACAAATAAATAAATAAAAACACAGTAGGATCTTTCTTTAGTATAAAAACCAGACTCGCCAATGTTACCTCAATGTAATCACATTGTTCAGCTCCTGCACCTCCTCCTCCTGTTCGGCCTCCATCTCCGAAATAACCACATCAGTCACAAGTTGAAAGCACTGCAGCACTGCCTTGACCAAGCAGCAACAGGCTGTGCTGAAGATAACATGCTTAATGCTTAGGTGACAAACCACCCACCGCTGCAGAGTTGTTGAAAGCTGTAACACAGCAGCCTGATCTGTGGCTCTCACCGCTGAACATACAGCCAGGCATGGTCCTGTGTGACAATGGCCGGAACCTGGTGACGGAGAAATGACAGCTGGAGAAGATACGGTTTCCCTGTATGCCAGTCCTTTCATCTGAGATAAAAAAATATGGCTGTGGTGAAATAAAACTCTCTCCGAGAAGCAGCCCTGGCTAAGAAAAGTTTGTGTGAAGGTTCCCAGACACTCTATTGCTGCTTTTTTTACTGAGGATTGGAAGTGCTTATGCATGTTGGCTGCATACTTGCACTAATGTGGCGCCCCTGAGGGTTCGACCGCCACAGGGATGCTGCACTTCTTTAATGGAGTGTAGTGTTCCTCCTCTGAGGTAAGAACAGTGTGATAGTCGTGACCCAACCTTTGCATCCAACACCACATTTCTCCACCAGAGGGGGCTAGAATGCACAAGGTGCTGCCCTCCTGGTTACAGGGAACCTGGGGAACCAAGAGTGAGGGGAACCAGTTAGTGGGTGAGGGTGGAGGACCTACAAGTTAGTTACACTTTAAATTTCATATTTAATAAAAAAGCCATCTTTGGTCTTGGTTCTTTGACTGCCTTCAATCGCTCTTTGACTGTCTCTATGCTGTCAATTGCTGAGTGGACTGTGATCTCCCACCCTAACGCGGATCCTGTGTGGGCCCGCATCGGATGGAGACACGGCCCTCGTACACCGGCCTTGGGACGAGGGGTAGGTTGTAGACAAGGAATGTCTCGACCCGGTCAAGGACCAGGACCAAGAAGGCCAGGAGTTTAAGAGTGTGGTTCCATAGCAAATGGATCCCAGGCAGGATGCAGACGGAGCGGTGTAAGCCACCTGTCCTCGCCAACCTGATATATTCAGTGGGAGTCCGGCTGCAAGAGGGGTACCGGCCCCCGACACCCGACCTTGCTACTCCATGTCCTGGTCGGGAAAACCCGGTAGGCCCTGAGGATCCCCCCGGGTATCGGACGGAGCGGAGCTGCCACCCGTGCCCTTGTTCTGAGAGGAGCTCAGAGGGAGACCCGGCCTATTCGCACACACACAGACAGGAAAGGATTCGGTCTGTAGTTCAGGAACACTCTGGTGTAGGGTCCCGACTGAACGCTGGACTTACTCGGAGGTTGTCGGACCTCCGTCTCTGGTGACCGCAGGACTCCGCGGGGAGCAGAGAGTCGCCTTCCTTCTGGCATCTCTGAAGTGAGTAAAGCCTTGGAAGTTCACCCCTATGGCCTCCGGACTGTTTATTCTGCGCTACACTGCATGACGCGGCATCCGTTCTCCTCTACTACTACCCCCTCCATCCTGTCCCTCTGCCCTGAGGCCTCGCTCCGCCTGTGGGGAGTAGTAATAACTTTGGCCGCCATAACACCATGCCACAGCGGACTGCGGCGGCGCTGGTGGCCTTCACCAGGTGCCACAGGTGGCGTAGTCGTAAATCAGCCACTCAACCCGGATAAGCCCACACCATCCTTTTAATGTGACGGCCCTGAGCACGGGTCGGGTCCGGGCCACGGCTGCACCCCATCTCTCCATCACAGGACCCGACTCCGAGTCCCCCATCTCCCAGGGTAAAATAAAGGGCTTTTCGAGTAAGAGGCGTCACACTTGCATTCCAAGTAACACAAAGATAAGGAGATGGATGGCCTCATCATGAATAATTTGCTCGTTGTCTAGGAGACCGACCACAGCTGCTGTCTACCTTGTGAAAATTGCTGTCTTCAAGCTTGATTGTCCCAAGGCCCGCAATCCTATGCGTCGGGAGGATGTGTTCCGTCCCAGGGTCTCACTGGGTCCCAGATTCCACAATATTAACCCAGAGATGCATCAGTGAGATGTACTGTCCCTGGCCACATTCACTTGTCCACGTGTTTGTGGTTAGGCGGTCCTTCCCACTAAGTGTACTGGGGAGGGCATGGGTCATGTTCTGGGACCCGTGCCTGTGGAAGGTGGAGACGACACCGGGAGAAATAGTGGTGGCTGGGGACCGAGTATGGACACGCCACCGCCGCCGCCATGAGGTTGTGGAAAGCTTCCATCTTCACAAGCCTAAAAAGCAACATTTCAAGTGCAAGCTAGCAGTCCAGAAATGTGGCAGTTTACTATTGCGGCCGGTAAGTGGGTGGGTGGGTGGTTGGCTGCATACTTGGGCTTGCATTCCAAATAACAGAAAGCTAAGAAGATGGATGGGCTCATGAATAATTTGTTCGTTGTCTATGAGACCGACCACAGTTGCTGTCTAACTTGTGAACATTTATGTGTTCAAGCTTGATTGACCCAGGACCCGCAATTCACTGTGTCGGGAGGATGTATTCTGTCACAGGGTCCCACTGGGTCCTGGATTCCACAATATTAACCCAATGATGCATCAGTTAGATGTACCGTCTCTGGCCACATTCACTTGTCCATGTGTTTAGGGGGTCCTTCCCGCTAAGTGCACTGAGGAGGGTACGGGTAATGTTCTGGGACCAGTGCTTGTGGAAGGTGGAGACGACACCGGGAGAAATAGTGGCAGCTGGGGACTGAGTATGGACACCCGGCCGCTGCCAACATAAGGTTGTAGACAGCTTCAGCCTCCACGAGCCTAAAAGGCAACATTCCAAGTACAAGCAGCAGTCCAGAAATGTGGCAGTTTAGTATTGCGGCCTGTGGGTGGGTGAGGGGTTGGCTGCATACTTGCGCTTGTGACGCGCCCCCTGGGCCTGTGCTGTGCAGGGGAACCCGGAACCGGGCCTGTTGTAGGATGCTGGGGGTTGTAGTCTCCGTGTGGCGGTGACCCGGTCCGTGCCCAGGGTGGTCAAACCAGTGGCAGTCTATTTGTATTGTAATAAGTGTCCGACTACGCCACCCGTGGATTGCGGTCAGTGGGGACCGCCGCTGCGCTGCAGACCGCTGAGGCTGATGTTGTTTGCGCAGCTGAGTATGGGATGACTCCCCACGGGAGAAGTATTGCCTCAGGTCAGCTAATGTGGATGATGGTTGTGATGGTGTGAGTGTCCCAGTACTGATGGTGCTGGTGCGGCGAGGAACCACAGAGACGTGCAGTTGCAGTTTTCAATGCTTTACTCACAGTTCTTTATCAGGTCACTTGTGCGCAGTTAGGGCCGCCCGAGTCATGCTGCGTCCACCAGGTGAGGGACTCGGTCAACTCCCAGGCAATTCCGGAGTGTGGTTCAGAGCTCCCTTCTCTTTCCTTTCTCTGGCCGTCCCCACCAGTGACCCACCTTTGTCCAGCTTCCTCGGGCCTTCTGTTGGCGAAACCTCTCTCCGGTTTCCCTGACCCTATACGGTATGCCTTTCTGGTGGATGTAGTGAGGGGTCGCACCAAGATGTGGTAACAACCTCCGGTCTTTGGCTGAGGAATCTGTTGCCTCCACCAATTTGGGTTCCGGTACCCTGTTCTGCCAACCCTTCACCCTGTATCTCCTCTGGGCATACGGGGTTCCTTCTGTCCTCGTGTCTCTGGGCCTTTCTCTGTGTTCCTTGCTTCCTTTCTCCTCTGTTCCAGTTCCTTTCCTACTTTCCTTTCTGTTCCTTCTTCTCTCTCTCTCTCTCTCTCTCTCTCAGGCTCCAGCCTCCTGACAAGGCCTGCCTGCAGAGCAGAGCCCATGCAGGGGCTCTGCTTCCTGTCTTCTCCTCAGACTGTCTCCACTGAACTGAACTGAACTCAACCCTGTTCTAAGATGGTGCCCACCTTTTATACCTCCTTCTGACACCCGAGCCCAGGTGACTTGCAACCAATGGGCTCCTGCGTATGCCCAGAGACCCACCCCTATCTGCTCCTACACCACTGGGTATTCCACCCCCCTCCCAACTCCAGCCAGGAACAGAAGCTGTCGTGCCTGCACTTCTGTGGGAGCACCGTTGAGCTGTCCCTCGGAAATGGGGTGTGTGTGGTGCATGCAGCTAAACGAGTCCTGGTCCACACTCCATCCTTACCCGGGAGTGGAATATCACACCTCTGGTCTGAGGTGCAATACCCCTGTAGCAGCTGAGCCCTCAGGGTGCTACACTTGCATTCCAAGGACTGGGGTAGGGACAACTGAACGCTGCGAGGGGACAAGGACGTGGACGGTGATACACTGTGTGCAGAATTATTAGGCAAGTTGTATTTTAGAGGATTATTTTTATTATTGATCAACAACTATGTTCTCAATCAACCGAAAAGACTCAAATATCCAAGCTTATCATTTTTGGAAGTTGGAGTGTTTTTTTTTTTTAGATTTGGCTATCTTAGGAGGATATCTGTTTGTGCAGGTAACTATTACTGTGCAGAATTATTAGGCAACTTAAGAAAAACCAAATATAATCCCATCTCACTTGTTTGTTTTCACCAGGTAAACCAATATCAGTGCACAAAATTTAGAAATAAAAATTTCTGACATGCAAAAACAAAAACCAAAAAAATTTGTGATCAATATAGCCACCTATCTTTATGATGACACTCAACAGCCTTCCATCCATAGATTCTGTCAGTTGCTTGATCTATTTTCGATCAACATTGCGTGCAGCAGTCACCACAGCCTCCCATGCACTGTTCCGAGAGGTGTACTGTTTTCCCTCCCTGTAGATCTCACATTTTATAATGGACCACAGGTTCTCTATGGGGTTCAGATCAGGTGAACAAGGGGGCCATGTCATTATTTTTTCTTCTTTTAGACCTTTACTGGCCAGCCACACTGTGGAGCAGTTGGATGCATGTGATGGAGCATTGTCCTGCATGAAAATCAGGTTTTTCTTGAACGATACCGACTTCTTCCTGTACCACTGCTTGAAGAAGTTGTCTTCCAGAAACTGGCAGTAGGTCTGGGAGTTGAGCTTCACTCCATCCTCAACCCGAAAAGGTCCCACAAGTTCATCTTTGATGATACCAGCCCATACCAGTACCCCACCTCCACCTTGGTGGCGTATGAGTCGGAGTGGAGCTCTCTGCCCTTTATTGATCCAGCTTCTAGCCCATCCATCTGGCCCATCAAGAGTCACGCTCATTTCATCAGTCCATAAAACTTTTGAAAAATCAGTCTTAAGATATTTCTTGGCCCATTCTTGACATTTTATCTTATGTTTCTTGTTCAAAGGTAGTAATTTTTCAGCCTTCCTTACCTTGGCCATGTCCCTGAGTATCGCACACCTTGGGCTTTTTGATACTCCAGTAACGTTGCAGCTCTGAAATATGGCAAAACTGGTGGCGAATGGCATCTTGGCAGCTTCATGTTTGATTTTCCTCAATTCATGGGCAGTTATTTTGCGCCTTTTTTGGCCAACACGCTTCTTGTGACCCTGTTGGCTATTTGCCATGAAACGCTTGATTGTTCGGTGATCACGCTTCAAAAGTTTGGAAATTTCAAGACTGTTGCATCCCTCTGCAAGACATCTCACAATTTTGGACTTTTCAGAGCCATCAAATCTCTCTTCTGACCCAGTTTGCCAAAGGAAAGGAAGTTAATAATTAAGCACACCTTATATAGGGTGTTGATGTCATTAGTCAACACCCCTCCTCATTACAGAGATGCACATCACCAGATTTACTTAATTGGTAGTTGGCTCTCAAGCCTATGCAGCTTGGAGTAGGACAACATGCATAAAAGTATCAAAGTGATCAAAATACCCATTTGCCTAATAATTCTGCAGGCGGTGTAGTTGCAAGTCTGTAATGACAGGTGCAGGGCGGGAGGCATCTTCGCATGCGCCATGGACAGGGGATTGGCGTGCACGCACAACAGCGGAAGAGCCAGTGGTGTCACCTGCAGACACTCTTTCTGGACCTTGGCTTTCGGCCCAGCTAGTCAGGTGCTTTGCTATCATGTGCCTGAGCATTCTGGTGGTGGTCAGGTTGGTAGTTTTGGTGCTCTTGCAGATGCTGGCCTGGTAGATGTTGCAAATGGCCTTTTTGGGGTTATCTAAACAGTCTTTAAAAAAGAACCAAACTCAGGAAGACATAACGGTTGTACTGGCAACTTCTGTCGTGTTAGTGTTCAGGGGAGCAGTTCATTGTGTTATGATCTGCAACATAAACTAAGGAAAGAATGGGAAAAGCTGTCCCTACAGTAAGACTAAGCTGAATCCCTACGATGTAGCGGGCAGCCTGTTCCTTGTGAACAGACCCGCCTTCGTCCTCGGCTAGTCTGAACAGAGACCTATAGAATAAAGGGAGGGGTCCCTAAAAGAACTAAGGACTGGGACAAACAGAAGTTGTTGCAGAGCAAAAAGACAAACTGACAAAAAGTACTAGAGGTCCCAGAGGACCAAGCAAACTAGACAGAGATAGGCACCGAAGCACCTGGCTAGAGAGACAAGCAAAAAACACTGAAGTCCAGCAAAGCCAGAAGGGCGGAGCTGGAATATATAGGCAGCTGGTCACGTGACCGCAAAACACAAGATAGCAAAAACTAACAGGAGGGTTCTAACACATTGTGTCTGTGGCCACCACACTGTTTGTTCCTGCCTGTTGTGGTGCTAAGCCTCACTCCCCCTGTGTGCTGCTGTCCTCGCTCTGCATGTCCTCTTGCCAGGTTGGGTCAGTGACTTCATCGACCTTCGGGTGACCATGGCTGCTCAAATCGCTACATGCTATCTTCTGTTGCCCTCCTTGAAGCTGGCCGGCCGCGATGAAAAAGTGAACAGCTCTTGGGGTAACCCTGGACTCTAATCTCTCCTTCAAACCACATATCCAAGCTCTTTCCACTTCCAAGTGGACCGAGCGAGAAGCCTGAATCTATAAATGGAAAGATGAACAAAACAGTTCTTTGGAGTGTCCAAGTGTGTGATCAGTTGCCCCAGTGCACTCAGAATGGTGGGAGGAAGGAGGATCAGGGTGAAGAAGATGCCGACTCCAAGTAAAAAAAATCTCCCGAATCCGCACATTTCTCAACCACGAATCTACAAAAACACTAGTGCACGCCCTAATCATCTCCCGTCTCGACGACTGCAACCTCTTGCTCTGTGGCCTCCCCTCTAACACTCTCGCATTCCTCCAATCTATCCTAAACTCTGTTGCCTGACTAATCCACCTGTCCCCCCCGCTATTCCCCGGCCTCTCCTCTCTGTCAATCCCTTCACTGGCTCCCCATTGCCCAGAGACTTCAGTTCAAAACCCTAACCTTGGCATATAAAGCCATCCACAACCTGTCTCCTCCATACATCTGTGACCTAGTCTCCCGGTACTTACTTGCACACAACCGGCGATCCTCACAAGATCTCCTTCTCTACTCCCCTCTTATCTCCTTTTCCCACAATCGCATACAAGATATCTCCCGTGCATATCCCCTTCTCTGGTACTCTCTACCCCAACATTTCTGACTCTCGCCTACTGTTGAAACCTTCAAAAGGCACCTGAAGACTCACCTCTTCCGACAAGCCTACAACCTGCAGTAATCACCGCTCCACCATACCGCTGCACGACCAGCTCTATCCTCACCTACTGTATCCTCACCCATCCCTTGTAGACTGTGAGTCCTTGCAGGCAGGGTCCTCTCCTCTCCTGTACCAGTCGCTGTCACATTTTTGTTCAAGATTATTGTAATTGTTTTTGTGATGTATACCTCTTTTTCACATGTAAAGCGCCATGGAATAAATGGCGCTAAAGTAATAATAATAATAATGTGGTCTAGACTCACGGCTACTGAGACTTGACTTTGTGGAAGACAGGGTGGTGGTGGTGGCAAATTGACTGGAAGCATTATCTGCTATCCAATCAACAACCTTTTCACACTGCTCTGGCTTCAATAGTGGTGTTCTGCGGCCCCCTACAAATTGGGACAGGAAGGTAGTTCGACATGATGTGGGTGTTTGTTGTGTTCCCTCAGCAGGCGCAGTTTCATCTTTCCCACTCCCTCGTCCTCTGTGTGCACAATCACCATCACCATAACATACACTTCCCCGTCCCTTGCCACACACCTTGCCCATTTTAAATGGAGTTTAATATTTGTCACGTTGCCAAAAATGTCTGTATTACTGCGGTAATATAGGATCACGTCTGATGACCACAGTTTTAGGCAGAGACCTGGGAGTCAGAGATACTTCCAGGGGTCTTCCCCATGCTGTTCCCATGTCATTTGAGCACTGTTCCCACCGATTTAGGCAATTTTTAAGCCCTCTGCAGACCTCTTGGGGAGAGGATGGAGGCGCCGGAAAAATGCTCGAGTTTTCCATAGAGTTACATTGGGCTCGTTACTCAGACCGAGCACTCGAGTATTCCAATTTTCTCGTCTCGAACAACGAGCACCTGAGCATTTTAGTGCTCGCCCATCACTAATGTTCATCAGATGTACGCAGTGTCAATGTAATCATTTCCAAAGCATATTGTCATGGCAGGAAGAAAGGTATTAATACTCCTTTTTATACAAAATCAAGATTTTGGAATAGATTTTGGTACATTGATTGTAGAAAGCTATAAGGTACTTACTAAAATGCCGCTTTTTCAATCTCCCTTAAGAAATATAAGACCAATGATATTTTGTGTTACAATGTATGCAATGTTTCATTGTTCTTTGCAAAGATAATTTGTAACTTCTATTTTAATGCAGGAGAACCAGGTGCTCCAGGGCTTCAAGGTCTAAAAGGTAAAGTCTCACATAGACTCATCAAAGTTTCATTATACTCAGTTTCTTTGAACTTTGTGTATGATGTTGAACTCATATTGAACTATCAGAAACTTCTAACATATTATTTGTCCTCTTGTATGCAGGAGATAAGGGAGATCCTGGCTCTCTAGAAGCTTTACATGGTGAGTGAGAGTCCTTCTGGCATCTCTCTTTACACCGATAAGCAAATGGATCCTAGTTAGATGACGCTTGAGGGAGCAGGTCAAAGACAAAAAACAGTAAGACCAGACATGAAACACTGAGAGACTGTAGGGCAGACAGTGAGAAAATTAACAATGAGGGAAGTTATTTAGAACTGCAGTTTGGACTTTATGACTGCAGAATAAAAGTTACATAAGGCATATTTTACAGTTATAATCTTTTGATTTATTTTCTTATAATTAAAACATTATTATGAAGTACTCATCCGGGGGCAATTAATTATAAGAGTTGTGTCATGGAAGCATGTAGGGCATGTGGACCTAATATGGCGACATCTCCAGCCTGGGACCTCGCACCATCAGCCAGAACTATCTCTAGCAGAATGGTGGGTATATTAGGCTCCGTTCAGATCTGTATTGTGAGCCTTTATTAATAGTTCTGTCACAATTTCATCACTATTGAACAACTGACAGAATATTATACAGTGGGTACGGAAATTATTCAGACCCCTTTACATTTTTCACTCTTTGTTTCATTGCAGCCATTTGGTAAATTCTAAAAAGTTAATTTTTTCTCATTAAAGTACACTCTGCACCCCATCTTGACTGAAAAAAAAAGGAATGTAGAAATTTTTGCAAATTTATTAAAAAATAAAAACTGAAATATCACATGGTTATAAGTATTCAGACCCTTTGCTCAGTACTGAGTAGAAGCAGCCTTTTGAGCTAGTACAGCCATGAGTCTTCTTGTGAATGATGCAA
The DNA here is from genome assembly GCF_046119375.1 of Phyllobates terribilis. Lineage (NCBI taxonomy): Eukaryota > Metazoa > Chordata > Amphibia > Anura > Dendrobatidae > Phyllobates > Phyllobates terribilis. Next base: position 256,091,110 of record NW_027362767.1, on the reverse strand, counting down.
CAAGTTTTTCACACCTGGATTTGGGGATCCTCTGCCATTCTTCCTTGCAGATCCTCTCCAATTCCGTCAGGTTGGATGGTGAACGTTGGTGGACAGCCATTTTCAGGTCTCTCCAGAGATGCTCAATTGGGTTTAGGTCAGGGCTCTGGCTGGGCCAGTCAAGAATGGTCACAGAGTTGTTCTGAAGCCACTCCTTTGTTATTTTAGCTGTGTGCTTAGGGTCATTGTCTTGTTGGAAGGTGAACCTTCGGCCAAGTCTGAGGTCCAGAGCACTCTGGAAGAGGTTTTCATCCAGGATATCTCTGTACTTGGCCGCATTCATGTTTCCTTCAATTGCAACCAGTCTGCAGCTGAACCCTGCAGCTGATAAACACACCCATAGCATAATACTGCCACCACCATGTTTCACTGTTGGGATTGTATTGGACAGGTGATGAGCAGTGCCTGGTTTTCTACACACATACCGCTTAGAATTATCACCAAAAAGTTCTATCTTCGTCTCATCATACCAGAGAATCTTATTTCTCATAGTCTGGAAGTCCTTCATGTGTTTTTGAGCAAAGTCTATGCAGGCTTTCATATGTCTTGCACTGAGGAGAGGCTTCCGTTGGGCTGCTCTGTCATAAAGGCCCGACTGGTGGAGGGCTGAAGTGATAGTTGACTTTGTGGAACTTTCTCCCATCTCCCTAGTGAATCTCTGGAGATCAGACACAGTGATCTTGGGGTTCTTCTTTACCTCTCTCACCAAGGCTCTTCTTCTACGATTTCTCAGTTTGGCTGGATGGCCAGGTCTAGGAAGACTTCTGGTGGTCCCAAACTTCTTCCATTTAAGGATTATGGAGGCCACTGTGCTCTTAGGAACCTTAAGTAATGCAGAAATTCTTTTGTAACCTTGGCCAGATCTGTGCCTTGTCACAATTCTGTCTCTGAGCTCCTTGGGCAGTTCCTTTGAGCTCATGATTCTCATTTGGTCTGACATGCACTGTGAGCTGTGAGGTCTTATATAGACAGGTGTGTGCCTTTCCAAATCAAGTCCTGTCAGTTTAATTAAACACAGCTGGACTCCAATGAAGGAGTAGAACCATCTCAAGGAGGATCACAAGGAAATGGACAGCATGTGACTTAAATATGAGTATCTGAGCAAAGGGTCTGAATACTTATGACCATGTGATATTTCAGTTTTTCTTTTTCAATAAATTTGCAAAAATTTCTACATTTCTGTTATTTTTCAGTCAAGATGGGGTGCAGAGTGTACTTTAATGAGAAAAAAATGAACTTTTTAGAATTTACCAAATGGCTGCAATGAAACAAAGAGTGAAAAATTGAAAGGGGTCTAAATACTTTCCATTCTCACTGTAAGTCAATGGCACCTTTATGATAAGTCGTATGGGCGCAGCATCATGGCTTTAGTTATAAATTAAGCTGGCACTTATGGCTATATTTAAAAGAGGGTTTGTCTTCAAGAAAAAAACCCTCTAATATTCAGAAAATATGCATCCTGGCGAGGTGAAAAATATGGCACGGTGATAACCACCACAAGCTGCTGTAATATAGAAACCATACGGTGACAGAGATTGAAGGGAAAACAGAGCCTTAATATTGTGCAGGGAAAGAGTGGAGTTTTCTTTTAATGAGCTGATAGTAGAGGAGAATGATGACAGTGGAGGATCTGGTTGGACCAGTACCTGAGGATTACTAAAGCTGAAACCGATGTAGACATGGAGATGAGATGGTGAAGTTTTAAGAAGTTTAAGATTCAACCAGATCATCCATGTGTCTACTTCCAAACCAATCCCCAAACGGAACTGAGATTTGTTGTATTATGCTAGGCTTCCACTTCTCCTACTTGTTACTTATTCTTGTGTATTACAGCTGCACGGGACTGTAAATCTCTGCTGGAGAAAGGTTTCACCCTCAGTGACTGGTACATTATATACCTGGATGGAAACCAACCTCTAAGAGTTCTATGTGATATGCACACTGACGGGGGCGGCTGGATTGTACGTCTACTCTTATCATGCATTATTGGGTATCAATCAAGAAAGCTTGGAAATTAAATAGGTCAAGGTGCAATGTCATGCCCTCAATAATGTAAAATACAAGGATCAGGTCAAGGTTTCAGCATTTGTTTCTTGGTAGGTCTTCCAGAGGCGTTATGATGGCTCAGTTGACTTTCTACGTGATTGGAAGTCTTACAAGATGGGATTTGGCAGCCATCAATCTGAGTTCTGGCTGGGGAATGAAAATATTCACAAGATAACTTCATCAGGTAAATGATCATCAGGTCTTCCTATGACTAATGCTGGGGAGTAGCAATGGAGATGCCAAGCAAGAGTGGCCCATTATTGGCAAATCTGGGTCCTTACTCTAGAGATTAATAGGGTGCAACTTCCGAACTCCTATCATTGTGACCCATACTACTTGTCCTCTTTAATATTATAATTAGAAAACCATTTTAAAGTATAACTAGATGCATGTATAATACAATTTATTCTAGAAGAACTTGGCAGACCTTATCTAAGGTGGTTGTCCAGGATAAAGATATTGATGACCTACCCTTAGCCTCCATTCACTTAAATTCTTTCCGAACATTGTGACTGCCATCAATCTGAGACTGGGCTCCAAAGTCCCCTGGGTGAAAGGAACGGTAGTGAGCATGTGAGACCACCACAACAGTGACTTCTATGGATCATAGAAACAGTAAAGTTCTATAGAAATGACTGGATGGTCACTCATGCTCGCTACCATTTCATTCACACAGGAGATTTTCAGATTCTCCCGAGATCTCACATTAATCACTTATTCTGTGTATAAATAATAATTGTATTTAGTGGGATGAGCACTTTAAGAGGTGCTTATTATCTGCATACCGCTTTATCATTAAGTCTAATACGTTCATTTTTTAAGCTTTTAGGAATTCATTGTTTTTGCTTTTCTCACAGGTACATGGGAGCTGCGAGTTGATCTGCAGGACTTCGATAGATCCAATTCTTTTGCTAAATACAAGTCCTTTAAGGTGATGGGAGAGTCAGAGAAATACAAGTTGGTGGTTGAAGGCTTTGTCAGTGGTGATGCAGGTAAGGAGCAATGGTGTAATGATGGCCATGTGGTAGACAAGTGATGGATGTCGCTATAATATTTTGTATCTCGGTCCAGGAGATTCTCTGTCCTACCAGAATGGGATGAAGTTCTCCACTCTGGACCAAGACAATGACGCTGATAGCAGAAGTTGTGTGGACTTGTACAAGGGAGCCTGGTGGTATAACCAGTGCCACCAATCCAACCTCAATGGGCTCTACCTTCTCGGGAAACACGAATCCTTTGCTGATGGAGTTAATTGGTACTCGGGAAAAGGTTATAATTACTCCTACAAGAGATCAGAGATGAAAATCAGACCCGCTGAGTAATAGAAAGGTGCTCAGTACTCATGTAGTCCTCATCCTTTTCTGCAGAGTTCTAATGAAGTTTTTCCTGATAAATGGGTGACAACCAATGTAGCCACAATTGTAGCCAGTACAGGGGTTGCCACCCTGCTTTCTTAGAGGCCTAAATGGCGTAATCTCCCTCGTTCTGTATCAATACGGCAAAAGAGATTACATGTAAACATTTTAAAAGCCAATAGATCCCATCGACTCAGTATAGATCTCACTTTATTTACCCTCGGACAATTGTATATCTTTATGTCTGTGGACATTTTACCTTCACTCTTTTATGAAAAGAAATTTGGCACCATGATACTTTGCGCTCATTAAAAATAATAACAAAATAAAAATGACTCCTACACCTTAATCAACCATCTGTATTTTACATTTACTGCCACCCACAAAGGACCAGTTTTAAAAAAAACAGGGCCACCTCTGTATGGGGTGCTACAGCTCTGCCCAATTCAATTCAATGCAGCTGAGCTGCAATACCAGATACTGCCTGTAGATTGGTGCGCTAGTTCCAGAAAGAAAGGAGACTGGTCTAATCAGGACGTAACTACTAAGGCCGCCACCGAAACCGAGCCCAGCGAGTGAAGGGCCCACTGACGCCAGCAAATACTTCAGCTGGATGTGTATCCTCAGACGCATATTCAGTTGAAGTGTATTGCAGCGCAGAAACCCCTCGGGTCCGTGCTCAGCAATACATGCTGCCAGCCAAACAGAGGCCAGCAGCTGATGTCGGCGTGCACATGATTGGGGGCACATGTCAGTGACGTCATGCGCTCCCGTCACTTGCGCGCTGAAGTCATCAGCTGCCAGCTTCAAAAGTGGAGGGAGCAGAGGGAAGGTGACTATTTTTTGTTTTAAATCAGTGAGTACAGAGTGGACGCACTACTACATGGATGACTATGGGCTGTGTATTATACTACATGGATGACTATGGGCTGTGCATTATACTACATGGATGACTATGGGCTGTGCATTATACTACATGGATGACTATGGGCTGTGCATTATACTACATGGATGACTATGGGCTGTGCATTATACTACACGGATGACTATGGGCTGTGCATTATACTACATGGATGACTATGAAACAAAACCTACAAAAGACAAAAATATATCTCATACCCTACCATCATTATATATAAATGTAAAGCAAAGTTGCATAATAAATATAGGGTACTTAGTGAACTATTTTTGATCAAAAAAAGTATACAAGCCGTCCCACCAGCGGCAAGGTGACCCTAAATTGGGACGGTACCTATACTGCCTATATTAAAAACCTTACTGTATATCAAAGTTGAAGTAATGCATATAAAAGGGTAGACAAATAGGACCGGGTCCCAACTCCAGACCACCCAGGCCTGTGGTAAGCTACATATATACCAGTCAGCTCAACAAAGGGGATGCCACACCCTTAAATTGCACAGAATGCAAACAAGACAAAAAACCAGGCAATGTGAACTGAGGTCTAAGATGGTAGACATGCAAGAAATAGGAGCATGTTCACACTAGCAAAAAAGAAACAAAACCTACAAAAGACAAAAGACAAAAATATATCTCATACCCTACCATCATTATATATAAATGTAAAGCAAAGTTGCATAATAAATATAGGGTACTTAGTGAACTATTTTTGATCAAAAAAAGTATACAAGCCGTCCCACCAGCGGCAAGGTGACCCTAAATTGGGACGGTACCTATACTGCCTATATTAAAAACCTTACTGTATATCAAAGTTGAAGTAATGCATATAAAAGGGTAGACAAATAGGACCGGGTCCCAACTCCAGACCACCCAGGCCTGTGGTAAGCTACATATATACCAGTCAGCTCAACAAAGGTTTTGTTTCTTTTTTGCTAGTGTGAACATGCTCCTATTTCTTGCATGTCTACCATCTTAGACCTCAGTTCACATTGCCTGGTTTTTTGTCTTGTTTGCATTCTGTGCAATTTAAGGGTGTGGCATCCCCTTTGTTGAGCTGACTGGTATATATGTAGCTTACCACAGGCCTGGGTGGTCTGGAGTTGGGACCCGGTCCTATTTGTCTACCCTTTTATATGCATTACTTCAACTTTGATATACAGTAAGGTTTTTAATATAGGCAGTATAGGTACCGTCCCAATTTAGGGTCACCTTGCCGCTGGTGGGACGGCTTGTATACTTTTTTTGATCAAAAATAGTTCACTAAGTACCCTATATTTATTATGCAACTTTGCTTTACATTTATATATAATGATGGTAGGGTATGAGATATATTTTTGTCTTTTGTCTTTTGTAGGTTTTGTTTCTTTTTTGCTAGTGTGAACATGCTCCTATTTCTTGCATGTCTACCATCTTAGACCTCAGTTCACATTGCCTGTTTTTTTGTCTTGTTTGCATTCTGTGCAATTTAAGGGTGTGGCATCCCCTTTGTTGAGCTGACTGGTATATATGTAGCTTACCACAGGCCTGGGTGGTCTGGAGTTGGGACCCGGTCCTATTTGTCTACCCTTTTATATGCATTACTTCAACTTTGATATACAGTAAGGTTCTTAATATAGGCAGTATAGGTACCGTCCCAATTTAGGGTCACCTTGCCGCTGGTGGGACGGCTTGTATACTTTTTTTGATCAAAAATAGTTCACTAAGTACCCTATATTTATTATGCAACTTTGCTTTACATTTATATATAATGATGGTAGGGTATGAGATATATTTTTGTCTTTTGTAGGTTTTGTTTCTTTTTTGCTAGTGTGAACATGCTCCTATTTCTTGCATGTCTACCATCTTAGACCTCAGTTCACATTGCCTGGTTTTATGGATGACTATGAGCTGTGCATTATACTACATGGATGACTATGGGCTGTGCATTATACTACATGGATGACTATGGGCTGTTCATTATACTATATGGAGGACTATGGGGTGTGCATTATACTATATGGAGGACTATGGGGTGTACATTGTATTATATGGAGGACTATGGGCTGTGCATTATATTATATGGAGGACTATGGAGAGTGCATTATACAATATGGAGGACTATGGGCTGTGCATTATACTACACGGATGACTATGGGCTGTGCATTATATTATATGGAGGACTATGGGCTGTGCATTATACTACACGGATGACTATGGGGAGTGCATTATACTATATGGAGGACTATGGGCTGTGCATTATACTATATGGAGGACTATGGGGTGTGCATTATACTATATGGAGGACTATGGGGAGTTCATTATACTAAATGGAGGACTATGGAGAATACATTATACTATATGGAGGACTATGGGGAGTGCATTATATTATATGGAGGACTATGGGCAGTGCATTATATTATATGAAGGATATGGGCTGTGTATTATACTAATATAGACCACTATGGGCTGTGTATTATACTATATGGAGGACTATGGAGAATACATTATACTATATGGAGGACTATGGGGAGTGCATTATATTATATGGAAGACTATGGGCTGTGCATTATATTATATGAAGGATATGGGCTGTGTATTATACTAATATGGACCACTATGGGCTGTGTATTATACTATATGGAGGACTATGGGCTGTGCATTATACTATTTGGAGGACTATGGGCTGTGCATTATACTACATGGATGATGACTATGGGCTGTACATTAAACTTTTTGGTGATAATTCTAAGCAGTATGTGTGGAGAAAACCAGGCATTGCTCATCCCCTGCCCAATACAATCCCAACAGTGAAACATGGTAGTGGTAGCATCATGCTATGGGGGTATTTTTCAGCTTCAGGGACAGGACGACTGGTTGCAATTGAAAGAAACATGAATGCGGCCAAGTATAGAGATATCCTGGATGAAAACCTCTTCCAGAATGCTCTGGACCTCAGACTTGGCCAAAGGTTCGCCTTCCAACAAGACAATGAGCATAAGCACACAGCTAAAATAACAAAGGAGTGGCTTTAGAACAACTCTGTGACCATTCTTGACTGGCCCACCCAGAGCCCTGACCTAAACCCAATTGAGCATCTCTGGAGAGACCTGAAAATGGCTGTCCACCAACGTTCACCATCCAACCTGACGGAACTGGAGAGTATCTGCAAGGAAGAATGGCAGAGGATCCCCAAATCCAGGTGTGAAAAACTTGTTGCATCATTCCCAAGAAGACTCATGCCTGTACTAGCTCAAAAGGGGCTTCTACTCAATACTGAGCAAAGGGTCTGAATACTTATGACCATGTGATATTTCAGTTTTTCTTTTTTTATAAATTTGCAAAAATTTCTACATTTCTGTTTTTTTCCAGTGAAGAAGGGTGCAGAGTGTGTTGTAATGAGGAAAAAAAATTAACTTTTTAGAATTTACCAAATGGCTGCAATGAAACAAAGAGTGAAAATTTTAAAGGGGTCTGAATACTTTCCGTACCAACTGTATTTTGCCGGCTATTGTTTATTTTATTTATTATATTATTATTTTGTTTGGTAACCGGACCAGATGTCATAGTATAAGTTGTTATTACACCCGACTCCAAACCGCGTCCCAACAGTAATAACAACAAACTCTCTTCCTCAACCATGTTACCCAAAGTTATTTTCCAATCCTGCCATGTTTTCCATGCCTGATCATACTTGGTCTGCTAAAGACAAGGAAATTAATTCCCTTACTGCCCTGAAGGGATGCTCCATAGATCCGCGGGCACGCCCAGCACATTGGATTGTCTTGTGCTGCCGAAATCCAAGACTGATCCCACTGTTAATGAGAAACATTATGACCAATAGGATTCCTGATCCCTTCCTAACTTCCGCTACTATCCACGCTACAATATTCAGTGATAGACCCAGTAATACCAGGCATTGTAAAACTCGGACCACTAGAGCAGAAGGTGATGTTAAAGAATTAACTGCCTTCACCGCTCCTTCATGTTCCCAGAGAAAACGCATCTTCCTGTTTTTGAAATCCTCACCCCATACTGAAAAGGATACTCATAAGGGAAAAGTGTGCAACAGAACGGCATTCAACCTGAAGGCTTGCTCAAACCATGTTTGGGGCCAGATGTCCTCCAAACAGCTGCCCTGACAGTAGATCCTGAAACCATTATTTGTGTCTACCTCAATGAACAGACCCAAATCTTCCACGTTCATCACCGGTTGAATCCACATTGATCTGCCATTGTAGGATTCCAGAAAACGTGCCCAAACTCCCAGATCCCCCCTCAATTCCTTACAAAGTCTGAGAAAGTAATGAGGAGACCTTATGCCCACCGTTGCCAGGGACAAGCGACAACAAAAAGCTCTTCCCATCGGCATAATTCTGCAAGCAAAATTCAGTTTACCGAGTAAGGGCTCACTCTCACTTGCGATTAAATTGAACGAATACAATCCGATAAAAAAATCGGATTGCGTTAGGACCAATTTAATCCCATGATGGTGTGCTCATTTGCGTTTTTTTTCCAGTGCCAATCGGATTACGATCGGGCTGTAAAAAAATCGCACTATGCTGCGATTGCATGCTACATTCGGATTGCTCGCACCCATATAATCTATGGGTGCGTGTGAAACATCGCACTCCACTAGGATATCACCTGAGTGCAGTGCAATACCCGCCGATGCCAGCAGCAGAGGAGATGGAGAAATTGATTTCTCCATCCCCTCCATAGATGTGCTGCAATCCTCACTGTGCGAGAGGATCGGAGCACAGAGCACTGACATTCGGCTCCTGCTCGCAGCAGAGTAGGAGCCGAATGTGATTAGCATATCGCATCCGATGCTCTCGCATCAGATGAGATTTGCTAGTAGGACCCCGGTCTAAGGATTGTAATTTTCTCAGGGTAACCTTTTTTAACTAACTCATTCTAGACACCTCAGCCAACAGATCCATCACTTTATCAATTGGCAGCCTGCATTCCATGTCCAATGTGTCAATCTCAATCCCCAAGAAACTTAGAACAGTGAATGGCCCCACCGTCTTTTCCGCCACCAAAGGAACGCCGAAGCTTTTCGCTAAAATCTCCACCATGTGTAACAAAATAGAACAATCAGAACTGTGCGCTGAACTAATGTACAGGAAGTCATCCAAATAGGGGATGCAAGAATTTAAACCGGAAATGTCCTTGACCACCCATTCTAAAAATGTACTAAAGGTCTCAAAATATGCGCAGGAAAGAGAGCAACCCATCGGAAGACAACAATCGACAAAAAAAACCCTGTGAAGAATATTCAAGACAAACCCATGTCAATCATTGTGACCTGTTTAGCAGTTTCTAGACAGCTTCATTGCCCAGTGTAATCCGACTCTCTTGGATACACTGCAGCTTGTAAAGGAGTGGGCTGAGAAGTGAGGAGTGAGATCCCCCACAGCAGCTGTCAGCTACACAGGATGTCCCTTCCCCCGACGCCATTAAGCAGGCTCTTTGTGTAAGATGCTATAATTTAATGTCAAATTATGGGAAAATGATACGTCCCAATGATAAACAAACCAGATTTTTGGAAACTGGAAGGAAGGGAGAATCTCACCAGCCCTTCCTCCACCGCCCAGCTAGCAAGGATAGGGAGAATCTCACCAGCCCTTCCTCCACTGCCCAGCTAGCAAGGATAGGGAGATATGCAGCACAGCCTTTCAGAAGTCCCTAGGGCCACTGTGTTTGGTCTCCACAAGTAGCAGGGGCCCGGCTGGGTCTGATGACATCAGAACCAGCTTCCTAGGACAGTGCAGTAAGGACGTATAGCCCGTTTAAGTTTTAGAGTTGTAGCTTAAAGAGGCCAGGGGGAGGAGAGTTGAGTCCAGCTTGGTGGCAGGAGTGGGCAGGATCCAGAGAGTTTATCAGTTTCAGCAGCCCTGAGCCCAGAGTCTTTGTTCCAGGGGAGGTCGTGCTATTAAGACATGTGGGACAAGTCCATCAACCAAGTGAAGGCCCACAAACCTCCCATGTGGTAGCCCATCCCCCGAAAGCCAGGTCATCCATCTAAACCGGTAACTGACTTGTAATAACTGCTTTATACCTTTTGTACCTATGCTTTTGTGCTTGCAACTCTGACCACTGTATATGTGTAACCCTTATGTATATAGTGTACTGTTTAGTGTGCCCTTACGGCGATTAAATATATAATTTAACTTTGGGCTGTTCTTTTATCTCGATCCACGAACCTTACGCCTGTTGTTCGGTCCAACGAACACGCTACCGGGCTGGTTTCTAGCCCGATATAGTCCATTATATCAAATAGAAACTGGTGGCAGCTCTCCCAGGCCGACTAGGCTCTGCTTCAATGGAGCTAGTGAGCGGAGCCTTTCAGCCTGTCAGGGATGTGGGCGAGTGTGGTGCCACATCAGTGACTGAGTGGGCCACCTCTACACATTCACTGGTGCCTTCCTGTGCCTGTGTGGACAGGGAGTGTCTTTGCATAACGTACCAACCTGACCTTACACGTCCCTCAGGGGGGTGCGAAACATCACGTAGGTGCAGAGGGCAAGTCCACACCACGTGGTCCATCTGACGTAACTGTGAGGTCAGGCGGGAGGCCGGGTGTGGATTCATCACAAGAAGCGGCAACAGTGAGGTTCTGCGGGGTCCCCCTGTTACCGTTTCTTCACATTGGTGGCAAGCAGTGGGATCGAGATAATAGTATTGTAGCATCGGCGTCTCTGCCCCGTGCTAGGCAGAGACGCCGTCCCTCTCACCTCCCCACTCCTGGCGTGGCGTCCTCCAGCGCTTCTCTCCCCGCTGCTTCCGGCACGCGCTCCTTCCCCGGCAGTGTGCTTAGGGCACGCGCGCGCGCTCCCCCGCTCTTAAAGGGACCGCGCGCGCCGTCCTAAGGAGTCCCCGGCCAATTGCCGGAGGACCTCCCATTTATAAGGCACCTCCTCCAAAATGGAGGTGCCCGAGCTATGTTGTTTGCACTGTGTCTCACCTGTGCTTCAGCCCTCAGGTTCCGCTGCTAGCCTGACTTCCCGTCCTGCATGCCAGCCTGTTACTTGCCTAGTCCGTCAGACCGCTCACCTGGGAGCATCTTCTACTTACCTGCCTTGTCTTCCAGTCCGCTCACCTGGGAGCGTCCTTCAGTTACCTGCCTGTTACCTGCCTCGTCTGTCAGACCGCTCACCTGGGAGCGTACACCAGTTACTTGCCTGTTACCTGCCTTGTCTGCTGACTGCTCACCTGGGAGCGCCCACCAGTCACCTGCCTGTCTCCTGCCTCGTCTGTCAGACTGCTCACCTGGGAGCGTCCACCAGTTACCTGACTGTTTCCTGCTGTCTCAGTCTGCCCGCTCACCTGGGAGCGCCCGCCAGCTACCTGTCAGGTACCCGCCTCGCCTGTCTACCCAGAGACTGCCCCGGTCACTTGCCGTGACCACCTGCCTATCTACCCAGAGACTGCCCCGGTCACTTGCCGTGACCACCTGCCTATCTACCCAGAGACTGCCCCGGTCACTTGCCGTGACCTCCTGCCTATCTACCCAGAGACTGCCCCCATCACTTGCCGTGACCACCTGCCTGTCTTCCCAGAGACTGTCCCCCGTCACCTGCCGTGACCACCTGCCCGCTTACCCAGAGACTGTCCCCGTCACTTGCTGTGACTACCTGCTTGCCCTCCCTGGGAGTCACCCGCTTCCTTACAAGGACTTCCCCCTTGTATTGCAGCTCAGAGGTTCCACTTCCCGGACCCGTAACAAGTATGTGTGAGTGTGGAACGCATACTCACAGACACTAAGGACTGCCAATAGTAGCTTTTGCTGCTGGGGTCTTAAGATCAGCTCAGCACTAGACAGTCAGAGTGCAAAACCTGTAAGGTGTGTGGGTGCATCAGGTTGCAGTTCCTTGTCAGTGACCATACAGTGCAAGGATGTCCAGTGGCACCAGGGCCAGAACCAAGGAGATGGTAAGGAGAAGGTGGAAGTTGATGTTCCTCCAGAAGGAGGGGAGTCCCCCACAGGCACCCCAGGGAGAGAGTCGCTAGCGGCTGGTCCCTCAGTGGGCCACCCACCAACTGCCCATCCCCCCAGCCAGGCAGGATCTGACCCCTTCATGCAAGTCGCCCTGGCACGTCTCCAGGCGGGGGACAGGGACACCTACGAGACCCTCCTAGCAGCACATCGCGAGGCAGCAGCAGAACGTCAACGGGAGCGGGAACACCAGGAAAAACTGCTTCAGCTCCATCTCCAGCTGCAGACCCCAGCCAGTCACGAGTCCCCTAAGATCCAAGTCCTGAAGCTTCAAGCGGAGGTTTTCCCCCTGCTGGACAATGGAGGGGACTTGGACACTTTTCTGCTGGCATTTGAAAGAACCTGCCAGCAGTACCATCTGCCTGAGGATGAGTGGGTACGGTTCTTAACCCCTCGCCTTAGGGGTAAGGCCCTGGAAATCTTTGGGTACCTGCCCAGTGAGACCACCCTGAGCAATGAGGACATCAAGCAGGCTCTGGTCCAGCAGTACAACTTGACCCCTGGGTCGTACCGGAAGAAGCTCCGGAGTCTCCAGCGGGGTCCTGCAGACAGCTGGGTCGATCACATGCGGGCCCTACTGAGAGCCGTTAATCAATGGACCACTGGTCTGGAGCTCACCGCCGTCCAGCAGCTAAAGGAGCTCATCGTGACTGAGCAGTTTCTGTGGAACTGCCCAGAGGACCTCCAACAGTACCTCCGTGACCAGAAGCCAAAGGGGGCCTATGCAACAGAGACACTTGCTGACGAGTACTCCAACAACCGGACTCCAGAGGCCAAGAAACTTGTCGGCTGGAGAGTGAGACGAACGCAGTGCCTGTTGCTCTTGCCCCCAAACCCAAGGGGGCACCTACCCATGCTTTCCTCTCCACGACGGTAGGGGACCCCCGACTGTGTCTCCTTTGCTGACAGCCGGGCCACTTCAAAGCCATGTGTCCCAAGTGCCAGAAGGGCCCATCCCCATCCCAGAAACCATCCACTGTTTTGTGTGTGAGTGGGGGTGGTGGGAGGTCCCTTGACAACCTTCAGACTGTCACCACAGGCCACACCAGGGCCATGGGACTGAGAGACACTGGCGCTGAGATGACTCTTGTGCGGCCCGAACTGGTGTCACCCCAGGATTTGGTACCTGGGAAAACTCTCGTCTCCGGGATTGGAGGCGTCAAGCCAGAGCTGCCCGTCGCCGAAGTGTATTTGGAATGGGGCGCTAGGAGGGGAGTGCGGGAGGTGGGGGTAACTCCGAATATTCCCGCGAGTGTTTTGTTTGGGAGAGATTTGGGGTGGCTAGTGTCTCACTATGTGGCCACTGAACCTCCAAGGCCTAACTCTCCAGACAATGTCATGTCCACCCCTATTGCTGCTAATGTTATTAACATGCCTCCTGATGGGGATGTGGGGGTGTTTGATGTACTGTGTCCTTCTCCCCTGGGCGGGGGATATTAATCATGTCGGCTGTGATAAGGCCCCAAAGTGTGGCCAGCCGGCAGGCTGGAACAGTTTGTCCTGTGAGGTTGTCACAGAGGGAACAGACAGGGGGCAAACAGCTGGGGAGAAGGAGCATGCCATGTAGGGTGGGCCAGTTCCAGGAGAGGTAGGGCTCCCAGGTAAGGCCGCATGGCAGGGTTCCCACACAACCAGGATGTTAATGGGCCAGAGTAGTCCGTTTAGACCGGAGGCTTGGTCAGAAGCGGAGGAGAAACGGGCGCTACCCGTGGTCACAGCGGCCGTGGCCGCTGTCACGCACAGTGGTGGCTCCCGGGCTCCAGGGGCCCTTCAGGAGTCCAATGGCTTCTACCCTTCCGACCAAGTGGCTTCCGGGTCAGACGGAGGCCAGAAGACAGGTCCCGGGGAACTGACAGAAGACGTGTCAGTTTTGTCTATTCTGGCCACGTCCACTCAGGTTTCAGGCGGCGTTAGAGACTGAAAGCTCTTATGGAGCAGGTGGCACAGCCTCCCTCGGACCCAGACCTCGAGTGAGTGGTCTGGAACCAGGGCCGGCTGTACAGGGTAACGATCCAGCGAAGTTCACCGTTCAGGGCGGAGTTGTTGCAGATGGCGCACGAGATTCCGATGGCCGGACATTTAGGGTTCAATAAGACCAAGGCCAGGTTAGCCCAGCATTTCTACTGGCCAAGGATGGGGGCCGAGGTGACCACCTGCTGCCTGTCGTGTGACATCTGTCAGAGTGTGGGGAAGGCGGGGCAGCGCCCCAAAGCCCCACTGGTAACTCTGCCCATCATCGAAGAGCCTTTCAGGAGGGTGGCTGTAGATTTGTTTGGCCCAGTGGCCCCTCCCAGCAGCTCCGGGAAACGCTTTATACTGACGATAGTAAACTATTCCACCCGGTACCCGGAAGTGGTAGCCTTGTTGCAATGGGCGATGTCCCCCCTTGGATGCCTCCTGACCCTATTAATAGTACCATATCCCTCAAACCGTTGAATAAAAATCTCAAGCCTTGGCCGATCCCTCCAGGGGTAGTCCCCTGACCCCTAAATTCTGGAGCGTATAACGAAGGGGTAGTAGTTAAAAATTTAGAAACCTCACCTAATTGCCTGGTTGCTGTGTTCCCAGCAGATGTATGTCCGGGATCCTGGTGAAGCCCTCATTGAACCCCTCTGTAGGATGCATGTCAGCCCCGTCAAGCCAAGGCGTGGGGAAGGATATAGGCCATTCCTGTGTGCAATGCTGAAGGGCCAGCCACCTACTGCTCGCGTTGTTTATTGGACTCATCATTACTCACTGGGCTTATATGTTGCCTCTGGCAACTGCCATGCGACGTTGGTCCCATAATTCTCACTGGCACAGCAGAAAGCTGGCCGCGTAACACATGGTGGGGCAGCTGACAACAGTGCAGGGCTTATGATTTGTTGCCCCTGGCAACGGCCCTGGGACATTGGTTTCACCTCAGGCCCTGGCCCAGCAGGAATCTTACCGTGCAGTAGCTGCTGCATGGATCCAGCGGCCTCCTGCGCCGCGTTCTGGGAAGGGCTAGCAGCCCGCTGCCCGCTACATCCTCTGCACGGAGGGACCCGGTGATTGGACCTCCGGCATCTAACCCGGCGCTCTGGCTGCTGCTGAGCCGGTCCCACTCTGGTCAGGAGGCCCACCGTATCTGGTCCGAAGCCCCCATGGTGAGTTGACGCAGTAGGGAGTGGGGACGCCGCACCATGCTGTAGGCCCGCTGGCAGGGATGATTCCTCCCGGATCGCCAGCAGCGAGCAACAGGTGAACAGACTGCGCTGCGATCGGGAGGGTCCCCGGAGGGGCTCCTAATATGGCACAGGGCCCTGGGGATGACTTCAGGATTTGGGCGCGACAGAGGCTTAGTTCTCCGCTGCCGGCATCCTACCTTAGGTGGGGGAGCAGCACCAGCACCCTGTAGCAGACTATGTACTGAAGTCTGCAGCCATTGTTCTCCCAGGGAACCAGCAGCCGTCCTAAACTGCTGGATTAGGTTTCCTACAGACTCCATATACGTTTTTATGGGATATAACCTCTGGAGGAGATTTGATCCCAGTCAGTGGCCACCTAAAATGGTGACCAGTTGGCACATGACCAAGATATTTTTAAGGTCACCTCCTACCCCAGCTCCCTCCACTCTTCACTTAGCCAAATGACCCTCCTCCATAACTCATTAACCTTAACTATGCCCCACAACCCTGGCTCAACCTAATTCCCGCCCTAACCCTGTCATGACGGCCTCCCCTTAAGCCAGGGGCCCAGTACGGCCACTTCTGGATCAATAATGACATTTCTTGCCCCTCTACTTGCCCCAAAATATTCCTAATGTGTTTTTATGCGGCAGTTTGTGGGTGTTTTGGGGCCAGTTACTTCAGAATGATTAGTGAATTGGACAAACACCCTGAGAATATGTCTACTTTAAAGGGAATCTGTCACACCCTGGGAGATATCAGACCTCTACTATGGGCATACAGGTTAGAGAAAAATAAATCTATACAATACATACCTGTATGGCCCATAGTAGAGGTTTGATTTAAGAAAAATTTAAAATATGTTTTTATAAACTTCGTTTTGCACAGGCTTGGCGTCCCGCTGATGCCAAGAAATCCCCGCCTATATGTTTATTATTCCCCGAAATCCCCGCCTATATGCTTATTTACCATATTCCCCCCACCTATGCACGTCACAGGGCCCTCCCTGACTTCCCTGGCATGCGCAAAGCGCCGCTCACATAGAGCGTGCTTTGCCTCATCCCGGCCCCGTCTCCCCGTGCACGCAGGGTTGTATTGCGCAGGCGCCAGACAGTCATTGTCACTTCCCTGCGCCTGCGCAATGGAACCCTGGTCTGCCATGCACTGTGATCTGTGAGGTCTTATATAGATAGGTCTGTGCCTTTCCAAATCAAGTCCTATCAGTTTAATTAAACACAGCTGGACTCCAATGAAGGAGTAGAACCATCTCAAGGAGGATCACAAGGAAATGGACAGCATGTGACTTAAATATGAGTGTCTGAGCAAAGGGTCTGAATACTTATGACCATGTGATATTTCAGTTTTTCTTTTTGAATAAATTTGCAAAAATTTCTACATTTCTGTTTTTTTTTCAGTCAAGATGGGGTGCAGAGTGTACATTAATGAGAAAAAAAATGAACTTTTTAAAATTTACCAATTGGCTGCAATGAAACAAAGAGTGAAAAATTGAAAGGGGTCTGAATACTTTCCGTACCCACTGTACATCGATATACACATAATACATGCACTCACAGACACATTAGACTTTCTTTTAATATGGTGACTCTGGCAACAACTCTCGCTCCCCCCCCCCTAGCTTGTGTCACGTCCAGCTCCCCTGGCATGTGGCTGTGGAGGGCGCGCTACTTTATTGCCGTCTCTTAAATAGACATGGCCGCGCGTGGTGCACCGTGCCATTTTGTCTGCTAGTAATGATGCGGCCGGTTTGGCACTGCACCTTTAATTTTGCTTGTGCGTCGCCTTGGCTGCATCACTACTAGTAGACAAAGCCTTATCCCTTGGTAAGGCATTGGTTGCTTATTGACCAGGGCTACATGTTATTATGGCAGAATCCTGCCTTAAATGGATATTGTGTGTACCCCTGGTTTATATTTGATTTCTTCTTTTTTGCCTGCTGTGCTCTTTCCCATCTTCCTTGCCTTTACCCAATGCAATGGTCTGGGGGTTATGAGCTTATGAGTACTGGGTGTTCCGGCTAGTATGCACTTTTCTGTCGTTCCATGCTATGACTATATTACCTATGTGATGATGTTTATTTATTGAACTTAATTATTAAAATTTCTATTGCTGTTTACCATTTTGCTCCTTGTTCCTCCTTTTTATCATAGTAGACAAAGCCGCACAGTGCACTGCGCGCGACCATCTCTTCTTAAGTGACAACAATCAAGCACCCTGGCAACCCTGCACAGCTGCTGGGGAACAGCCTGGGCCCCAATGGCGAGTGGGCTCCCCCTTTATCCAGGGCCCCGGCACTTGCCCGGGTGCTGATGCCAGCCCTGAATACACACACTGCCCCTCTGCACAAAATATATATACACACACTCACAGATACTCACTGTTCCGCTGCAAAATATATACATTATATATATATATATATATATATATATATATATATATATATATATACAGTACAGACCAAAAGTTTGGACACGCCTTCTTATTTAAAGATTTTTCTGTATTTTCTTGACTATGAAAATTGTACATTCACAACGAAGGCATCAAAACTATGAATTAACACATGTGGAATTATATACTTAACAAAAAAGTGTGAAACAACTGAAAATATGTCTTATATTCTAGGTTCTTCAAAGTAACCACCTTTTGCTTTGATGACTGCTTTGCACACTCTTGGCATTCTCTTGATGAGCTTCAAGTGGTAGTCACCGGAAATGGTTTTCACTTCACAGTTGTGCCCTGTCAGGTTTAATAAGTGGGATTTCTTGCCTTATAAATGGGGTTGGGACCATCAGTTGTGTTTTGCAGAAGTCTGGTGGATACACAGCTGATAGTCCTACTGAATAGACTGTTAGAATTTGTATTATGGCTAAAAAAAGCAGCTAAGTAAAGAAAAACGAGTGGCCATCGTTACTTTAAGAAATGAAGGTCAGTCAGTCTGAAAAATTGGGAAAACTTTGAATGTGTCCCCAAGTGCAGTTGCAAAAACCATCAAACGCTACAAAGAAACTGGCTCACATGAGGACCGCCCCAGGAAAGGAAAACCAAGAGTCACCTCTGCTTCTGAGGATAAGTTTATCCGAGTCACCAGCCTCAGAAATCGCAGGTTAACAGCAGCTCAGATTAGAGACCAGGTCAATGCCACACAGAGTTCTAGCAGCAGACACATCTCTTCAACAACTGTTAAGAGGAGACTTTGTGCAGAAGGCCTTCATGGTAAACTAGCTGCTAGGAAACCACTGCTAAGGACAGGTGTGGCACCCCAGGGGTGTGGTTACCACAGTAATAGAGATATTATTTCTAAGAGCAAGTGGGAGGTTTCTCTGGTCAGGAGCCCTAAGCATGCAACACGGCCCACCCAGACCTGGGAGGGGAGGAATCTGCCCTTATAAACTGGGTCTGGGGTGGGATCAGTCAGTCAGAGCCTGGAGTGAAGTCCCAGACAGAGACACAGTCAGGTCTGGAGGACAGCAGACACAGGGAAAGTGACAACAGGAGCTCTGTAGGAGCAGGAGCGAGTGCCAGAGGCTGGAAGCTAGAAAGCTCGCCTTGGCTGAAGACACTAACCCGGACACGGAGTCCGAGGCTGTGGGGACATCCAGGTCCAGCAGCAGAATCCAACCGGCAGGGGATTCCATGTCCTCTGGCCTTAGAAACCCGAAGGCACGGTCACAAGCAAGGGACCAGCACCGCCATCGTGAAGCGAAGGCTAACAGAAGGCCCCAAGTCACCGGCCATACGGGTGAGCACCACACGGTATACTCAGGGACGTGGGCTACTTCTACCCGCATAGAGCAAGGTAGCCAGGAAAGAGTGCAGATAGTCGGGGAGGCCTACAACTCCACCTGGCCAGGGGAGATCCTGCTTGCTCACAGACTGACCAGGCCCCTACTGCTAACCAGTACTCCCGGGAGGGTCTGCTTTATACCATCAGTAAAGACCCTGAACTGCACCACACGTCTCTGTGATTCCTTGCCGCACCAGCACCATTACTACTGGGACGCTCACACCATCACTCCCATCATCCACATTAGCCGCCCTGAGGCAATACTTCTCCCGTGGGGAGTTATCCCATACTCGGCTGCGCAAACAACATCAGCCTCAGCGGTCTGCAGCGCAGCGGCGGTCCCCACTGACCGCAATCTACGGGTGGCGTAGTCGGACAATTACAATACCAATAGACTGCCACTGGTTTGACCGCCCTGGGCACGGACCGGGTCACCGCCACGGAGACTACAACTCCCAGCGATCCGGCTCCGGGTATCCCCCTGCACAGCACAGGCCCAGGGGGCGAGTCACAGGCAACAAGCAGAAGAGACTTGTTTGGCTAAAGAACACAAGGAATGGACATTAGACCAGTGGAAATCTGTGCTTTGGTCTGATGAGTCCAAATTTGAGATCTTTGGTTCCAACCACCGTGTCTTTGTGCGAAGCAGAAAAGGTGAACGAATGGACTCTACATGCCTGGTTCCCACCGTGAAGCATGGAGGAGGAGGTGTGATGGTGTGGGGGTGCTTTGCTGATGACACTGTTGGGGATTTATTCAAAATTGAAGACATAATGAACCAGCATGGCTACCACAGCATCTTGCAGCGGCATGCTATTCCATCCGGTTTGCGTTTAGTTGGACCGTCATTTATTTTTCACCAAGACAATGACCCCAAACACACCTCCCGGCTGTGTAAGGGCTATTTGACCAAGAAAGAGAGTGATGGGGTGCTACTCCAGATGACCTGGCCTCCACAGTCACCAGACCTGAACCCAATCGAGATGATTTGGGGTGAGCTGGAGCGCAGAGTGAAGGCAAAGTGCCAACAAGTGCTAAACATCTCTGGGAACTCCTTCAAGATTGTTGGAAGACCATTTCTGGTGACTACCTCTTGAAGCTCATCAAGAGAATGCAAAGAGTGTGCAAAGCAGTCATCAAAGCAAAAGGTGGCTACTTTGAAGAACCTAGAATATAAGAGATATTTTCAGTTGTTTCACACTTTTTTGTTAAGTATATAATTCCACATGTGTTAATTCATAGTTTTGATGCCTTCAGTGTGAATGTACAATTTTCAAAGTCATGAAAATACAGAAAAATCTTTAAATGAGGTGTGTCCAAACTTTTGGTCTGTACTGTATATATATATATATATATATATATATATATATATACACATACACATACACACACACACACAGTTCCTCAGCAAAATATATATATATACACACACACTCAGCCCTATGGAAAATACACACTGACACACACACTGCCCCTCTGAATAAAGCAGCCCCCATCCCCACTGACTGCCTCTAGCCAGACTCCTACTGGAGCTCTTACCAATTCCCCACGCATAGCACGCTGTCTCTGCTCCGCTGCAGCCCGCACACAGGCAGCAGTGTAATGACGTCAGTAGCTGGAAGACATCATCACACTGCTGCATGTCGGACCCGGGGCTGACAGGCGCTCTCTCTGCCCCAGTCCCAGCGCAGCACTGTTCAAATGTATTCACATTTAAAAGACGCAAATGCATTTGAACATGGGAGCGGAGCGGCGTGCGGGCGGCGGGTCTGGCATGCGTGCCCACAGGGAGGGCTCTGAGTGCCACCTCTGGCATGCTTTCCATATGTTCGCCACCGCTGTATTAATATTTTGCATGTTTCATTGGAAATTCTAATGAAAAAGTTTCCAAAATCCCAAACATTTACTCTAAAATTATGTAACAGGACTATGCACCAAAAACTCCAATAACACAACCTTCACCCTGTGCTGGGTAAATACACTGGAATCAGCCATTGGCTGCATCATCTTAGAATATCATTTTCTCTTTAATGATCAGGGGTCAGCTGGACATTACGGGAAATGTGAGGCATATTGAGACACTGTTTGTTTGCAGCCAGGTTAGAGATACATAAGTTCTGCATAGATCAGTGGACGGGAGACAGAAAGCAACTGTTACACGCATGCCACTAGGGTCAGATAGGGGCGAGACAGGTTACATGAATTCTTTGGAATCCTGGGGGAACCGTTACTCAGGGCGACCATAGACCATGTGCTGCAGCTTCTCTCAGGCACACAGGGGTATTGACCCTTAGGCACAGATACATAGGTTGTTTCACTTGCTGACCAGACTCCTCATAAGTGGTAGAACAGTAGCATTTAATAAGAAACCACACAGCCAGTGCAAGTTAAGTCTTATGAGCAACAGGCTCCAGTGACAAACAGTACAGTTTCCTTAGCAGCACAGCAGTTCACAGTCTTCCCGGTAGTACAGGACAGCACAGTTCTAATGCAAATGCACATTAATGAACACAGAATTCTTTACAGCACAGTGAGATGGAGTAGGGGGGAGGGTTTGCTCAGGGAGATGATCCCTGCGACACCATTTCTTACAGTCCTTATCTTTCTGCTTGACAATACTCTGCACTGCTAGTTCAGGAACTCTTCCTGATCTGTGCTTAGCTTCACTCCTGACTTGAATCCTTTTCACTAGCAGGGGCACTTCTGTCAGATGCAGAACACACACACCACCTTTCTCTTCAGCTCCAGACAGACAGTAAACAACTTCCCCACAATCCCCCTGGGGCTCTGCTAAAACACTCCCCTTCTCCTGTGACTGTGTTAACCCTTCTAGTTGCTGGATGTTTCTGGAGCACAACACTTCCTGTCTTATGTGCTTGTGTTACTTCTAATAGTTGCTGAATGCTTTTAAAGCAACAGCACTACTTCGGCATGTCACACTCCGCAACAGCACTACTTCTGCATGTCTCACAACCATGAAAGGGTTATCACAATATACACTGTGCTTTATCAGCGGACTCTTGATCTTTTCTTATCCTAAATGTGAGGCAGAAGCCTCATGTCCAGGTAAGAAAAACAGGGAAGGGTATATAGAGATATATAGGGATATGATATACATAGATGTGAGATAGATAAATTGTATATAGATAGGGATATGATATAGATAGATATGTTAGAAATATGAAATGAGAATTGATACGGAGACTAGTATGCAGTGGACGAATACTGGTGAGGACTTGGAGCCATCTGCCTGCCCTGGGAGTCTGATGACCGCGATCAAGTAATTCCGGAAATACCACCATCACCAGCTATTGTGGTTCAGACTGAATTGAGACATTCAGTATTCACCTAATAGAGCGACATCTTCAGCCTGGGACCTCGCATCCTCAGCCAGAACTACTTGATGTTGGTATCGTCAATTCAAAGTGGGTTGCCCCCCCCCCATCTTAACTCTAACCCCCCAAAAAACAACAGACACCATGGCTTGGATGTGTTCTATATCTATATACATAAACGGTTTAAATGACACAACTCCGCTTGGTCGCAGCCGCTCACTACAGGCTCGAGAGCACCATTCAAAACGGTTTGAAACCGCCACACCCGGGACTCGACATTCCTTTGTCGTAACTCCCACAAATCACCAGACCCCAATACCACACACATAACCGAGGGATCCATGTCCTGTGGACACTCCCATACCAATTTACAACCAACTTCAAGGACCCTACTGTTAAAATATACTTATTTACGTATATTTTATATGGAGGACTGTTTAGCAGATGCGATTGTTCAAAGAATATATCACGATATTCTTATAAAAAATGCATTGATTTATTCTTGGATAGTCCATCAAAAAGAATAATTGCAGTAGTTACATAAAATAGATGAAATAGTTACAAAGCGATTGTCCATTTCTTCCATAGATTCATCCATCGTTTCCTGGGATCCTGGATGGTAGGTTGCGTCTGTCTGTGTCTAGCACGTGTGTCAGGGCCTACATGTCATCTGCTTCCTTCACACGTAGATACTCCGTCAGGTGTCCTGTGTTCAAGAGCGAGAGCCCCCCCTCCCTGTGACTGACATGGTTATATAGCCCCCTCATAGCATCTGTTCATCATATATGGCACTAACTTACACTGAGCTAAAAATACAAAAATAGCCCCTAGCACAAGACTGATGTAATCTTATGCAATGTATGGATACAGAATTCAGAATTAAGAATAATCATGAATATACATAATTAATATTTAACACCTACACACACCACCACGAGAGTACTTGACCCCTTTAGTACTCGAGACCCCCCTTCCCTTTATAGAAATCGCCTGTTTAATGCCTCTTCACAATGCTGATGACCATATGTCAATCACATCATTGTTCAAATGAATTCCGTCGCTCCGCCAAAAATCATCCAAGCCATTTTCCAAGCCGAAATGCCTGACTGATACTCCCCCGTTCCCAGAGACAAATTTTGAAACTGCCCTATTCACTTTCTTCCGTGCCTTGTCCAGACTTTCTATCGACCTGGCGTTTCGCCAACTCTGACGGGGAACAATCTCTGACCAGACTGTTACCATCCCCGGAAAAGATGCCCAAAGCTGTGAAAAATCATGACTGACGTCTCTAACTAATTCCCTAAATGGCCGAACACCTAGGTCATTACCCCTACGTGCAACAGCAGTATGTCCAGTGGGCAATCTAAAAGCACAAATTTATTTGCCTCCTGCAATACCCTGCTCCACCCCATCCCTCTAAACCCCAGCCATTGTATAGTTGCTGCGTCCCTTGGGATGCCGAGTTGCCTTCGATCTCGCCTCACGTCTGTTCGTAACGTGCCCCAGTGGACGTAGGAGTGGCCCAATATCCAGACCAGTAAAGGAGGACCTAAGCAGAAGACAATATCCTTGTTAGTATTAGAATACAACAATACACATTTATTGCAAGTTAACGAATGCCTCTGGTCTCACGTATGATAGAACGTTTTGATTCCCACCTCCCTATGCGTTTGACAGTTTCAGGACTTAGACTGCACACCGCTGCCTCTGTAGCGGCCCCTTTCGGAAGGAGTGAGGGGCAAAACTGAGTGGATCCAATCCCACCTTATTCAGACATTTTCTAAAAATGCTGTTGAATTGATACTTTGATAGAAATGTCCTATCTTCGTGACATAGTAGGCGACCACTTGAATTCCCCCTAAGGCTCTTGAATCGCTTGAAGGTTTTTAAAGGGCACATTTCTGACCCCTGCACCGATCTCAACCATACTTTTTTCCCTTTTCCCAGCTGGTCTGTTTTAGATTGCCTTAACCAAAATTCAAGCCCTTCCTTTGTTGCCAACATGTCCCTTGCTAGTATCCCCCCACTTTCTTTCTTAGATGAGGCTACAAGCTCGCTAACTTGTAGAGCCCCGGAAAAAAGACCAGGAAAAAGCTAGATGGAAGAGAGTTATTTCGTACTCTGAGCTGCAGATTTTTAGTAGTTCTTTACCCAAACGTTCCAGTAGTTTGAACAACACGGGGCGCCGCCCATCCCTCTGCGCCCGCCCCGACGAAACCCTTTTAATGCCTATTTTAATAGGGGATTTTTTCTCAAGTCTTTAAGTCTCTTGGCCCTAAAGCCAAATCCTATGCCCGCGATTACCCGATTTACCTTGGCGACTAGAATAGCAGGATTTGCGTGCACTCAGTCTGGGTTGAGGTGCACATCGTACACTCCAATGAATGCAAAGTTCACTTATTATAAGTAAAGTAAGACAGACTAAGACAGTCAAACCGAGTTTCAGGGCAACAGTAGACATGACTGCAGGAGGAGTAGGGGAAGGGGTCTATAGGGCAAGAGAATAGAGGAAGAGGGGCAGGGGGAGAGGGGAGGAGGGAAAGGGGTCACAGAACATTATGTACAGCGTAAAGTATATATACACATATATGTGTGGAGGGTCAAAAAAGGGGTATTGGGAATGCTTTGTCCGAAGAGGATCAGGTAGGCTTGCTGCTTCTATGGTTAAGCGAAGGCGCACGGGAGGGGTGGTCAGTCGCCAAGGTAATTTCCAATGAATGCAAAGTTCATTTATTATAAGCAAAGTAAGACAAAATAAGACAGTCAAACCGAGTTTCAGGGCGATAGTAGACGTTTCAACCTCTCATACGGCCTTAATCATTACGTCGCTACTGTAAGGGAGAAAATATACAAGATGTCAAAGAAGGTAACAAAGTTCATTATATACAACAGTAATAATCCAGGGTGTACATGTGGAAAGCATGACTGCAGGAGGAGCAGGGGAAGGGGTCTATAGGGCAAGAGAATAGAGGCAGAGGGGCAGGGGGAGAGGAGAGGAGGGAAAGGGGTCACAGAACGTTATGTACAGCGTAAAATATATATACACATTTCATGTCTAGTTATTTGCATAGATATCATAATACCATAAAGAAGAATAATACCAGGGATTGTCTTACTTGTTATGCGGCTCGAGGGCATGCTATTGCTTAATATATAGATGAAGGAGAAGAAGTTCCAGGTACATGGCTGTAATATCAAAGCAGTGTGATTAGGTATGTTGTGCATGTTGTATCCAGGTACACTGGTGTTACCAGGAGTTTTATATATAGGGTGGTTACCTTCAGTAGGCTCCCAGTAGATCTAGGGTCACAGGAATCTACAAAATATAGTGCAGTTGGTTATGGTTACATATTAAGAAAAGCTGTTAGCATGGGGACACTGTCCTGACCGGACTATACCTTTCATTGGATGCCTGACTTGCTCCTGCGTCAGGTATGGTATCACTGTGGCATTCCCTGGTGTAGTGGGCCAAGCAGTGGTGATATTGGGGGATAAAGCGGCGCTCCAGCGCCTTGCTGTAGCCGTCAGTGGTAGCAGTGTGCAAGGGCTGTGTTTTAAATGTAGGTCAGCAGGGCCGGACCGGAAGTACGTCACCGGTGGGGGCGTGTCACCGGATATGACGTTCTGCCGGCGCCTAACTGTGGGCAGCTCTGACTGGGGATGCAGCACGCACAGAGAGGTTGTCAGGGAGACTAAAGTGGGCCCATGCGCAGGGGAACAGGACTGTGTCCTTGCGCACGTGTGCATATACAATGTAACTGGCCATAGAAAGTAGGCAAACTTAGTGGAAGAGCACTATAGGGGAATGGGGATGGGAGTATGGAGCCGTTAGCTGGAATAGAAGTAATAAGGGAGCATAGCATGATTGGTATTTTAATAAATGCCAAGGTACAGGCACTCACCAGGAGGGTAGACAGAAGTCAGTGTGTCTGCAAAAGGAATAAATAGATTAGTGAACCCAGTCTATTTCTCTGTTTAGACCATTGGGGGACAGGGTCTGCAAGGTGTAAATCCAGTATGATTCATGTTGTCTGAGTAGTTTCATGTGATTCCCCCCCCTCCTGGGTCTGGGTACATGTTCAATCACCTGAAAACGGAGCTGTGCCACAGTGTGTTTAGCTTTAGAAAAGTGGTCCAGTAGTGGTAACCAATTTTTGCTACATCTAATGGTGGATTTATGACTCGCTATGCTGTCCCTGATGTGCTGTGTAGTTTCGCCTACATATAGGAGGCCACATGGACATTTCACTACGTAAATGACGAAGTTGGAATCACATTTAAAAAATCCCTTAATGGGATAGCTCTTGCCAGTCCTAGGGTGCGTGATGGTGTCAGATTTAATAATATTAGAACAAGCAGCGCAACCAAGGCAGGGGAAGGTGCCACGTTTCCGGGCACTGAGTAGACGTTGGGATGGAGTGACACGTGAGCTCCCTAGGTCAGCCCTGATAATTTTGTCCTTAATGTTCGGGGCTCTCCTGGTGCAGATTAAAGCCGAGGTTGTGAAGGCTGGTATCTCAGGATATGCCTTAGTCAGGAGAGGAGAGTGTTTCCTTATATTAGTGTGGACCTTAGACATTAGCGGATGATATTTATGAACGAAGGGCACCCGTTCAACTTTGGGAGTGGGGGGATTAGTCGTGGTGGGCTCCAGTGTTATAGATCTCTCACTTACGAGGATTTGGCTGGGGTAGTTCCTCTCCCGGAATTTCTGTGACATTTCATCTAGACGTTGAGGGATCAGGTTGGGATTTGAAACAATACACTTGACCGTGTGGAATTGGGAGCGGGGAAGGCTATTTTTGGTGAATTTGGAATGGCAGCTTGAGTAGTGCAGTAGACTGTTACAGTCCATAGGTTTTGAGAAGAGGTCCGTTATAAAGGTGCCGTCATCCTCATGGATAACTAGTGTATCCATGAAAGAAATTTGTTTTGAGTCATAGTTCAGTGTGAACTGTAGCTCTTGTCTAATGGAGTTGAGTGTGGAGACAAATGAAGTGAGTGTCTCGCATGGCCCTTGCCAGATAAGTAAGATATCGTCTATATAGCGATGGTAGCTGGTACAGTGATTGATGAAGAGCTCATTAGAGTAGACATAATCCTCTTCAAATTTGTGCATGTAGGCGTTTGCATAAGCTGGTGCTACATTAGAGCCCATCGCGGTTCCCTGCTGTTGTACATCTACTGGGAGCTTATTGAAGGTAACCACCCTATATATAAAACTCCTGGTAACACCAGTGTACCCCGATACAACATGCACAACATACCTAATCACACTGCCTTGATATTACAGCCGTGTACCTGGAACTTCTTTTTCTTGATCTATATATTACGCACTAGCACGCCGTCGAACCGCATAACAAGTAAGACAATCCCTGGTATTATTCTTCTTTTTGGTATTATGATATCTATGTAAATAACTAGACATGAAGTGTGTATATATATTTTTCGCTGTACATAACGTTCTGTGACCCCTTTCCCTCCTCCCCTCTCCCCCTGCCCCTCTTCCTCTATTCCCTTGCCCTATAGACCCCTTCCCCTGCTCCTCCTGCAGTCATGCTTTCCACATGTACACCCTGGATTATTACTGTTGTATATAATGAACTTTGTTACCTTCTTTGACATCTTGTATATGTTCTCCCTTATAGTAGCGACGTAATGATTAAGGCCGTATGAGAGGCCGAAAAGTCTAACTGTCGCCCTGAAACTCGGTTTGACTGTCTTATTCTGTCTTACTTTGCTTATAATAAATGAACTTTGCATTCATTGGAGTGTGCGATGAAATAATTGTCTATAGTAACTGGGCACCAGGTGCCTATTGCATCAGCACCTCAACCCAGACAGAGTGCACGCAAATCCTGCTATTCTAACCATACAAACTCTTCTGCATCTGCACCTGCCATCCAATGTCTACCGACACCTTTGCATATGACGAAACGACCAGCAATAGCATACTCGCATTGGTCACCAACTCCAACAAATTCCTTAAGACTCCGTCTGAGGAAATTAGGAGTAGGGACTACGAGAGAGAGAGACGCAGACTCGTCTCTTACGACTTGCATTCAATAAGTCTAGCTGAATAACATAAACAAGGAGGAATCCCGTGGGGGTTGAGGAGTCATCTCCGCCCAACCTTTTTTGCAGATAACCAGGACTTCTGCGATAAATTTAAAAAGATTCTGAATAAATGCTCCCTTGATATTATTGTACTAACAATTGATTTCTTGCAGAGGGCAATCAAGGACAGTGAAAAAACTGTTTCCGCAATCGAGTCACAACTTACCGCCAATTTATTCTCCACTGACTGGAGCAACTTGAAAACTAGAACCGACAAAATCATCCTCGACCACGAAAAAACACTACAGGAGCGAAAACGACAAAAATTCCAAAGGGACAGTGAGGACTATATCAACAACCGCATCTACAGATGGAACGCTTCCTCAGGCACATTTACTTGCAGACCATACCAATGACATCGCAACCAGGGGTCTTTCAGCTCGGGCAGCGACTCCTCAACTATCCTGAACGAGCAGCCTTTTTTATGGCAGAACCGCAGAGGAAAAAGACCACGCACAGACCGACAAGGAGATCGGGGAAGAGGAGAAAGGATGACGACACGGTCCCAGGTAAGACACCAAACCTGGCGAAGAACATCTCGAGCTACACCCTCATCCCGGTTGAACTTGAAGTCCTACAGAAAGGTTTATCCTTCTGTCTGACGCCTAACTGGGACTCGTTCCAGTTAGAGAAGGACCTCCAGCGGTTCTACTGGACGATTTGCTTAAAGACTCATTTTGGACTATCCAACGAGACCTCCGTTTACAGGGTGCCTCCACCTGGGGGCATCCCTGTCCTGGAGCTCTCCATTACTAACCTGGGCTTGCGCAACACTAGCTCCTTCAGTCCACCACATACTACCCACGCAGTCGAAACCACCATAGCACTCATAGAGAGGGACATTAAGAACCTACTACACCTACAACGCCTTGGTTTCTTCCCGACCCACCAAAACCTCTCTAGTGAAGAGAAACAAGCCCTCACATCGCTCCAAAACAATAGACGCATAGTCATCAAGCCCACCGACAAGGGGGGCGCCACAGTGATTATGGATAAATCCGCCTATATTAGCGAAATTGACCGGCAACTATCAGACACCACTACATATCAACAGATCAATAATGACCCCCCTTTCACTATCCAGGCTAAAATCCAAGAGGTACTGACCAGACACCTAAATCTCCGCACGATAGATCCCAAGACTGCATCATTCCTGACCAATCAACACCCCATCACACCAGTTTTCTACATCTTACCAAAGATTCATAAATCACTGACCAACCCACCAGGCCGACCTATTGTGACCTCTATCGACTCCATCCTTTCCCCTCTGGCCATTTATCTTGAAAAAATCATGACCCCGCTGGTTAAAAAGACACGAGCCTTCATACTAGATGCTAGTGAGTTCCTGAATACTATTAAACATCTGCCAGCTATCCCACAAGATAGTCTGTTGGCCACAATATATACTTGTAGTCTTTATACATCCATCACTCACAGTAAGGGCCTAGAAGCTTCATCTCACCTTCTCACACAATCCAATCTACCTACTAATTCAGTACAGTTCTGTCTCGAATTACTATCCCTAGTCCTCCACGAAAACTTCTTCATGTTCAGGGACGACTTTTTTGTACAACAACAGGGGACCGCGATGGGCTCTAATGTAGCGCAAGCTTATGCAAATGCCTACATGCACAAATTTGAAGAGGATTATGTTTACTCTAATGAGCTCTTCATCAATCACTGTACCAGCTACCATCGCTATATAGACGATATCTTACTTATCTGGCAAGGGCCATGCGAGACACTCACTTCATTTGTCTCCACACTCAACTCCATTAGACAAGAGCTACAGTTTACACTGAACTATGACTCAAAACAAATTCCCTTTTTTGGATACACTAGTTATCCATGAGGATGACGGCACCTTTACAACGGACCTCTTCTCAAAACCTGCTGACTGTAACAGTCTACTACACTACTCAAGCTGCCATTCCAAATTCACCAAAAATAGCCTTCCCCGCTCCCAATTCCACAGGGTCAAGCGTATTGTCTCAAATCCCAACCTGATCTCTCAACGTCTAGATAAAATGTCACAGAAATTCCGGGAGAGGAACTACCCCAGCCAAATCCTCGTAAGTGACAGATCTAGAATACTGGAGCCCACCACGACTAATCCCCCTACTCCCAAAGTTGACCGGGTGCCCTTCGTTCATAAATATCATCCGCTAATGTCTAAGGTCCACACTACTATAAGGAAACACTCTCCTCTCCTGACTAAGGCATATCCTGAGATACCAGCCTTCACAACCTCGGCTTTAATGTGCACCAGGAGAGCCCCGAACATTAAGGACAAAATTATCAGGGCTGACCTAGGGAGCTCACATGTCTCTCCATCCCAACGTCTACTCAGTGCCCAAAAATGTGGCACCTTCCCCTGCCTTGGTTGTGCTGCTTGTTCTAATATTATTAAATCTGACACCAACACGCACCCTAGGACTGGCAAGAGCTATCCCATTAAGGGATTTTTTAAATGTGATTCCAACTTCGTCATTTACGTAGTGAAATGTCCATGTGGCCTCCTATATGTAGGCGAAACTACACAGCACATCTGTGGGTGCTGCATCCCCAGTCAGAGCTGCCCACAGTTAGGCGCCGGCGGAACGTCATATCCGGTGACACGCCCCCACCGGTGACGTACTTCCGGTCCGGCGCCGCTGACCTACATTTAAAACACAGCCCTTGCACACTGCTACCACTGACGGCTACAGCAAGGCGCGGGAGCGCCGCTTTATCCCCCAATATCACCACTGCTTGGCCCACTACACCAGGGAATGCCACAGTGATACCATACCTGACGCAGGAGCAAGTCAGGCATCCAATGAAAGGTATAGTCCGGTCAGGACAGTGTCCCCATGCTAACAGCTTTTCTTAATATGTAACCATAACCAACTGCACTATATTTTGTAGATTCCTGTGACCCCAGATCTACTGGGAGCCTACTGAAGGTAACCGCCCTATATATAAAACTCCTGGTAACACCAGTGTACCTGGATACAACATGCACAACATACCTAATCACACTGCTTTGATATTACAGCCATGTACCTGGAACTTCTTTTCCTTGATCTATATATTAAGCAATAGCATGCCCTCGAACCGCATAACAAGTAAGACAATCCCTGGTATTATTCTTCTTTATGGTATTATGATATCTATGTAAATAACTAGACATGAAATGTGTATATATATTTTACGCTGTACATAACGTTCTGTGACCCCTTTCCCTCCTCTCCTCTCCCCCTGCCCCTCTGCCTCTATTCTCTTGCCCTATAGACCCCTTCCCCTGCTCCTCCTGCAGTCATGCTTTCCCTATGTACACCCTGGATTATTACGGTTGTATATAATGAACTTTGTTACCTTCTTTGACATCTTGTATATTTTCTCCCTTACAGTAGCGACGTAATGATTAAGGCCGTATGAGAGGTCGAAACGTCTACTGTCGCCCTGAAACTCGGTTTGACTGTCTTATTCTGTCTTACATTGCTTATAATAAATGAACTTTGCATTCATTGGAGATTACCTTGGCGACTGACCACCCCTCCCGTGCGCCTTCGCTTAACCATAGAAGCAGCAAGCCTACCTGATCCTCTTCGGACAAAGCATTCCCAATACCCCTTTTTCGACCCTCCACAGCCCCCAGGCTGTCTGATATGCCTTCCTTGTGTTAAGGGATAAGGATGATTTAATTAGGGTTGTGCTGCATGAATGCCAATTTCCATATCTGTTGCGGGCGCTCAAGCCTCTTCTCCTCCGCTTCCGGGGCCAACGACCGAAAGTGATCCTACTGAAAACGAGAAAGGGCGCCAACGATCTAATTTTTTTCGCCTGGTATGTGTGAGGCCGATATACAGGCGTTTATCAATAAACATCAATAAACATTCCAATACCAGTTGCCTTAATACCCTTATCACTGGTGGGGACGATCCCGACAAATTACTAATTGCCATTACTACCCCCATGTTATCGCAGCGGAAACTAATCCGTTTGTTGTGCAGCTGCTGGCCCACAGTGTTACTGCTACCATGATTGGGAAAATTTCGAGCAAGGCTATGCTTTTTACCATCCCTGTGTCCTTCCAATTGTTATGCCACTGCCCTCCACACCATTGGCCCCTGAAATAAGCGCCAAATCCTGTGCTACCTGCCGCATCCATGAACAGTTCTAAATCAACATTGTCCATCACCTCCATTATTAATGAACGCCTGTTATATCTTTCTAAGAATGTAGCCCTCACCGTCAAGTCCTCTTTATGTTCTTTTGACAATCTGATGTAGTGATGTGGGGAACTCACTCCTGCCATCGCCCTTGCCAACCTTCAGGAGAAGATACGTCCCATGGGTATCACCCTACATGCAAAGTTCAGCTTGCCTAATAACGATTGTGTCTCCCTCAATGTCATCTTTTTAAGTCCGCGAGCCCTTGTCACTTCGGCCGCTAGTGCCACCACCTTTTCCTCCGGTAACCGGAGTTCCCACTTCTCAGAGTCGATGACGATCCCCAGGAAACACATCTGCGTGGCCGGGCCTTCAGTTTTCCCGGGTGCTAGGGGGACCCCAAATAACTTTGCCACCCACTCCATGGTGTGTAATGTGGCTTTTAGTGTTGAGCGAGCATGCTCGACACTGCTCGGTACTCGCCCAAGCATCTCGCTACTCGCGATGTTCGGCGAGCACCGAGCATTTCCGGGTTACTCGGGCGGGAGCTCGGGTCTCTGCCCTGCACGTTTGGCGCTCTTTACAGAGCCAATGAAGATGCAGGGATTGCCAGGCAGTCACTGTAATGCCGCAGCCATGTTGTTTGTGGGCATTACAGTGATTGGCTGGCCGCACAGCGTCACCTCGAGTATTTAAAACTGGGCGCCGCCATCTTGGACACAGTCGCTCCGGATCAGACAGTGTAGGGTCAGTGCTGCAGAGCTAGAGAGAGATTTATACTGCAAAATAGTTAGTGTAGGGTCTCTAAAGCCTGCCAAACCAAACAAACAGTCCTTCTCAGGACTTATATCCATCCCAGATATCAGACAGGCAGGCTGTATAGGAGACGCAGTGGTTATACCAACAAACACTACATTACAGTCCTGTGTGCTCTTGCTGGTCAAATTGCTAGACTTATCCCCCAGTCTCAGGGGCCAGGAAAAATCCTGTATTTTTTTTTCCTCAGTCAGACTGTACAAATGCGTGTCTTATTAACCTTTTGGTATTCCCCCACCCCAAAAAAAAAAAATTGAGTGTGTCTGTGACTGTTCAGACACCAATATATCTGTTTAAAATATTCTGGTGTAGGCCAGATAACTAGAAGTTTGGTTTTGCAGTTGCACGGTTCAAATCTCTGTATTATGCAGCTTTTGGCCTTTTTTATATAAAAAAAAAACAGTAATAGTGTCTCCATGACTGTTCAGACACAAATATATCTGTTTAAAATATTCTGGTGTAGGCCAGATAACTAGAAGTTTGGTTTTGCAGTTCCACGGCTCAAATCTCAGTATTATCCAGGTTTTGGCCTTTTTTCCTTAAAAAAAACAGCAATAGTGTCTCGCTGACTGTTCAGACACAAATATATCTGTTTAAAAGATTCTGGTGTAGGCCAGATAACTAGAACTGTGGTTTTGCAGTTCCACGGTTCAAATCTCAGTATTATCCAGCTTTTGGCCTTTTTTCCGTAAAAAAAAACAGTAATAGTGTCTCCCTGACTGTTCAGACACAAATATATCTGTTTAAAATATTCTGGTGTAGGCCAGATAACTAGAACTGTGGTTTTCCTCTTCCATGGTTCAAATCTGGGTGTAATCCACCTTTTTGCATAAAAAAAAACAGTAATAGTGTCTCCCTGACTGTTCAGACACAAATATATCTGTTTAAAAGATTATGGTGTAAGCCAGAGAAATAGAACTGTGGTTTTCCACTTCCACGGATCTAATCTCCTTTTTATTACCCTTTTTCCATTGATAGTGCGAGTGTAAGCTACTTTACTTAATTTACAATGGGCAAGGCGCGTGGCAAGGGACGTGGAACTGGACGTTCTGGTGATGGTGCGTGTAGAGGACGGGGCCGTGGCCAAGGTGAAAATGTGCCACAACCAACAGCCACATCTTCTCGCTCCCACTTCTTGACCGAATTACTAGGGAAGCACACTACAACACCAGTATTGCGAACTGATCAGTGTGAACAGGTTATTAATTGGATAGCAGATAATACTTCCAGTTACCTGGGCACCACCACCTTCGGTCTGTTTTCCACACGGTCAAGTTTTAGTAGCCGTGAGTCTCGACCGCATACTCCTCCTCACCCTGATGCTCCTTCCTCCCACCATGCCGAGTGTCGTCAGACAGCAACTGATCCCACAGTTGGACACTCTGATGAGCTGTTCACTGGTCCATTTCCATATTTGTGCCCCTCGCCTGCTCCGCTTGAAGTGGTGGAAGAGGAGATCCCATGTAGCGATGCCCAAATATTTGAACAGCCACAGCCAGAGGAAGTCGACGCTGGCAATTTGTCACAAGAGGTGGACGATGACGAGACACAATTGCCACGAAGTGAGGAGGAGGATCGTGGTGCGCAAGTGGAAGAGGAGGAGGTGGTGGATGATCTAGTAACTGACCCAACGTGGCAGGAGGACACGCAGAGCGAGGCCAGCAGCACACAGGGGGAGGGAGGCAGAGTACCCCAACAGGCAGGAAGAAGCAGTGTGGTGGCCGCACACAGAAGGCGGGCAACAGTTCCCCGTAACACCAACATGAGGGACGTTGCCAGTACAACCGGTAGGTCTTCCAGAGTCTGGAATTTTTTTAAAGACTCTGCTGATAACCCCCCAAAAGGCCATTTGTACCACCTGCCATGCCAGCATCAGCAGGGGTGACAAAACTACCAGCCTGATCACCACCAGCATGATCAGGCACATGTCAGCAAAGCACCCGACTTTGTGGGGTGAACCCCAGGGTCCACGACCAGTGTCAGCGGGTGTCACCACTGCTTCTTGCGCTGTTGTGCATGTAAGAGAACCCCCTGTTGTGCGTGCAAGGCAATCCCCTGTCCATACTGCATGCAAAGATGCCCCCTCCTCTCAGTCTTCACTTGTTATGGCAGTTTCTCAAGAAACAGCATCAAGTCCATGTGCACGTCCCACCGCAGCGTTCAATTGTCCATATCCCAGAGCTTTGAACAAAAGCGCAAATTCGCAGCCAACGCCCCACAGGCCACGGTCCTAAATTCGCACATTTCACGACTGCTTGTGTTGGAAATGCTGCCTTTTAGGCTGGTGGAGACAGAATCCTTCCGCAACCTTATGGCGGTGGCCGTCCCTCGGTACTCGGTCCCCAGCCGACACTATTTTGCCCAATGTGCCATCCCCGCACTACATAAGCACGTGTCCCAAAACATCTGCCGTGCCCTCAACAACGCAGTTACTGGGAGAATCCACCTGACAACGGACACGTGGACAAGTGCTTGTAGCCAGGGATGGTACATCTCCCTGACGGCACACTGGGTAAACATAGTGGAAGCCGGGACCCAGTCGGACCTTGGGACGGAACACATCCTCCCCACACCGAGGATTGCGGGCCCTATGTCAGTCAGAGTTGCCCCCACAGTGTACAGCTCCTGTGCATCATCCTCCTCCTCCTCCTCATGTTCAGCCTCTATCTCAGATATCACCATATCAGTTACAAGCTGGAAGCACACACGTACCATGCCTGGCTCATGTGCTTAACCTCGTGGTTCAGCAGTTAATTAAATCATACCCCGAGTTGCCAGATCTGCTCATCAAAGTATGCCGCCTGTCAGCTCATTTTCGGAAGTCGGCTACAGCTTTCGCCGCCCATGCTGTGTTGCAGCAGCGTTTGAAGCTTCCGGCACACCGACTGGTGTGTGATGTCCCCACACGTTGGAACTCTACCCTCCACATGTTGCAAAGGATTTGTGAACAGAATAGAGCAGTTGTGAAGTACCAGCTGCAACAAGGCCGTCGATATTCAGGTCAGACTCTACACATAAGACCTCAGGAGTGGACCTGGATGTCTGACATATGTACCATCCTGACAAACTTTGAGGAGTCCACCAAGATGGTGAGTGGCGATGACACCATTATTAGCGTCAGCATCCCACTTGTCTGTCTTTTGCAACGCTCTCTGCAGAGAATTAAAGAGGAGGCATTGCAGCCAGAGTATGATGATATGGATCAAGAAGCCGTAATGGGCGATTACACACAGCCCAGCCTCATCTCATCCCAACGTGCATTGGGGGACAATGAGGGAGAGGAGGAGGAGGAGGAGGAAGAACAGGAGCTGGTATCATGCGCTGTAGACGGTAGTACCTGTACAACTGTCATACTGTCGGTTCAGCGTGGGTGGCCAGAGGACAGGGGGGAGGAGGAGGAGGAGGAGGAGCATGGTCTGTCGTCATCTTGGTGAAGACACGGAAGTCTTGCCCGTTACCAGTCTGGCACGCATGGCTGACTTTATGTTATGCTGCCTTAACCGTGACCCTCGCGTTGTCAAAATTTTGCGTGACAGTCATTACTGGTTGGTGACACTTTTAGACCCCCGCTACAAGGAGAACTTTCACTCTCTTATTCCTGAGGTGGAGAGGTCTACAAAAATGTGGCAATACCAGAAGGCCCTTGCTGCAGAACTGTTAAAAAAATTCCCATCTGAACACACTAGTGGCAGAGGTCACGGTTCCTTGACCAACCAAGGCGTACAGGCGAGTGAGACGCAACTCCAATCCAGCAGAGGCAGGGGAACACTGTCAACATTCTGGGACAGTTTTCTGAGACCCGTCCAGCTTACAGGCCCTGAGGCGTGGGGTACTCTCACAAGGAGTGGAAAGTTTCAAACGATGTTGCCGACCGTACCAGCGTCCTCCGTGATTCCTCTGTGTCTTTTAATTATTGGGTATCCAAGCTGGACACTTGGAATGAACTCGCTCTGTACGCCTTGGAGGTCCTGGCCTGCCCTGCCGCTAGCGTGTTATCGGAGCGTGTTTTTAGTGCCGCTGTGGGAATTATAACTGATAAGCGCACTCGCCTGTCAACTGACAATGCTGACAAGCTGACCCTTATCAAAATGAACAAGGGCTGGATTGGGCCAGACTTCTAATCACCACCAAATGACAGCAGAGTAACATAAAGTCAAATCCACTGTTATTTCGGGAGGTGTATTCCCATGCACCGCTTCACACCAAAACATGGGTATACGCTTCCTCATTTCCACTGTATTTTGCTCTTCTCCTTATCCTCAGCCTCCACCACCATTATACCACCAGGGTGACTGTGGTCCGTGTTGCCAGCATTGCAAGTTCCTCCGTCCTAATTTTTGGCAACTTTTGCTTGGAAGGCATAGGCAAAGACTATGGGAGACCCACTCCCCAATAATGGGAATAATGTTTTGAATATGCTGTACTGCATGGCTCTTGTTTGCCAGCATTGCAAGTTCCTCCATCCTAATTTTTGGCAGCTTTTGCTTGGAAGGCATAGGCAAAGACTATGGGGGACCTACTCTCCAATAATGGGAATAATGTTTTTAAAATGCTGTACTGCATGGCTCTTGTAAGGGGCATGAAAACCGTCTTGTTAAGCTACTCTGAACTCCACGTCTCTTCCAAGGGGCATTATAACCATCTTGTTAAGCTACTGCGACCTCCACCGCTCTTCCAAGGGGCATTAAAACCGTCTTGTTAAGCTACTGCGACCTCCACCACTCTTCCAAGGGGCATTGATATTGTCTTTTTATTCCACTGCGACCTCCACCACTCTTCCAAGGGGCATTAAAACCGTCTTGTTAAGCTACTGCGACCTCCACCACTCTTCCAAGGGGCATTGATATTGTCTTTTTATTCCACTGTGACCTCCACGTCTCTTCCAAGGGGCATTTAAACCGTCTTGTTAAGCTACTGCTACTGCGGCCTCCACCACTCTTCCAAGGGGCATTGATATTGTCTTTTTATTCCACTGTGACCTCCACGTCTCTTCCAAGGGGCATTTAAACCATCTTGTTAAGCTACTGTGACCTCCACCACTCTTCCAAGGGGCATTGATATTGTCTTTTTATTCCACTGCGACCTCCACCACTCTTCCAAGGGGCATTGATATTGTCTTTTTATTCCACTGTGACCTCCACGTCTCTTCCAAGGGGCATTTAAACCGTCTTGTTAAGCTACTGCGACCTCCACCGCTCTTCCAAGGGGCATTAAAACCGTCTTGTTAAGCTACTGTGACCTCCACGTCTCTTCCAAGGGGCATTAAAATCGTCTTGTTAAACCACTCTGAACTCCACAGCTCTTCCAAGGAGCATTGAAATGTAGTTTTAAATTAACTCTAACCTCCACGATTCTTCCAACGAGCATTGCATTTCCTCCTAATTTAAGTCAGCTTTTGCTTTTCAATGCATAGGTGAACACTAAGGGAGACCCACTCCCCAATAAGGGGTAGAAGGTTTTTAGTACGCTGTAATCCACGTCTGTTTCAAGGGGCATTGCAGTTCCTCATAATTTTCGGAAAGCTTTCCATTCACAGCTTAGGCCAACAGTTTACAGGAGACCCAGTTGCTATAAATGGAAAAGGCCCTCTGACTTCCATGTCACTTCCAAGGGGCATTGGAGTGCCTCGAAATTTTTGGTAGGCATTGCACTCACTGTATGCCCTATAACTGTGTAGTCGAACCGCTCTTTTTGGTACAGAAACATATCCTACAAGACATGTGTGGTTGACTGGCCTGATATTGATGTGAATGGTCCCTGTTCCTCCTGCTCTTTCTTCTTTGCCACCACCTCATCCATCATTCATCACCTGAAGCTTTGTTTTAACGAGAGTCATAGAACTGGGATAGTAGCAGGAAAGCATCCAGCAATCCTCGGAGGAGGTAGGATATGCGCCAAAACGCTGACCACCTCAGGCCTAGCCGCTACTACATACATGCACTTGCATTCCAAGGAACAGAAAGCTAAGGAGATGGATGGTCTCATGATCATGAATTATTTACTCGTTGTGTAGGAGGCCAACCACTGCTGCTGTCTACCTTCTGAATTTTGTGTTGAAGCCTGATTGACCCAGGACCCGCAATCCTCTATGTCTGGAGGACGTGTTGCATCCCAGTGTCCAACTGTGTCCCGGCTTCCACAATATTAACCCAGTGTGAAGGCGTCAGTGAGATGGACCATCCCTGGCCACATTCACTTGTCCATGTGTTTGTGGTTAGACTGTCCTTCAAATAGGGGCGGCTGGGGACCGTTTATGGACACCCGGCCGCCCCCTGGCGGATGGGGACCAAGCGTGGACACCCGGCCGCCGGGCGGCTGGGGACTGAGTATGGATACTAGGCCGCCGACGCAGCCATGACGTGGTGGCCCAATTTCAAGTGCAAGCAAGCTAGCAGTATGGTATTACAGCCTGGGGGTGGGTGGGTGGCAGGCTGCACACTTACGCTTGCATTCCAAGAAAACAAAGCAGATGCTAACTTTCATCATCATCATGCTCCTCACCTTGGCACTCTCAACTCCCCTGATGGAGAAGCCAGGGCCCACCGGAGGAGTCTGGTTGTCTGGTGGGCTCGGCCAATGCTGCCCTAAAGCAGGCCAGGCTAAGAAAAGTGTGGGGAAGGTTACCGGGACAAATAGGGGCGGCTGGGGACCGTTTATGGACACCCGGCCGCCCCCTGGCGGCCGGGGACCAAGTGACTCGCCCAGGGGGATATGGGGGACTCGGTACCCGGGCCTTTACCTCCTTGGGATGTCATGGCAGTCGGCTCCCGGGCCTGTCCTCTAGGTCACTCTTTAAAAAGGGGTTTTGTTAACAGTTTGTCTCGTGACGCCACCTGTGGTTCCCGGTAATAAGTACCGGCGCTGCTGCAGACTTCCGGGGGTGATGGAATGGCAGCTGGGATGTTTCTGCTCCCCACAGGCGGAGCAGGCCCCCGGGGCAGTGTAGGTGCAGATGGTGATGCTGGGCGTTGTAGTGCAGGCGCGGTGGGGTGATGGAAATAACCGACAGAGACAGTGGAGTGCAGTCATCCGAGTTTACTCACAGTTCTTATTAGGTTCCTCGGGTACACTGTCCAGGTGTCAGACTCCCGCGTCGCGCTGCGTTTGCCAGGCAGGGGTTCAGCACTCCTTCAGGTATATTAGAAGAACTTAACGGGACCCCCTTCCTTTATGTTCCTTCCTTGGCCGACTTCCCGCGTTGGGTCTTCTCCCTCCTGCCCTGCGCTTCCCCACACACAGTCGCGATCGGGTGCTCTGAAGTCCCTCTGGGCAACCTGGAGTTCCCGGACCTACTTGATGCCCTCCTCGGCGACTAGGGTGAGGCTGTGGCAACTGCACCATGGAAGTGCAGAAGCCTCCGGTTTTTCCAGCCGAGACCTGGAGTAACACGGCTGGTCCAGGGACCGGTTCCCTTCCTTCGGCCTGATCCCTCTGACGCCTGGCAGATTCCTGCACTCACCGTACCCCCTGGGATCGCTTCTGTTACAGGAGCCTTCCTCCCTGACTCCCCTCGCACTCCTGGGCCTCCATCTTACTAGGCCCCTTTCTGGAGCAGAGCTCCTGAAGAGACTCTGCTCCCCTCCTCTCCTTACTACTCACTTCACTGCACAGTACTGCACTGCCACCCTAAGATGGCTTCCCTTTATATATACCTCCTATAAAAGTGCTCCCCTGTTCTGCGTCCTTCACCCACACCCACTACTGGTTCCCCCTCTCTTTGGTTTCCCCCACTCCAGCCAGGGACAGGGCTCAGCAGAACACAGTGCATCTTGCCCTTCCTGCCGGCCTGGAGCAGTGTAGTGTTGAATGCGAGTGTTGGGGTCCCAGGCTGTAGTTCATCCTTATCTGAAAGAAGGAGATGCCACACCTCTGGTTGAGGTGCAGTACCTCTGTGGCGACTGAACCCTCAGGGGTGCCACACAAACGTGGACACCCGGCCGCCGGGCTGCTGGGGACTAAGTATGAATACCAGGCCGCCGACGCAGCCATGACATGGTGGCCAGATTCCGCCTCCACATGCCTAAAAGGCCCAATTACAAGTGCAAGCAAGCTAGCAGTATGGTATTGCAGCCTGGGGGTGCGTGGGTGGCAGGCTGCACACTTACGCTTGCATTCCAAGAAAACAAATCAGATGCTAACTTTTATCATCATCATGCTCCTCACCTTGGCACTCTCAACTACCCTGATGGAGAAGCCAGGGCCTACCGGAGGAGTCTGGTTGTCTGGTGGGCTCGGCCAATGCTGCCCTACTTGCGCTTGCATTGCAAGGAATAGGGGAGGTACAATTGAACACTGCCCTGGGACAAGGACTTGCACAGGGATAGTTGCAAGTCTGCATCTTCTGATGCGGCAAGGATCACTTCTGATGGGCACACTTT
Source organism: Phyllobates terribilis (assembly GCF_046119375.1). NCBI lineage: Eukaryota > Metazoa > Chordata > Amphibia > Anura > Dendrobatidae > Phyllobates > Phyllobates terribilis. Next base: position 256,049,020 of record NW_027362767.1, on the reverse strand, counting down.
TAGGCAGTGACCTGGGTTTCAGAGATGCTTCCAGGGGTCTCATGCTGGACATAACACATCTGCATCTCTGGCTGCTATGGGCATAAAAGGGGACAAACTTATGGTGTGGCACCCATGCTCCCCTGACCTCAAGCCCATTGAGAACCTCTGGAGCATCATCAAAAGGAGTGTCTATGATGGCGGGAGGCAGTTCACATCTAAGCAACAGCTCTGGGAGGGTATTCTGTCCTCATGCAAAACAAATGAAGCAGAAACCATCCAAAACCTGACAAATTCAATGGACGAGAGAGTTCAGAAGCTCCTTTCGAACAAGTGGTCCTATGTGCAAATGTAACATCACCTAGAATAAAGTTTTGAGTTGAAAACTGTTTGATTTCAGTTTGTAATAACCTGCTAATGCTTATAATTTCAAAAATAACCATCTTTTTTGTTCTTTATTAAAATGAAAAGGTTGAAAACTCTGCTGTGCATAATAATTTGGAACATGCATTTTGAGTGCAGTTTGAGTTTTTTATTTTTTTAAAAATATACTGATATCATAGCAGTTTGTACAAAAACCTTTCAATTGTACTCTAATAGTTATTTGACTGGAAAATTACAATGACTGCAATTCATATAGGTAATTTGGGAAAATCTGAGAAAATATTATTTGCATAATAATTTGGAACACAGTGTATACACCTACCCAATAACGTATTGGTAGCAAAATCGGGTCAAGCTGTTTTCCGGTGCCCTCTCGCCTATAACACTTGCTAGGATAGAGAAAGCCTGCAACCAATTGGTGAAGGTTTGTGGGATCAATCGCCACCTCTGTTACTTTTCGTCCTCCTTTTTATTATCGTCGTTCTCATTCTTGTCTAAATTAAATTTCTCTAATGGCAGAAGGGAAAATATTTTGACGTACTCATCCCTCCAAATTTGCTCTTTTATCTCCTTCTTTAAGTGTGCCCCCAGTGGACCCTCGTAGCAGATGTAAACCTTGCCCCGCGCCCTATTGTCCAGGTGAATCTTTTGTGGTCTGCTCCCACTTAGGTGCCGGACTTGTCACCGCTGGCTGCGGATCCCCCTCTTCCCACCCTACCCCCTCGCTCCTCACTGCCTCGTCTCCCAATCGGACCAAGGCTGACGCTGGAGCCGGTGGCAGGTTGTGCGCCACCAGAGAGGTTCCTCCCCTTACTACTTGATTTACCTCTCCTGCCCTCTGACTGTGCCCCACGCCCTGCGACATTAGTATGGGTGGAAACGGACACGACAAAGAGTCATACTCACTGGGTCGCGTGGGCGGTCCCGCTACACCAGCCAGACCTCCCGCATCCAGTCGTCCTTCCCGATCGCACGGTGTTGTCTGTCCTGGTGTTCCTGACGCGGAGATGGCATCCCTTGCCATGGTTGAAAGGGGAGGGGGGAGGAAACTCCCTGGTAACAAATGTGCTGAGCAGGCCCTGGGTAAGTCTAGAGGGCAGAGTGGGGCTAGCAGGGAGGGGGGCATTGTGGGGGCTGCCAGGCCCTGCATGTGACTGGAAGGCAAGGTGGCCAGCGAGGGGGCAACAGGACCCTGTGCAAACTGCACTGGGGGTGGGTGGAGGTTGAAGCATGCCCTACATGATAGGGGCTCTGCAGGGGCATGGGGGGTCTGTGGTTGAGAGTGCTGGCTGTGAGGTGGAGGCAGGGAACAGTACCTGGTTTGGGCTATGGAGGGGGCTGTGCCTTGCCCCTTGCTGAATCCAACGCTGGCCTCCGGGTCCTGTGTCCATGTACAGGCACTGGCTGCAGCGCCCTGTCGCCGATATTGATCCTCCTGCCCACGGTCATGTGACCGCAGGTCCCCTTGGTCACGTGACCTCAGGTCCTGCCACTGTTCCCCTCCGCCTCTGGAAGGCCCGGGCCGCTGTAACTCCTCCACGAAGTCACTTGACGGTAGGTCCTTGAAGCCACGTGACCGCGGGTTCTGCCGCTCCTGCTGCTGCATGTCCTCTTCCCCCCCTGCTGTGCCATGCCCTGTATCTTCACGACCGGGCATGCGAATGTTGCCCAGCCGACTTTACACCCAGCCTGCTCACAGCTGCAGCCCTGGGACACGCTGGCTGTTTCCTCACGATGCGGCCTCAGGCACGGGGTCCTGTTGAAGTGGGGGGCCCTGGAGGGACTCCACTGGACTGAGGGGAACCCAAGGAGGGGTTGGGCACAGGATCACCGTGGGCATGACAGTTTGGGGGAGAATGGGACGTTGGGGGCTCCATGAATGGGCTCCCCCGCCAGCGCCTAGGCCTCAGGGCCCAGTCCAGAGACAATCTCACCGGCGCCCCTTGGGACATAGCACCCTTGATGATGAATCTCCTGGTCCTCCACTAATAATCCGGGCCACTTATTCCATCAGCCAGCCAGTGAGGGCCTCCGTCCACAGGGCGTCAAGTATCTGCTCTGCCGACATGGTCCGGGTAAGATCTTGTGTCGCGTCCTGAGGATGGGAAGAAAGACCAGGCCACACCCCCGGTGGCTTTATAAGCTGTCCCCATCTGACCCCACCTTCTCTATACCTGTCCCCACCTATGCTGCACCTCCGTCATGCCGGCTTCCATCCTATTGCCTTAGGCTAATTGCTCCAGCCTTTTCTCTTCCTCTAGCAGAATGGTGGGTATTTTAGCCTCCGTTCACATCTGCATTGTGAGCCTTTATTAATAGATCTGTCACAATTTCATCACTTTTGAACAATTAGCAGAACATTATAAGTCAATGGAGACCTTGAGGCACCTTTTTAATAAGTCGTATGGCGCAGCATCATAGCTTTAGTTATACATGAAGCTGGACCTATGGATATATTTATAAGAGGGTTTGTCTTCATGAAAAAAAACCTCTAATATTAAGGAAATATATCGTACATCATGTTGTGGGGAAAAATGTGGAATGGTGACAATAACCACCACAAGCTGCTGTAATATAGAAAACAAACAGTAAATGAATAACAGTGGTAACAGTGAATGAATGGAGAACAAAGCCTTAACAAAGTGCAGGGAGTTTTCTTTCAATGGCAAGTTGAAAAGGTTTTACTTATGGAAAACACTTAAAGAGGTTGTCCACTACTATATAAAATGTCTCAATGTACTTAAACGGTGGATAAAAGTGTTTTTGTAAATACCTTCTGCTGTGCGTCTTGCCTCTGAGCGGCGCTATTGCTGACCACTCACAGGCATCATGTGACCCCCGTCTGCAGCCGGCTCTGGCATCCACTGATGTCACGTCAACTTCCGGCCCCGCACGTCACAGCCCTACATACTGTCACACCAGGTGTTAATGCAACACAGTGGGAAATGGAAAAGGGAGCCCAGACACTAGGGAAAGGGGGAAGTGGAGACCTCCTAGTCTGGTCTAGCGTCACCTTGTCTCAACTACTGTCCCTATATTGCCTCTTCAGCAATCACTGCACGCGTGCCTCGCCCTACTTTCCCTTGTCTTATGGCACCGGCTAGGGATGGGAGGAGATAAGTACTAGTCAACCTCCACTAAACACTATAGACAACAAGGGTAGACAAAACAGGGGGAAATAGCTTAGCTTTAGATGACTCCAAATATGCACACGGCCTCAAGCTCCAGAGAGAACGAAGTACTGCTCCTGCTAAGCCTCACAAGTAGAAATGAATATAGCCGACAACTCCCTCTCAGACACACCTGGTATATATGTAGCACCCTGAGGATTCGGCTGCTACAGGGGTATTGCACCTCAACCCAGAGGTGTGATATTCCACTCCCGGGTAAGGATGGAGTGTGGAACTGAGCTCGGTAGGCTGCATGCACTACATACATCCCATTTCCGGGGAACAGGCCGACGGTACTCCCACTTAGAAATGTGCAGGTACGACCGAGTCTGTTCCTGGCTGGAGTGGGAGGGGGGTGGTACATCCCAAGTAGTGTAGGGGCAGATAGGGGGAGCAGCCTGGGTAAAGATAGGAGCTCATTGGGTGCTGGTCACCTGAGCTCACACATAGAGGGTGTATATAAGGTGGGCACCAACTAAGAACAGGGTCAGATGCAGAGAACAAGTCAGCCAGCAGAGAAGAAGAGAGACCCAGAGTGAGAGAGGAGAAGAGAGACCCAGAGGGGGAAACAGAAAAGAGGACTCCAAGAACCCAACTTAAATCCCCGGGTGAAGAGTCGGCACAGGGTACCGGATCCCAAACTGGCGGGGGCAGAAAACACACTCTAGCCAGAGACCGGAGGCCGTGGGCAGCATCTGCCACGGCCACCCATCACATCCACCCCGAAGGCACACCACATGAAGGGTCAGGGAACCCAAGGCCAAGGGTGTCCCAACAGAAGGCCCGAGGGAGCTGGACCTAGGTGGATCACTGGTGGGGACGGCCAGAGAACGGGACAGAAGGAGAGCTCAGGGCCACGCTCCGGACTTGTTTGGGGGTTGGCTGGATCCAGGACCTGGTGGACGCAGCACGGCTCGGGTGGTCACTCGAAGCTGGAGTGACCAGTACAACATCTGCAGTAAGTAAACACCCTTAACTGCACAACCCGACTCTGTCTTCATTGCCATCTGCACTGCACCACCACAACCCCCATCCTCTGCACCTGTCCCACCTGAGGCTATACCCCTCCCGTTGGGGGTTATCCCACCAAGCTGCGCACCCACCATCAGCCTCAGCGGACCCTGCTGCAGCGGCGGCCACAGTGACCGCATCACAACGGGTGGCGTAGTCGACACAAAAGAACTCTTAATAACATCTGTAGGACTGCCACATAACACTGAGTTTGACGCCCTGGGCACGGGCCGGGTCACAGCCGCTCGGAGACTACAACCCCCCCATCTGATCCGGTGCCGGGTATTCCCCTCAAAAAGGAATATGTCCCAGGGGGCGCGTCAACTTTGGCGTAGTCGGCAGGATTACGTGCCCACAACAACCGGGTACTGCGTGCCTGAAGAAAAGTGCAAGTTTACCTCAGAAAGAAGTCTCCCGCTGGTTCCGGAGGGTCCACGCCATCGGACCCCATCACAGGTCGTTTCCCGCCGATTGTCCGCCATTTCCAGCTTGTTCCCGCCATCTGCAGAGTTTCCCGCCACTGGGCGACGCTTCCCGCCAAGTCCGAAGATTTCCCGCCTTGGAAGAACAGCGGACGCCATTATGGGCGTGCCAAAGGAGGGCAAGAGGCCACCTCCCATCGTGGGCCAGGACAGAAAATGGCGCCAAAAGTGGAAACCGCCCCCACCAACAGAGACTGTGATGCTGGAGGTGTCTGTCAGCGTGAAAGAACTACCCCTGGAGCTGACAGTCACCGAGTTGCCCCGGGACCGCCCTCGAAGTGGGAGGAGACAAAAGAAAAGAACGAAGATGGGTGCCGCCTGGAGCAGTCTGGAGCGAGCGCACCCGGAGACAAGAAGTCTAACGAGGAGTCTGGAGCGAGCGCACCCGGAGGCAAGAAGCCTGGAGAGGAGTGGCGGAGGAGCTTGCCCGGAGATGGAGAGAAAGCAGAACAGCACCGGCCCGCTGGCCAGGAGTCTGCTAGAGACCGAGGAAGGAGAGCAGAGCAGCACCGACCCGTTGGTCAGGAGCCTGCTAGAAACCACGACCCCACTAGGCCTAGTGGAGGTCCTTGCACAGCTCCCCCGAGACCGGGAGTGTGCACAGACTGCCCTGGAGGGCCTCGCACGGAGGATGGCCCGGGTACAGCGAGAGACATTGGCGGAGTGGAGCCGAGAGATGGCCCAGCAAATCAAGACCCGGAGCACGCCAGCCAAGATGAGGAGACAGACCGCCTCTGAGGATGGCGCGGGAGGACCCAAGGCCGGAGACGGCGCCGAGAAGGGAGCCGGACGCAAGGAGGCAGGTAAAGGGGACGCCTATACCCCAAGCCGGGAAACCGCCCACCTGCCCCAGCTCCCCGTCGCAGAGCCCGAAAGTCCCCCTGCTGTGCCCGTAGCCGCCATGTCACCGCTATGGACTAAGCCCCGACCGGAAGCCGCCGCAGCGACCCCTGTGACGTCACGCGCCTCGACCCGGAGCGTGACAAAGCAGGAAATACCACCAGCCTGGTCGCAAGGCCTAGTACCCCCGGGCGCCGCATCACCAACAGCGCCCCCTACCTCCGCGGAGCCTCCGGCCTGGCCGCAAGGCCAGGTAGCCCAGGGCGCCGCCGTCCTAACGGTGCCCTTCACCTTCCAGGTGCCCCAGGCCTGGCCGCAAGGCCTGGGCAACCCGGGCGCCACCACCACCGCGCCCATAAGACCAAGAGTGCCGCATCTGGGAAGAGCAAGAGGACCCGGACGGGTCTGAAGCCAAAGGTAACCATAAAGCAAGAGCAGGAGGACGCCGTCGCTAAGGACAGCGAAGCAGAAGCTGTATATAGTTGCCCGTCGGGGCACCGTGAAACTGAAACAGTAAACTGAAACTGAAACTGTTGCTGTTGCTAATATAGTCCCCGTTGGGACCAGCATGTGTGAACTGTTACCCGTATTTCCCTTAATTCCACTGACCGAGGACTGAGAGCGGTCATTCCTCCCCAATACCTGGCCGAGGACTGAGAGCGGCCAACTTCCCCTGTATATAGTTGCGCTTCCTAAAGCGCCCCCTACTGGTTTTATAGGAAAACCAGTTTTCCAGAGAGACTGTCGCACTTTACCCGGTCACACGTTGCACAGTGACCGGAGGAGGAGCCAGAGGCGACGAGAATGTTTTATCTGAAAAGTTTTATGCAAATATATGTTGTTTTATATGTTTAATATGTTTATGCAAAAATTTGTATGTTTTTGGTGTTATGTCTTACAGCCCGAGGACGTGCTGTGATTTACCAGGGGGGAATGTAGCACCCTGAGGATTCGGCTGCTACAGGGGTATTGCACCTCAACCCAGAGGTGTGATATTCCACTCCCGGGTAAGGATGGAGTGTGGAACTGAGCTCGGTAGGCTGCATGCACTACATACATCCCATTTCCGGGGAACAGGCCGACGGTACTCCCACTTAGAAATGTGCAGGTACGACCGAGTCTGTTCCTGGCTGGAGTGGGAGGGGGGTGGTACATCCCAAGTAGTGTAGGGGCAGATAGGGGGAGCAGCCTGGGTAAAGATAGGAGCTCATTGGGTGCTGGTCACCTGAGCTCACACATAGAGGGTGTATATAAGGTGGGCACCAACTAAGAACAGGGTCAGATGCAGAGAACAAGTCAGCCAGCAGAGAAGAAGAGAGACCCAGAGTGAGAGAGGAGAAGAGAGACCCAGAGGGGGAAACAGAAAAGAGGACTCCAAGAACCCAACTTAAATCCCCGGGTGAAGAGTCGGCACAGGGTACCGGATCCCAAACTGGCGGGGGCAGAAAACACACTCTAGCCAGAGACCGGAGGCCGTGGGCAGCATCTGCCACGGCCACCCATCACATCCACCCCGAAGGCACACCACATGAAGGGTCAGGGAACCCAAGGCCAAGGGTGTCCCAACAGAAGGCCCGAGGGAGCTGGACCTAGGTGGATCACTGGTGGGGACGGCCAGAGAACGGGACAGAAGGAGAGCTCAGGGCCACGCTCCGGACTTGTTTGGGGGTTGGCTGGATCCAGGACCTGGTGGACGCAGCACGGCTCGGGTGGTCACTCGAAGCTGGAGTGACCAGTACAACATCTGCAGTAAGTAAACACCCTTAACTGCACAACCCGACTCTGTCTTCATTGCCGTCTGCACTGCACCACCACAACCCCCATCCTCTGCACCTGTCCCCCCTGAGGCTATACCCCTCCCGTTGGGGGTTATCCCACCAAGCTGCGCACCCACCATCAGCCTCAGCGGACCCTGCTGCAGCGGCGGCCACAGTGACCGCATCACAACGGGTGGCGTAGTCGACACAAAAGAACTCTTAATAACATCTGTAGGACTGCCACATAACACTGAGTTTGACGCCCTGGGCACGGGCCGGGTCACAGCCGCTCGGAGACTACAACCCCCCCATCTGATCCGGTGCCGGGTATTCCCCTCAAAAAGGAATATGTCCCAGGGGGCGCGTCATATATACACCCAGGCCAGAGAGCTAAGGGAGGTAGCCGCTAGGTCCTAAAGACAGCTTCTCATCTAAGAAGCTGTCTGCAATGCCAAATGTAGAGATCTCCTGCAACCAACTGCAGGGCGACTGTCTGTCACCTCTGACATACCCGTGACACATACACCGCACGCTTTCCCAATGAATGCAGGTGAGGGAAAGCGCACAGTGAATGCTAAGCTGTGACGCGCAGGGAAACCCCTCCAACAGCCCATCAATTAGTGGGGAGCAGGTCACTGGGTCACGCCTGACTGCAGCCGGAACTTGACGTGACATCAGTAGATGTCGGAGCCGGCTGCAGCTGGGGTCGCGTGATGCCTGTGAGGGGTCAACAATAGCACCACTGTCATGCAAGATGCACAGCAGAAGGTATTGACAAAAACACTTATTTCCACTGTTTAAATACATTGGGACATTTTATATAGTAGTGGGCAAACTCTTTAAGTATGATGTGAATGAGGCTTTCTTCCTAGTAGAAAGTTCAGGAAGGGTAAAGACATTAGAAGAGAATGAGCTGATAGTAGAGGTGAATGATGACTGTACAGGGTCTGGTTGGACCAGTATCTGAAGATGGCTAAAGGTGAAACTGATGTGGAGATTGATATGATATGGTGAAGTTATAAGAAGTGTAAAATTCAACCAGATTATCCATGTGTCTGATACCAAACCAATCCCCAAACTGAAATGAGATTTGTTGTATTATGCTAGGCTTCCACTTCTCCTTCTTGTTACTTATTCTTGTGTATTACAGCTGCACGGGACTGTAAATCTCTGCTGGAGAAAGGTTTCACCCTCAGTGACTGGTACATTATATGTCTCGATTGGAACCAATCACTAAGAGTCTTATGTGATATGCACACTGACGGGGGCGGCTGGATTGTACGTCTACTCTTATCATGCATTATTGGGTATCAATCAAGAAAGCTTAGAAATTAAATGGGAGATTGTGCAATGTCATGCCCTCAGTAATGTAACATACAAGGATCAGGTCCAGGATTCAGCATTTGTTTCTTGGTAGGTCTTGCAGAGGCGTTATGATGGCTCAGTTAACTTTCAGTGTAATTGGGAGTCTTACAAGATGGGATTTGGCAGCCGACAATCTGAGTTCTGGTTGGGGAATGAAAATATTCACAAGATAACTTCATCAGGTAAATGATCATCAGGTCTTCCTATGACTAATGCTGGGGAGTAGCAATGGAGATGCCAAGCAAGGGTGGCCCATCATTAATCAGATGTGGGTACTTATCTTAGAGATGAATAGGGTGCAGCTCTCGAACGCTCATCATTGTGACCCATACTACTTGTCCTCTTTAAAATTATAATAAGAAAAACAATTTAAAGTATAACATAATGTATGTATAATACAGTTTATTCTAGAAGAACTTGCCAGACCTTGTATTGTCTAAGGGGGTTGTCCAGGATTAAGATATTGATGACCTACCCTTAGCCTCCATTCACTTCCATTCTCTTCCTACTATTGGGACTCCTATCAATCTGAGACTGGGCTCCAAAGTCGCCTGTGTGAAAGGAACGGTAGTGAGCATGTGCGACCACCACAACATTGACTTCTATGGACCATAGAAACAGCAAAGTTCCATAAAAATTAATGGAGGAGTGATCACTCATACTCACTACTAGTGATGAGCGAGCACTAAAATGCTTGAGTGCTCGTTGCTCGGGTCAAGCAAATCATAATGCTCGGGTGCTCAACCCGAGTAATGGGCCCAATGTAAGTCAATGGGAAACTCAAGCATTTTTCCAGCGGCCCACCACCTGGAGGTCTGGAGTGGGCCTAAAAATTGGTCAAATCGATGGAAACAGTGCTCAAATGACATGTAACAGCATGGGGAAGACCCCTGGAAGCATCTCTGACTCCCATATCTCTGCTGTGAATAATGCTGTCAGAGTATTACACCACTTTTACGAACTGACAATAAAACGTACAAAAATGAAGCAAAAAATGGATTTCCCTGAAAAAAAAAGTTAAGATCATTCTTTTAAGGGTAATGACTTATATATATAAGGTAAAATAAATAACCAAAAACAAAAATGCTCCTCCACACCTTGGGCTATGTTCACACAGTGTTTTTGATGCATTTTTGCACTTTTGCATTTCTTTCAACGGTGAAACATACATTCACCAGTAAATGTAATTTTAACATTTTACTACCTTATCTGATCATGTGGTGTGTGGGACACGATCAAACACATCCAGAATGAACACTCATTTCCAGCTGATAATACCATCTAGCACCTGTGCCTATTTTAAAAGAAGCTAATAGCGTTATCAATAGGGAATAGATGTTTTTTTTTCAGCATGGAGTATAATACAATAATCCCTGATTAGATGCCTGTAAGACGCTATCCCTACTGCTATAGGTCACTCGTACACGATTCTCAAATAAGAGAGGTAATATTGTACAATAAAAAATAGATTTTAACCGGCCCAAAAAAGTTTTTATTGGACGTGGCAGCAACAAACTCTGAATGGATGCAATCAACTCTGCCTGTTTACACGAATTTGTGAATGAAGATCACCATTAAAAAAAGGAGATTTTTGTGTACTCACCGTAAAATCTCTTTCTCTTAGCCTCTAATTGGGGGACACAGGACCATGGGTGTTATGCTGCTGTCCAGTAGGAGGCGACGCTATGCATAATCTGAAAAAGATTAACTGTGGCTCCTCCTCTGCAGTATACACCCCTGGACGGCGTCAGCCTTCTCCAGTTTTGTGCAAAAGCAATAGGAGGAACGTAACATGGATAACATACCATGCCTATAAGAAGGCAACTATGTACGAGCTAAAGAAAAAAACAATATGAGAACTCAACATAACAACGGCCCGGAACGGGCAACAGGGTGGGAGCTGTGTCCCCCAATTAGAGGCTAAGAGAAAGAGATTTTACGGTGAGTACACAAAAATCTCCTTTACTCTGTCGCCTGGGTGGGAAGCAATGGACGAATATTGTGTAGACAGGCCCCTATAATTGGGACACCGCCGCCTGCAGAATATGTCTACCCAGGCTCGTGTCTGCTGAGGACTAGGTATGAACCCTGTAGTGTTTGGTAAACGTGTGTAGGCTAGTCCAGGCGGCTGCCTTACACACTTGTTGTGCCGAAGCCTGGTGCTGAAGGGCCCAGGAGGCCCCTACCGCACGTGTAGAGTGTGCCGTAATACCTGCTGGAAGAGGAGAATTTTTGAGGCGGTAGGCCTCTTGTATGGTGGATTTGATCCACCTGGCAAGGGTAACTTTGGAAGCTGGCAGACCCTTGCGGCCGCCTTCCGGAAGAAGGAAAAGATAATCAGATTTCCGGAAGGGCGCAGTCCTAGACACATAGATACGCAATGCCCTGACAAGGTCAAGCGTATGCAGAGCCTTCTCCACTCTATGAACCGGGACCGGACAGAGGGATGGCAGTGAAATTTCCTCATTGAGGTGGAAGTTGGACACAACCTTTAGAAGGAAGGATGGGACCGTACGGAGAACTACCTTGTCCTGGAAAAAAAAAACGGAGTAAAAGTTTTAGGTGTGCCTCCTATGCGACCCTAAGCAAAAACTGGAGAAGGCTGACGCCGTCCAGGGGTGTATACTGCAGAGGAGGAGCCACGGTTAATCTTTTTCAGATTATGCATAGTGTCGCCTCCTAGTGGACAGCAGCATAACACCCATGGTCCTGTGTCCCCCAATGAGGCGACAGAGTAATATGTATCTGTCAACGAGTGCTTGGAAAATATCAATCAAGTAATGTACAGTGGAAGAGATGTATTCGATGACAATGAAAAACACTCATCTCCAGCTGATGACACCTTGAACCTGTCCCCATTGTAAATGCAGCTAACAGTGATATCAATAGGGAATAGAATAGATTTTTAATTTTATTTTTTTTGCAGCAGTGCGCAGTATAAGGCAACAATACCTGGCTGGATCGGTGTAATACGCTATCCATACTGCGATAGCTCACCCATAAACTAATTTCAGATAAGAGAGGTAATATTGTAGAATATAGAATCGATTTGAATTGGCCTTCCCATTATTAAGGAGTGGGTATCCTATACTGTTATTGCGAATATGTTATAATACCCCCAGTGGCACTAAAAACCATCTCTGATAAAACGCTAGTGGCCAGGACCTCCAAGGCATAGAGAGACAGTTCATGCCACGTGTCCAGCTTGGATACCCAATAGTTGTAAGGTACAGAGGAATCACAGAGGACGCTGGTACAGTCACCAAGGTAGTCCTTCAACATGTTTCAAAACTTTTACCTCCTTGTCTGAGTAACCCGTGCATCAGGTCCTGGGCGCTGGGAAGGTCTGACAAAACTGTCCCAGACCTTTTACAGCGTTCCCCTGCTTCTGCTGCATCTGCTTTGTTTCTCCCACGCCTGTACTCCTTGGTTTTCCAAGAAACTGTGATCAGCGTTGTCATATGGGATTTTTTTTAATAATTCTTCAACAAAGGCCATCTGGTATTGCAACATACAACATAGGAGTGGGTCTTCTAAACTGTTATTGCATATGCAGCAAGTTCAAGGGCTGCTAAAAATTAGGACGCATTCCAATACCACTTTGAATAGATGCATTGAAGGGCCTCAGTACTTTTTTTTCCCCCTTATTAAGGAGTTGGTCTCCTATACTGTTATTGCGTATGCTGCAAGTTCAAGGGCTGCCAAAAATTAGGATGCACTCCAATACCCCTTTGAAGAGGTGTAGAGGAGGGCCTCATTAAAAAAATGTTCCCATTATAAAGGAGTGGGTCTCCTATACTGTTATTGCGCATGCAGTAACTGCAAGGGCTGCCAAAAATTAGGACGCACTCCAATGCCCCTTTGAAGAGACGTAGAGGAGGGCCTCATTAAAAAAAATGTTCCCATTATAAAGGAGTCTGACTTCTATACTGTTATTGCATGTGCAGTGACTGCAAGGGCTGCCAAAAAATAGGATGCACTCCAATACTCCTTTGAGGAGACTTAGAGGAGGGCCTCATTAAAAAAATGCTCCTGTTCCTCCTCCTCCTCATTATCACCCAATCTGTGTTGAAATGAGATGAGGCTGGGCTGTGTAGCATCACCCTGTATAGTTCCTTGCTCCATCTCATCGTGCTCCGCCTGCAATGCCTCAAAGAAGTGGGATGATGATGCTAATTATGGTGTCATCACCGCTCACCATCTTGATGGAGTCCTCAAAGTTTTAGAGGATGACACAGATGTCAGACATCCATGCCCACTCATCAGTTCTTATGTGTGGAGGCTGACCTGAATACGGATGGGCGTGTTGAAGCTGGTACTCAACAACTGTCCTCTTCTGCTCACAAATCCTTCTCAACATATGCAACGTTGAGTTCCAACACGTGGTGACATCGCACACCAGTCGGTGAGCTGGAAGCTGCAAATGCTGATGCACGGTGAGGGTTGCGGAAGCTGTAGCTGACTTTATGAAATGGGCACACACGTGGTGTACTTTCACAAGCAGCTCAGGCAGATTCGGGTAGGTTTTGAAAAACCGTTGAACCACGAGGTTGAGCACATGGGCCAGGCATGGTACATGTGTGAGGTTGCCTAGCTTCAGAGCCACCACCAGGTTTCGGCTATTGTCACACACGACCATGCCTGGCTGTAGGTTCAGCGGTGAGAGACAGAAATCTGCCTGCTCTGTTACAGCTTTCAACAACTCTGCAGCGGTGTGCGGTTTGTCACCTAAGCATATGTTCTTCAGCACAGCCTGTTGCCACTTGGCTAAGGCAGTGCTTCAGTGCTTCCAACTTCTGACTGATGTGGTCATTTCGGAGATGGAGGCTGAAGAGAAGGAGGAGGTGCAGGAGCTGTAAAATGTGGGGGCAACACTGATTAACCTAGGGCCCGCAATCCTCGGCATCGAAAGGACGTGTTCCGTCCCAGGGTCCGACTGGACCCCGGCTTCCACAATACTAACCCAGTGTGCTGTCAGTGAGATGTACCGTCCCTGGCCACAAGCACTTGTCTACATGTCCGTGGTTAGGTGGACCTTCCCAGTAACTGCATTGGTGAGGGCACTGGTAATGTTCTGAGACACGTGCTTGTGTAAGGCGGGGACGGCACACCAGGAGAAATAGTGACGGCTGGGGACTGAGTACCGAGGGATGGCTGCTGTCTTGAGGTTGAGGAAAGCTTCCGTCTCCACGAGCCTAAAAGGCAATATTTCCAGTGCAAGTAGTCGAGAAATGTGTCAGTTTAGCATTGTGGACTGTGGGTGGTTGGCTGCATATTTTCGTTCAACGGACTGGGGTCGAAACTACTGAACACTTCGCTGGGACAAGGACGTGGTTTCTGAAGGTGGTGGTTGCAAGTGTCAAACGACAGGTGCAGGGTGGGAGGCATCTTCGCCTGCGCCATGGACAGGGGATTAGAGTGCAACCACAACAGCTGAACAGTCTATGGTGTCTTCCACGTATGCACCCTGGGCCTCTGTATGACTTGCTGGCAATTATGTCTCATCATCATCCACCTCTTGCAACAGTATTTGCACTTTCCCACTGTCGCCTTTGTGTGACCGTGGCTGCTCAAATATTTGGACATCGCTGCATGCGATCTCCTCATGCCCTGCTTCAAGCGGGTTGGGGGAGAGGTCCCAATCTATAAATGGAAAACTGAACAGCTGTTCGGAGTGTCCAAGTGTGGGATCACTTGTCTCTGGGCACTCAGCATGGTGGGAGGAAGGAGGATCAGGGTTAGGAATATGTGGTCCAGACTCATGGCTACTGAGACAGGACAGTGGTGGTGGGGGCAAAGTGACTGGAAGCATTATCTGCTATCCAACCAACAACCTTTTCACACTGGTCTGGCTTCAAGAGTGGTGTTCCGCGGCCCCCTAGAAAGTGGGACAGGAAGGTAGGGCGACATGATGTGGGAGCTTGTTGTGCTCCCTCAGCAGGCACAATCTCAGCTTGCCCACAGCCTCTGCCTCTGCGTGCACCATCACCATCATGTCCACTTCCCCGTCCCTTGCCACGTGCCTTGCCCATTTTAAATGGAGTATAATATTTGTCACATTTTCAAAAATGTCTGTATTATTACTGCAGTAATCCCTGCATGTTAATTCGCTGTCTAAACAGCACCAAACATGCAGGGCGGGACCCGAGCTCCCACCTGAGGATTTCAAAAATACTCGCTGAGCACTGAGCATCTCAAGCACTGAGATATTTGGGCGAGTATTGGGTAGTAGCGAGCATCACTACTTACTACCATTTCATTCACACAGTTGACTTTCAGATCCCCCGAGATCTCACATTAATCAATTATTCTGTGTATAAAAAATAATTGTATTTAGTGGGATGAGGTCTTTAAAGAGGTGCTTATGACCTGCATACTGCTTTATTATTAAGTCTAATAGATTAATTTTTTAAGCTTTTAGGAATTGATTGTTTTTGCTTTTCTCACAGGTACTTGGGAGCTTCTAGTTGATCTGCAGGACTTCAATAGTTAAAACTCTTTTGCTAAATACAAGTCTTTTAAGGTGATGGGAAAGTCAGAGAAATACAGGTTGGAGGTTGAAGGCTTTGTTAGTAGTGATGCAGGTAAGGCGCAATGGTGTAATGGCCTCTATGTTGTAGACAAGTCATGGATGTCGCTATAATATTTTGTATCTCGGTCCAGGAGATTCTCTGTCCTTCCAGAATGGGATGAAGTTCTCCACTCTGGACCAAGACAATGACGCCGATAGCAGAAGTTGTGTGGACTTGCACAAGGGAGCCTGGTGGTATAACCAGTGCCACCAATCCAACCTCAATGGGCTCTACCTTCTCGGGAAACACGAATCCTTTGCTGATGGAGTTAATTGGTACTCGGGAAAGGGTTATAATTACTCCTACAAGAGATCAGAGATGAAAGTCAGATCTGCTGAGTAATAGAAATGTGCTCAGTACTCATGTAGTCCATTTCTGCGGAGTTCTAATGAAGTTTTTTCTGATAAATGGGCGACTGACAACCAATGTAGCCACAATTGTAGCCAGTACAGGGGTTGCCACCCTGCTTTCTTAGAGGCCTAAATGGTGTAATCTGCCTCGTTCTGCATCAATACGGCAAAAGAGATTACATGTAAACATTTTAAAAGCCAATAGATCCCATCGACTCAGTATAGATCTCACTTTATTTACCCTCAGACAATTGTATATCTTTATGTCTGTGGACATTTTACCTTCACTCTTTTATGAAAAGAAATTTGGCACCACAATTCTATGCTCTCATTAAAATAATAACAAAATAAAAATGTCTCCTACACCTTAATCAACCATCTGTATTTTACATTTACTGCCACCCACAAAGGACCAGTTTAAAATAAATAAATACACTGGAATCAGCCATTGGCTGCATCATCTTAAGATATAATTTTCTCTTTAATGATCAGGGGTCAGCCGGACATTACGGGAAATGTGAGGCATATTGGGACACTGTCTGTTTGTAACCATGTTAGAGATACATAAGTTCTGCATAGATCAGTGGACGGGAGACAGAAAGCAACCATGAAAGGGTTATCACGATATACACTGTGCGTTATCAGCGGACTCTTGATCTTGTCTTATCCGAAATGTGAAGCAGAAGCCTCATGTCCAGGTAAGAAAGACACTAATGCTACATGCACGGGTTCAGTATTTGGAGAGTTTTTTACCTCAGTAATTTTAAGCCAAAACCATGAGAGGGTGAGAAATGCAGAAGTGGTGACGAGTTTCTATTATACTTTTCCTCTGATTGTTCCACTCCTGATTTTGGCTTACAAATACTGAGGTAAAATACTGACCAAATACTCACATGTGCATGTGGCCCTACGATATATCTCCAGATATCTGTAGCATCGGCGTCTCTGCCTCCTGCTAGGCAGAGACGCCGTCCCTCTCACCTTCCTGTTCAGCGCGCGTCGTCCTCCTGCGCTCCTTCCCTCGCTGCTGCCGGCGCGCGCGCTCCCCCTTCCCGGGCACTGAGCTTAGGGCGCGCGCCCGCGCTCCACCTCTCTTAAAGGGTCCACGCGCGTCATCCTAAGGAGTCCCCGGCCAATTGCCGGAGGACTTCCCATATATAAGGCACCTCCTCCAAAATGGAGGTGCCCGAGCAAAGTTGTTTGCACTGTGTCTCACCTGTGCTTCAGCCCTCAGGTTCCGCTACTAGCCTGACTCCTCGTCCAGCCTGCCAGCCTGTTACCTGCCTTGTCAGTCAGACCACTCACCTGGGAGCGTCCTCCAGTTACCTGCCTGTTACCTGCCTCGTCTGTCAGATCGCTCACCTGGGAGCGTCCACCAGTTACCTGACTGTTCCTGCCTCGTCTGTCAGACCGCTCACCTGGGAGCGTCCACCAGTTACCTGACTGTTACCTGCCTCGTCTGTCAGACCACTCACCTGGGAGCGTCCGCCAGTTACCTGCTTGTTACCTGCCTCGTCTGTCTGCCCGCTCACCTGGGAGCACCCGCCTGTTACCTGCTGTGTCCGTCAGCCTGCTCACCTGGGAGCGCCCACCAGTTACCTGCCAGTTACCCGCCTCGTCTGTCTGCCCGCTCACCTGGGAGCACCTGCCTGTTTCCTGCCAGCCTGCCTGGAGACCCTGCCGTCACTTGCTGTGACCATCTTCCTGGTAAACCTAAAGACTGTTACCTGCCCTGCTTTCTCGAACTGTGACCACCTGCCAGCTACCAGAGACTTCCGCCTGCTTGCCGTGTCCATCCGCCATACCGGTCAGTCCCAGCCATCTGACCCGTGGGAGTCACCTGCTCTCTTACAAGGTCGTCCCCAGAGTAGCACCTGGTCCCTCAGCCCGGATCCTCCCTGGTCACGGTGTCGTTAGCTGCCGTACGACCAGGGTCGGTTCGGGTGGATACTTAGTCACGCCCCTCTGCGTCCCTCCTTGCACCTCGGCACAGAGGTTCCACCACCCGGCCCCGTAACAATATCTTCATGTATATTACAAAGGAAAGGGTATGTAGAGATAGGGATATGATATAGATAGATATTAGATACATAGTGTGGTAGATCGCTCACTCAGCTGCACACAGAGGTAGATACAGGTACGCTGCCTATTTAAATCTCTTGTTGGTTTATTATAATGTGGCATAAACCAACATTGAGTCCATAAAAATAAACACAACCCGCTGGGCAAAACGGGAAAACAAACAAAACAAAGTGGTCACGTACAACACAGTCCTTGTGCTGGCAGAGATCCGCCTGCTCAGAGTTTAGCAACTCCACATGGTTCAGATCAGCACAGAACACACATATCCTGTCTGGAGTATGCCTCTCCAGATACACTGAACAACTAATGCCTCAGTAGGCTGTGTTTTTAACCCCAAGACCACACCCTGGGGTGGAGATATGGTGGAGATATAAAAATACGCCCTTTTACAAATGGTGGATTAACCCCTCTCAGCAAATAACATGCTGGCTGAAACTTAACGGTTTTAATTTACTAAAGCTAATAGCCTCAGGGAAACATATATCCCCTCCAGCACTTTACCAGTGAGTTTGTCACAATAGGTAGATAGATATGTTAGAAATATGCTGGGTCACGCGTGTGTGGCACCCCAGGAGTCTGGTTTCCACAGTAACGGCAATGTTATGTCTGAGAGCAGGTGGGAGGTCTCTTGGTCAGGGATCCTGTGCATGCCACACCTCCTGCCCAGTCCTGGGAGGGGAAGAACTTCCCCTATATAAACCTAGGGCTGAGGCAGGGTTAGGGAGTAGAGAAGAAGTAGAGACAGAGAAGAGAAGCAGCATAGGAAGAAACAACAGGAGCTCTGTGGGAGCAGTACTACAAAGAGTCAGGGGCTGGCAGCTGCAGAGCTCGCCCTGACTGAGAAGATTTCTTACCGGACCTGGAGTCCGAGGCTGTGGGGACTAACTCCTACCCAGCAGCAGAATCCGCCCGGCAGGGGATTTCAGGTCCTCTGGCCAAGAAACCCGAAGGCACGGTCACACGCATGGGACCAGCACCGCCGTCGTGGAGCGGAAGCTACTAGAAGGCCCCGAGTCACCGGCCATACGGGTGAGCACCACACGGTACACTCAGGGACGTGGGCTACTTATACTCGTAAAGTCCTGGCCACCTGGGAGGAGGACTGTCGCAGAGATACTAACCCGGCTGAGGGACACCTTTGATACCCGCACCTCAGCCGAGATCAAGCTTAGATTCTACGGGTGCAAACAGCGGGCACATGAGAGTATAAGGGACTATGCCCTGAACCTACAAGAGGCCCTGAGAGCCATTAAGCAGACCGACCCTGACGGCGTGGGAGACGAGGACAGGCTGTTGACTGAACAATTTATAGAGGGTTTATATTGCAATGCCCACCGAACCCAGTTGCGGGCAATGGCCTTACAGGACCCTCATCTGGGATTTGCACAGTTCAAGGACAGAGCCATCCGGGTGCTCCGAGAACCGGCACCAGGTGGCGTTGTGACCCACAGACGCCCCACTACCACTTACCACCAGGAGGCGGCACCCTTGTCGGCAGGGCCTGTGGGAGCTGATGCGCAGGCTTTGAACAATGACCCGGCTCCAGACCTGCACCATCAGGTCCAAGAGCTAGCTAAAAGCGTTGCCGCGCTAACCCGAACTGTGCAGTCTTTACAGGTTTCCACTCCAGGGAAGATCCAGCTGGCATCCGGACCGGAGGACATCCCGTGGCGTCGACCAAGGAGGACCCCACCGGCCAGAGGAAGACCCAGCGACCGATACAACGAGGACGGACAACCCATCTGCCGCCGCTGCAATCAACCCGGACATATGGCAAGGTACTGTCCTTTAAACTGGCACAACCTGGGGTAGAGGGCCAAACCCCAGGAAAAAGATCATCAGGCCCATCAAACTGGCGCGACAGATATGTGGGAGGACGTCCAGTCTTGCCTGTGGTACTGGATGGCATCCCTATGAGTGCCCTATTGGACACCGGGTCACAGGTCACCACTATCCCGTACGTGCTCTTCAAGCAGTACTGGAATGACTCGGATATCACCCGCTACCCTGACGACGACTTGAGTATCATCGCCAGCAATGGTCAGCCCGTGCCACAGATTGGATTTAAAGAGGTGACCATTAAAATCGGTAGAGTCGAACTGGCAGCACAGGGACTGATCATTGTAGACATTGACAAACACGAGAGTCACCCAAAGATAACTCTAGGAACTAATGTAATTGAAAATTGTCTTGCAGAGGTGATTTTCCTTTTACAACAGGTTGCCAAGAACGCCAGCTCCGGCCAGCAGCGAGTGCTCCAGAAAGAGATCCGGGCACTGATGCGACGGCAACAGATAGAACTCTCCGGTGGTGAGATTGGTAGCGTAAGAATGTGTGACCCTTTCCCTATTGCCATGCCCCCAAAAAGTGAAATGATGATTTGGTGCCGGGCAGCTATTGGTCTGAGAGGTAGAGATTACCAGGCAATGGTAGAACCAGTTTACTCAGACAGTAGGCCCACCATTTTGACAGCACGGGGGGTGGTCAATGTATGCCATGGGAGGGTGCCCGTTCGCATAATAAATATCGGGAAGAGGGAAGTGTACCTGCCCCGGTATGCCACGCTAGCCAAATTGTATACCATCAATCAAAATTCCATACAGTCCGTAGAACCCTTGCCTCCATCTTCCCCGGAGGAAGGTAACGGCTCTAAAGAAACAATGGAGGACTGGTGTCAGCAACTACATTTGGGTACTGACTCCACTCCCTCACACCAGAAACAGGGAGTCTATCATGTGGTTCAAGAGTACGAGAGAGTGTTTAGTAAACACCCGTTAGACTTCGGGCGAGTCAAGGGGGTAGAACACCACATCCCCACGGGAGACCATCTTCCCATAAAAGAGAGGTATCGACCCGTACCCCCTGCACACTACCAACACGCCAAGGGGATGCTTAGGGACATGAAGGAGGCTGGGGTGATCAGGGATAGCTGTAGCCCCTGGGCAGCTCCACTAGTCTTAGTCAAAAAGAAAGACAACACCATGAGGATGTGTGTAGATTACCGGAAAATTAACCGTATCACACACAAGGATGCGTACCCCTTACCAAGGATAGAGGAGTCTTTGGCTGCTTTAAGATCTGCTAACTTCTTCTCTACCTTGGATCTCACTAGCGGGTACTGGCAGGTTCCTGTAGCAGAGGCGGACCGGGAGAAGACCGCATTCACCACCCCGATGGGACTTAGCGAGTTTACCTGTATGCCGTTCGGACTCTGCAACGCACCGGGAACCTTCCAACGATTAATGGAGTGCTGTCTAGGCCACAGAAACTTCGAGACGGTCCTGTTGTACCTGGACGATGTCATCGTATATTCCAAGACTTATGAGGACCACCTGAAACACCTGGCGGAAGTGTTCGAAGCTCTGGCAAGCTACGGCTTAAAGGTAAAACCCTCCAAGTGTCACCTCTTGAAACCAAAGGTGCAGTACCTGGGACACGTGGTGAGCGCTGACGGAGTGGCTCCTGACCCTGATAAGATCACCGCAATTAAGGAATGGCCAAGTCCCTCCAGTGTAAAGGAAGTGCGGCAGTTCCTCGGGTTGGTAGGCTATTACCGCAGATTCATCCCCGGTTTCACCAAAAAGGCAGCTCCTATGCAGGACCTCCTGATAGGCCAGTCCCGGAAGGCCAAGAACCAGAAGCCGCCCTTCAAATGGGAGAAGTTAGAAGAAGAGTCCTTCCGCCAGCTGAAGATGGCCCTCACGGGGGATGAAATCCTGGCGTACCCTGATTACAGCCAGCCCTTTATCCTCTACACCGACGCAAGTAACATCGGGCTAGGAGCCGTACTGTCCCAGATCCAGCAGGGGAAAGAACGAGTAATCGCTTACGCTAGCCGAAAACTGCGACCCACCGAAAGAAACCCTGAGAATTACAGCTCATTTAAGCTAGAGTTCCTGGCAGTGGTGTGGGCAGTCACCGAACGCTTTAAGCACTACCTCGCTTCTTCCCGGTTCACCGTGTACACGGATAACAACCCGTTGACACACCTGGACACGGCAAGACTCGGTGCCCTAGAGCAGAGATGGATGGCCCGTCTGTCCAACTACGAGTTCACAATCAAATACCGGGCAGGACGCTCCAATACCAACGCGGACGCCCTGTCCAGGATGCCAAACCTACCGGACGTAGGAGAAGATCCAGAGGGACTGGAAGAAGTCGAACTCCCCGCGTTCCACCGTCATGGGACTATCCAGTATTCCCATCGGGTAAGGAGTAAGCAAGCCGCAACGTTTAACCCCTTGCCTCACTACAACTGGGAGGAAACGCAAGACAGTGACCCTGCCGTCCGGCTGGTGAAGGAGATGCTGACTCGGCCAGAGGCTCGCCTTGACCCAGACGCTCCGGAGGAAGCCAAGCAACTGTGGGCTGAGAAGAGTCGACTGTTCCTTTACAAGGGGAAGTTGTGCCGCAGAATGGTTAACTCCCGGACGCATGAACTAATCTGGCAAGTAGTGGTGCCACGGAGAGACGCAGCCATGGTGATGGAGGCATACCACGACGGGGCTGGACACTTCGGATGGAAGAAGCTGGAGTTCCTGCTGCGTGGGCGGTTCCACTGGGTAGGCATGAGGGGAACCATCGAGAGGTGGTGCAGAGACTGTGGCCCGTGCAACCTAAGAAGGAAGGACCGTGCCAGCCAGAAGACTCCCCTGCAGTCCATCGTCACCCGGCAGCCGTTGGAACTGGTAGCCTTGGATCATGTAAAACTGACCCCAAGCAGAAGTGGCTACGTCTACGCGTTAACCATTGTGGATCATTACTCCCGGTTCTTGGTTGTCGTCCCCGTTAAGGACTTAACGGCTCAAACAGCAGCTAGAGCCTTCCAGCAGCACTTCTGCCGTCCACACGGGTACCCGGACCAAGTGCTGACGGACCAGGGACCTGCCTTTGAAGCGGAGGTCTTCCAGGAATTCTGCAATCTGTATGGCTGCCGGAAGATAAGGACGACACACTATCATCCGCAAACTAATGGACTTTGTGAGAAAATGAACCAGGTGGTAATGGATCTCCTGAAAACGTTGCCCCTGGAAGAACGCAGTCTGTGGCCTGAGAAGCTGCCCGATCTGGTGGACCTATACAACCACATCCCGGTAGGTTCCACCAACTGTACCCCGGCTTACCTAATGAGGGCGAGACCTGGTAAGTTACCTGTTGACCTGGAAATTGGAGTCCTGACACCCGAGGACACTTCACCAGAAGCAGACTGGGACACAGAGAGGCAGCAGCAGTACCGGAAAGTACAGGAGAGCGTGGAGCGAAGTCTCTGTCAGGCTAGGGAAAGACAAGAGAAAACTTACAACCAGTATGCTCCCGCTGTTCCCCTGGTACCCGGAGAGCAGGTCTTGAAGAGGAAAAGACGGCTCCACAAGTTGGACGACCAGTGGGAGAAGGACCCGTACACCGTACTGCCCTCAAGCCACGAGAACCCGAAAGTCTGTACCATCAGTAAAGACGGAGGGGAGACCATAGCCATTGTATCCCGGGATCACCTGAAGAAGTGTCCTGAACAGCTACGGAACCCTGAAGAGGAACAAGAAGATCATCGACCCGTAGAGGAAAGGGAGGATATGGTTAGTACTGTGCTCGGAGACTTCCCTCGGTCCTGGACTCAAGTCAATGGTGCAGTTGTGGTACCCGTCCTCACGTTCCTCCAACCAGCATCCCAAGTGCCTACGGAGCAACAGGTAGAGCTGGAAGAGCAGCCGGTCCAGGAGGCAGAAGACTCCACACAAGCAGAACAGGAGGATCAACCCTCTGCTTATAGTGAGCCTGCCGTACCCCTAGTGAGCCAAAGAGCCGGTAGACAGCTGCCCAGTTTACCCTTGACAGCTCCTACACCCTGTAGTTCAGGGCTAGACAGTCAGCTCCGTAGGTCCACTAGGGCCACTAGAGGCCAGTTACCCGCACGTTGGAGGATTTGAAGTGTATAAATTGTTTTATTTGTGGTTACCTGTTTTTCTTGTTGCTTGTGTATAATTATGTGTTTCTAGTTATTTATAGGAGTCCTTGGTGGATTTACCGGGAATCCTTGTACATGGTTGGAGCGTAACCTAGGAATGGACTAAAGACTGTTAAGGACTCGGGGCAGGACAGACCCCTACCTGGTTACGTCTCCCTGTTTTGGTGAAATGGACACCTTGCTTTTCTTCAAAGACTGCACCCGGTTGCGGACACGCCGTAACCATCTTTATGTGTTTTTCTTATTGTATTATTATTGTTTATACCTTGTTATGTTTTTCTAAAAATATGTTTAGTCCCGGAGTACTAAATTTCACTAGGGGGGAATGTGGCACCCCAGGGGTCTGGTTTCCACAGTAACGGCAATGTTATGTCTGAGAGCAGGTGGGAGGTCTCTTGGTCAGGGATCCTGTGCATGCCACACCTCCTGCCCTGTCCTGGGAGGGGAAGAACTTCCCCTATATAAACCTAGGGCTGAGGCAGGGTTAGGGAGTAGAGAAGAAGTAGAGACAGAGAAGAGAAGCAGCATAGGAAGAAACAACAGGAGCTCTGTGGGAGCAGTACTACAAAGAGTCAGGGGCTGGCTCGCCCTGACTGAGAAGATTTCTTACCGGACCCGGAGTCCGAGGCTGTGGGGACTAACTCCTACCCAGCAGCAGAATCCGCCCGGCAGGGGATTTCAGGTCCTCTGGCCAAGAAACCCGAAGGCACGGTCACACGCATGGGACCAGCACCGCCGTCGTGGAGCGGAAGCTACTAGAAGGCCCCGAGTCACCGGCCATACGGGTGAGCACCACACGGTACACTCAGGGACGTGGGCTACTTATACTCGCTTCTAGCAAGGTAGCCAGAAGAGTATCGTTAGTTTGGGAGGCCTACAACTCCGCCTGGCCAGGGGAGATCCCATCTGCTCAAGGACTGACCAGGCCCCAATCGCTAGCCAGTACTCCGGGAGGGTCTATCGTTGTCACCAGTAAAGACCCTGAACTACACCGTACCGTCTCCGAGTGGTTCCTGCTACCCCCCATCATCCACGTTGGCTGCCCTGAGGCCATACCCCTCCCGTTGGGGGTTATACTATCACGCTGCACAATTCTACCACCGGCCTCAGCGGTCTGCCCTGCAGCAGCAGCTCCATAGCTGTACTCAACGGGTGGCGTAGTCGTCCAACATCTACCGCTGATACAGCGCCACTTAGTCTGACTCCCTGGGCACGGACCGGGTCACCGCCACGAGACTACTACCCCCATCTGATCCGGCTCCGGGTAAGCTCCCGCGTGCGCAACGCAGCGCGACACAGGCCCAGGGGCGCGTCAATTTTTGGCGTAGTCGGCAGGATCTCGTGCCCGCAACCACCGGGTACTGCGTGCCTGAAAAAGACTGTTCAAACTTACCAGTGGTGAAGATTCTCGCCATCCGGCGCCATCTTCAGCCTTCTTCCCGCCATCGGTGAAGATTCCCGCCATCCGGCGCCATTTTCAGCCTTCTTCCCGCCTTCCGTGGAGTTTTCCCGCCGTTGGACGCCATCTTGAAGACGCCGCGCGGGAAGAAGAGGGGCGTGGACTCCAAAATCGCGCGAGAACTGAAGCCCCGCCTCACGTCCAGACGTCGCGTAAGGTCCTGGAAGGAGCCCAGCAGACGCTGACGTCACAGGAGCGCGACGGAAGGTCCTCAACCCTGACGATCCACTGCGGAGCCGCGGCCTACGGAAGAGGATCATCGCAAGGTAGGCCACGGTCCACTAGGGGGGAGAAGGATGTCGGATACGGAGGAGAGCTTCACTGCTTCAACCCCCGCCAGCGCCACCGCCGTTGCGGTCATGCCTTTCACCATGCCCTATATCCCGGGGGCAGCCTGGCTACCCCAGTACTCAGGGGAGTCACATACCCTGCATGACTTTAGAGAAAAGCTGGATAGCCTCTTCCAGGTGTATCCCCTCACAGAGGAGCAAAAAGTGAGCATCCTGGTGGCCCAATTAACCGGGGCAGCCCAAAGGGAGGTAAAGTCCTGGCCACCTGGGAGGAGGACTGTCGCAGAGATACTAACCCGGCTGAGGGACACCTTTGATACCCGCACCTCAGCCGAGATCAAGCTTAGATTCTACGGGTGCAAACAGCGGGCACATGAGAGTATAAGGGACTATGCCCTGAACCTACAAGAGGCCCTGAGAGCCATTAAGCAGACCGACCCTGACGGCGTGGGAGACGAGGACAGGCTGTTGACTGAACAATTTATAGAGGGTTTATATTGCAATGCCCACCGAACCCAGTTGCGGGCAATGGCCTTACAGGACCCTCATCTGGGATTTGCACAGTTCAAGGACAGAGCCATCCGGGTGCTCCGAGAACCGGCACCAGGTGGCGTTGTGACCCACAGACGCCCCACTACCACTTACCACCAGGAGGCGGCACCCTTGTCGGCAGGGCCTGTGGGAGCTGATGCGCAGGCTTTGAACAATGACCCGGCTCCAGACCTGCACCATCAGGTCCAAGAGCTAGCTAAAAGCGTTGCCGCGCTAACCCGAACTGTGCAGTCTTTACAGGTTTCCACTCCAGGGAAGATCCAGCTGGCATCCGGACCGGAGGACATCCCGTGGCGTCGACCAAGGAGGACCCCACCGGCCAGAGGAAGACCCAGCGACCGATACAACGAGGACGGACAACCCATCTGCCGCCGCTGCAATCAACCCGGACATATGGCAAGGTACTGTCCTTTAAACTGGCACAACCTGGGGTAGAGGGCCAAACCCCAGGAAAAAGATCATCAGGCCCATCGAACTGGCGCGACAGATATGTGGGAGGACGTCCAGTCTTGCCTGTGGTACTGGATGGCATCCCTATGAGTGCCCTATTGGACACCGGGTCACAGGTCACCACTATCCCGTACGTGCTCTTCAAGCAGTACTGGAATGACTCGGATATCACCCGCTACCCTGACGACGACTTGAGTATCATCGCCAGCAATGGTCAGCCCGTGCCACAGATTGGATTTAAAGAGGTGACCATTAAAATCGGTAGAGTCGAACTGGCAGCACAGAGACTGATCATTGTAGACATTGACAAACACGAGAGTCACCCAAAGATAACTCTAGGAACTAATGTAATTGAAAATTGTCTTGCAGAGGTGATTTTCCTTTTACAACAGGTTGCCAAGAACGCCAGCTCCGGCCAGCAGCGAGTGCTCCAGAAAGAGATCCGGGCACTGATGCGACGGCAACAGATAGAACTCTCCGGTGGTGAGATTGGTAGCGTAAGAATGTGTGACCCTTTCCCTATTGCCATGCCCCCAAAAAGTGAAATGATGATTTGGTGCCGGGCAGCTATTGGTCTGAGAGGTAGAGATTACCAGGCAATGGTAGAACCAGTTTACTCAGACAGTAGGCCCACCATTTTGACAGCACGGGGGGTGGTCAATGTACGCCATGGGAGGGTGCCCGTTCGCATAATAAATATCGGGAAGAGGGAAGTGTACCTGCCCCGGTATGCCACGCTAGCCAAATTGTATACCATCAATCAAAATTCCATACAGTCCGTAGAACCCTTGCCTCCATCTTCCCCGGAGGAAGGTAACGGCTCTAAAGAAACAATGGAGGACTGGTGTCAGCAACTACATTTGGGTACTGACTCCACTCCCTCACACCAGAAACAGGGAGTCTATCGGGTGGTTCAAGAGTACGAGAGAGTGTTTAGTAAACACCTGTTAGACTTCGGGCGAGTCAAGGGGGTAGAACACCACATCCCCACGGGAGACCATCTTCCCATAAAAGAGAGGTATCGACCCGTACCCCCTGCACACTACCAACACGCCAAGGGGATGCTTAGGGACATGAAGGAGGCTGGGGTGATCAGGGATAGCTGTAGCCCCTGGGCAGCTCCACTAGTCTTAGTCAAAAAGAAAGACAACACCATGAGGATGTGTGTAGATTACCGGAAAATTAACCGTATCACACACAAGGATGCGTACCCCTTACCAAGGATAGAGGAGTCTTTGGCTGCTTTAAGATCTGCTAACTTCTTCTCTACCTTGGATCTCACTAGCGGGTACTGGCAGGTTCCTGTAGCAGAGGCGGACCGGGAGAAGACCGCATTCACCACCCCGATGGGACTTAGCGAGTTTACCTGTATGCCGTTCGGACTCTGCAACGCACCGGGAACCTTCCAACGATTAATGGAGTGCTGTCTGGGCCACAGAAACTTCGAGACGGTCCTGTTGTACCTGGACGATGTCATCGTATATTCCAAGACTTATGAGGACCACCTGAAACACCTGGCGGAAGTGTTCGAAGCTCTGGCAAGCTACGGCTTAAAGGTAAAACCCTCCAAGTGTCACCTCTTGAAACCAAAGGTGCAGTACCTGGGACACGTGGTGAGCGCTGACGGAGTGGCTCCTGACCCTGATAAGATCACCGCAATTAAGGAATGGCCAAGTCCCTCCAGTGTAAAGGAAGTGCGGCAGTTCCTCGGGTTGGTAGGCTATTACCGCAGATTCATCCCCGGTTTCACCAAAAAGGCAGCTCCTATGCAGGACCTCCTGATAGGCCAGTCCCGGAAGGCCAAGAACCAGAAGCCGCCCTTCAAATGGGAGTAGTTAGAAGAAGAGTCCTTCCGCCAGCTGAAGATGGCCCTCACGGGGGATGAAATCCTGGCGTACCCTGATTACAGCCAGCCCTTTATCCTCTACACCGACGCAAGTAACATCGGGCTAGGAGCTGTACTGTCCCAGATCCAGCAGGGGAAAGAACGAGTAATCGCTTACGCTAGCTGAAAACTGCGACCCACCGAAAGAAACCCTGAGAATTACAGCTCATCTAAGCTAGAGTTCCTGGCAGTGGTGTGGGCAGTCACCGAACGCTTTAAGCACTACCTCGCTTCTTCCCGGTTCACCGTGTACACGGATAACAACCCGTTGACACACCTGGACACGGCAAGACTCGGTGCCCTAGAGCAGAGATGGATGGCCCGTCTGTCCAACTACGAGTTCACAATCAAATACCGGGCAGGACGCTCCAATACCAACGCGGACGCCCTGTCCAGGATGCCAAACCTACCGGACGTAGGAGAAGATCCAGAGGGACTGGAAGAAGTCGAACTCCCCGCGTTCCACCGTCATGGGACTATCCAGTATTCCCATCGGGTAAGGAGTAAGCAAGCCGCTACGTTTAACCCCTTGCCTCACTACAACTGGGAGGAAACGCAAGACAGTGACCCTGCCGTCCGGCTGGTGAAGGAGATGCTGACTCGGCCAGAGGCTCGCCTTGACCCAGACGCTCCGGAGGAAGCCAAGCAACTGTGGGCTGAGAAGAGTCGACTGTTCCTTTACAAGGGGAAGTTGTGCCGCAGAATGGTTAACTCCCGGACGCATGAACTAATCTGGCAAGTAGTGGTGCCACGGAGAGACGCAGCCATGGTGATGGAGGCATACCACGACGGGGCTGGACACTTCGGATGGAAGAAGCTGGAGTTCCTGCTGCGTGGGCGGTTCCACTGGGTAGGCATGAGGGGAACCATCGAGAGGTGGTGCAGAGACTGTGGCCCGTGCAACCTAAGAAGGAAGGACCGTGCCAGCCAGAAGACTCCCCTGCAGTCCATCGTCACCCGGCAGCCGTTGGAACTGGTAGCCTTGGATCATGTAAAACTGACCCCAAGCAGAAGTGGCTACGTCTACGCGTTAACCATTGTGGATCATTACTCCCGGTTCTTGGTTGTCGTCCCCGTTAAGGACTTAACGGCTCAAACAGCAGCTAGAGCCTTCCAGCAGCACTTCTGCCGTCCACACGGGTACCCGGACCAAGTGCTGACGGACCAGGGACCTGCCTTTGAAGCGGAGGTCTTCCAGGAATTCTGCAATCTGTATGGCTGCCGGAAGATAAGGACGACACCCTATCATCCGCAAACTAATGGACTTTGTGAGAAAATGAACCAGGTGGTAATGGATCTCCTGAAAACGTTGCCCCTGGAAGAACGCAGTCTGTGGCCTGAGAAGCTGCCCGATCTGGTGGACCTATACAACCACATCCCGGTAGGTTCCACCAACTGTACCCCGGCTTACCTAATGAGGGCGAGACCTGGTAAGTTACCTGTTGACCTGGAAATTGGAGTCCTGACACCCGAGGACACTTCACCAGAAGCAGACTGGGACACAGAGAGGCAGCAGCAGTACCGGAAAGTACAGGAGAGCGTGGAGTGAAGTCTCTGTCAGGCTAGGGAAAGACAAGAGAAAACTTACAACCAGTATGCTCCCGCTGTTCCCCTGGTACCCGGAGAGCAGGTCTTGAAGAGGAAAAGACGGCTCCACAAGTTGGACGACCAGTGGGAGAAGGACCCGTACACCGTACTGCCCTCAAGCCACGAGAACCCGAAAGTCTGTACCATCAGTAAAGACGGAGGGGAGACCATAGCCATTGTATCCCGGGATCACCTGAAGAAGTGTCCTGAACAGCTACGGAACCCTGAAGAGGAACAAGAAGATCATCGACCCGTAGAGGAAAGGGAGGATATGGTTAGTACTGTGCTCGGAGACTTCCCTCGGTCCTGGACTCAAGTCAATGGTGCAGTTGTGGTACCCGTCCTCACGTTCCTCCAACCAGCATCCCAAGTGCCTACGGAGCAACAGGTAGAGCTGGAAGAGCAGCCGGTCCAGGAGGCAGAAGACTCCACACAAGCAGAACAGGAGGATCAACCCTCTGCTTATAGTGAGCCTGCCGTACCCCTAGTGAGCCAAAGAGCCGGTAGACAGCTGCCCAGTTTACCCTTGACAGCTCCTACACCCTGTAGTTCAGGGCTAGACAGTCAGCTCCGTAGGTCCACTAGGGCCACTAGAGGCCAGTTACCCGCACGTTGGAGGATTTGAAGTGTATAAATTGTTTTATTTGTGGTTACCTGTTTTTCTTGTTGCTTGTGTATAATTATGTGTTTCTAGTTATTTATAGGAGTCCTTGGTGGATTTACCGGGAATCCTTGTACATGGTTGGAGCGTAACCTAGGAATGGACTAAAGACTGTTAAGGACTCGGGGCAGGACAGACCCCTACCTGGTTACGTCTCCCTGTTTTGGTGAAATGGACACCTTGCTTTTCTTCAAAGACTGCACCCGGTTGCGGACACGCCGTAACCATCTTTATGTGTTTTTCTTATTGTATTATTATTGTTTATACCTTGTTATGTTTTTCTAAAAATATGTTTAGTCCCGGAGTACTAAATTTCACTAGGGGGGAATGTGGCACCCCAGGGGTCTGGTTTCCACAGTAACGGCAATGTTATGTCTGAGAGCAGGTGGGAGGTCTCTTGGTCAGGGATCCTGTGCATGCCACACCTCCTGCCCTGTCCTGGGAGGGGAAGAACTTCCCCTATATAAACCTAGGGCTGAGGCAGGGTTAGGGAGTAGAGAAGAAGTAGAGACAGAGAAGAGAAGCAGCATAGGAAGAAACAACGGGAGCTCTGTGGGAGCAGTACTACAAAGAGTCAGGGGCTGGCAGCTGCAGAGCTCGCCCTGACTGAGAAGATTTCTTACCGGACCCGGAGTCCGAGGCTGTGGGGACTAACTCCTACCCAGCAGCAGAATCCGCCCGGCAGGGGATTTCAGGTCCTCTGGCCAAGAAACCCGAAGGCACGGTCACACGCATGGGACCAGCACCGCCGTCGTGGAGCGGAAGCTACTAGAAGGCCCCGAGTCACCGGCCATACGGGTGAGCACCACACGGTACACTCAGGGACGTGGGCTACTTATACTCGCTTCTAGCAAGGTAGCCAGAAGAGTATCGTTAGTTTGGGAGGCCTACAACTCCGCCTGGCCAGGGGAGATCCCATCTGCTCAAGGACTGACCAGGCCCCAATCGCTAGCCAGTACTCCGGGAGGGTCTATCGTTGTCACCAGTAAAGACCCTGAACTACACCGTACCGTCTCCGAGTGGTTCCTGCTACCCCCCATCATCCACGTCGGCTGCCCTGAGGCCATACCCCTCCCGTTGGGGGTTATACTATCACGCTGCACAATTCTACCACCGGCCTCAGCGGTCTGCCCTGCAGCAGCAGCTCCATAGCTGTACTCAACGGGTGGCGTAGTCGTCCAACATCTACCGCTGATACAGCGCCACTTAGTCTGACTCCCTGGGCACGGACCGGGTCACCGCCACGAGACTACTACCCCCATCTGATCCGGCTCCGGGTAAGCTCCCGCGTGCGCAACGCAGCGCGACACAGGCACAGGGGCGCGTCACGTGCAATAGATTTTAAGTGCAATAATTACAAGTGCAGTTAGACCATGGCCGGAAGCTGTTAATCCACTCTCCTCTCTTCTTCTTCACACAGGTATTTAATCCATCCATCCGTTTGTGTGCTGTCTGATAAGTGTGAACAGAGTCATATTCTCTAGCAACATTTTCCCATGGTATTTAATTGTTTGGTCCTGCATCTTTTTGTCTTTTTGTTTTGTTTCTATTTTAAAATGTTCAAAGCCTTCTCTTTCACTGGTTTATGGCCTCTGTGTTTATCTTACATAGCATTGCCTGCTCTAGCCCAGTGCTAATTGGCTAATTACTCAGTATGACCAACTGGTGCTGGCCTCTAGCAGACATTTCATTTCATATATATTCAGCTCTGGCTGGGAATAGCACGCGTGCTGGGTCACGCGTGCAATAGATTTTAAGTGCAATAATTACAAGTGCAGTTAGACCATGGCCGGAAGCTGTTAATCCACTCTCCTCTCTTCTTCTTCACACAGGTATTTAATCCATCCATCCGTTTGTGTGCTGTCTGATAAGTGTGAACAGAGTCATATTCTCTAGCAACATTTTCCCATGGTATTTAATTGTTTGGTCCTGCATCTTTTTGTCTTTTTGTTTTGTTTCTATTTTAAAATGTTCAAAGCCTTCTCTTTCACTGGTTTATGGCCTCTGTGTTTATCTTACATAGCATTGCCTGCTCTAGCCCAGTGCTAATTGGCTAATTACTCAGTATGACCAACTGGTGCTGGCCTCTAGCAGACATTTCATTTCATATATATTCAGCTCTGGCTGGGAATAGCACGCGTGCTGGGTCACGCGTGCAATAGATTTTAAGTGCAATAATTACAAGTGCAGTTAGACCATGGCCGGAAGCTGTTAATCCACTCTCCTCTCTTCTTCTTCACACAGGTATTTAATCCATCCATCCGTTTGTGTGCTGTCTGATAAGTGTGAACAGAGTCATATTCTCTAGCAACATTTTCCCATGGTATTTAATTGTTTGGTCCTGCATCTTTTTGTCTTTTTGTTTTGTTTCTATTTTAAAATGTTCAAAGCCTTCTCTTTCACTGGTTTATGGCCTCTGTGTTTATCTTACATAGCATTGCCTGCTCTAGCCCAGTGCTAATTGGCTAATTACTCAGTATGACCAACTGGTGCTGGCCTCTAGCAGACATTTCATTTCATATATATTCAGCTCTGGATGGGAATAGCACGCGTGCTGGGTCACGCGTGCAATAGATTTTAAGTGCAATAATTACAAGTGCAGTTAGACCATGGCCGGAAGCTGTTAATCCACTCTCCTCTCTTCTTCTTCACACAGGTATTTAATCCATCCATCCGTTTGTGTGCTGTCTGATAAGTGTGAACAGAGTCATATTCTCTAGCAACATTTTCCCATGGTATTTAATTGTTTGGTCCTGCATCTTTTTGTCTTTTTGTTTTATTTCTATTTTAAAATGTTCAAAGCCTTCTCTTTCACTGGTTTATG
The DNA here is from genome assembly GCF_046119375.1 of Phyllobates terribilis. Lineage (NCBI taxonomy): Eukaryota > Metazoa > Chordata > Amphibia > Anura > Dendrobatidae > Phyllobates > Phyllobates terribilis. The sequence goes on along the minus strand of NW_027362767.1, from coordinate 256,015,358 downwards.
GCCTCTGTGTTTATCTTACATAGCATTGCCTGCTCTAGCCCAGTGCTAATTGGCTAATTACTCAGTATGACCAACTGGTGCTGGCCTCTAGCAGACATTTCATTTCATATATATTCAGCTCTGGATGGGAATAGCACGCGTGCTGGGTCACGCGTGCAATAGATTTTAAGTGCAATAATTACAAGTGCAGTTAGACCATGGCCGGAAGCTGTTAATCCACTCTCCTCTCTTCTTCTTCACACAGGTATTTAATCCATCCATCCGTTTGTGTGCTGTCTGATAAGTGTGAACAGAGTCATATTCTCTAGCAACATTTTCCCATGGTATTTAATTGTTTGGTCCTGCATCTTTTTGTCTTTTTGTTTTGTTTCTATTTTAAAATGTTCAAAGCCTTCTCTTTCACTGGTTTATGGCCTCTGTGTTTATCTTACATAGCATTGCCTGCTCTAGCCCAGTGCTAATTGGCTAATTACTCAGTATGACCAACTGGTGCTGGCCTCTAGCAGACATTTCATTTCATATATATTCAGCTCTGGCTGGGAATAGCACGCGTGCTGGGTCACGCGTGCAATAGATTTTAAGTGCAATAATTACAAGTGCAGTTAGACCATGGCCGGAAGCTGTTAATCCACTCTCCTCTCTTCTTCTTCACACAGGTATTTAATCCATCCATCCGTTTGTGTGCTGTCTGATAAGTGTGAACAGAGTCATATTCTCTAGCAACATTTTCCCATGGTATTTAATTGTTTGGTCCTGCATCTTTTTGTCTTTTTGTTTTGTTTCTATTTTAAAATGTTCAAAGCCTTCTCTTTCACTGGTTTATGGCCTCTGTGTTTATCTTACATAGCATTGCCTGCTCTAGCCCAGTGCTAATTGGCTAATTACTCAGTATGACCAACTGGTGCTGGCCTCTAGCAGACATTTCATTTCATATATATTCAGCTCTGGATGGGAATAGCACGCGTGCTGGGTCACGCGTGCAATAGATTTTAAGTGCAATAATTACAAGTGCAGTTAGACCATGGCCGGAAGCTGTTAATCCACTCTCCTCTCTTCTTCTTCACACAGGTATTTAATCCATCCATCCGTTTGTGTGCTGTCTGATAAGTGTGAACAGAGTCATATTCTCTAGCAACATTTTCCCATGGTATTTAATTGTTTGGTCCTGCATCTTTTTGTCTTTTTGTTTTGTTTCTATTTTAAAATGTTCAAAGCCTTCTCTTTCACTGGTTTATGGCCTCTGTGTTTATCTTACATAGCATTGCCTGCTCTAGCCCAGTGCTAATTGGCTAATTACTCAGTATGACCAACTGGTGCTGGCCTCTAGCAGACATTTCATTTCATATATATTCAGCTCTGGCTGGGAATAGCACGCGTGCTGGGTCACGCGTGCAATAGATTTTAAGTGCAATAATTACAAGTGCAGTTAGACCATGGCCGGAAGCTGTTAATCCACTCTCCTCTCTTCTTCTTCACACAGGTATTTAATCCATCCATCCGTTTGTGTGCTGTCTGATAAGTGTGAACAGAGTCATATTCTCTAGCAACATTTTCCCATGGTATTTAATTGTTTGGTCCTGCATCTTTTTGTCTTTTTGTTTTGTTTCTATTTTAAAATGTTCAAAGCCTTCTCTTTCACTGGTTTATGGCCTCTGTGTTTATCTTACATAGCATTGCCTGCTCTAGCCCAGTGCTAATTGGCTAATTACTCAGTATGACCAACTGGTGCTGGCCTCTAGCAGACATTTCATTTCATATATATTCAGCTCTGGCTGGGAATAGCACGCGTGCTGGGTCACGCGTGCAATAGATTTTAAGTGCAATAATTACAAGTGCAGTTAGACCATGGCCGGAAGCTGTTAATCCACTCTCCTCTCTTCTTCTTCACACAGGTATTTAATCCATCCATCCGTTTGTGTGCTGTCTGATAAGTGTGAACAGAGTCATATTCTCTAGCAACATTTTCCCATGGTATTTAATTGTTTGGTCCTGCATCTTTTTGTCTTTTTGTTTTGTTTCTATTTTAAAATGTTCAAAGCCTTCTCTTTCACTGGTTTATGGCCTCTGTGTTTATCTTACATAGCATTGCCTGCTCTAGCCCAGTCCTAATTGGCTAATTACTCAGTATGACCAACTGGTGCTGGCCTCTAGCAGACATTTCATTTCATATATATTCAGCTCTGGCTGGGAATAGCACGCGTGCTGGGTCACGCGTGCAATAGATTTTAAGTGCAATAATTACAAGTGCAGTTAGACCATGGCCGGAAGCTGTTAATCCACTCTCCTCTCTTCTTCTTCACACAGGTATTTAATCCATCCATCCGTTTGTGTGCTGTCTGATAAGTGTGAACAGAGTCATATTCTCTAGCAACATTTTCCCATGGTATTTAATTGTTTGGTCCTGCATCTTTTTGTCTTTTTGTTTTGTTTCTATTTTAAAATGTTCAAAGCCTTCTCTTTCACTGGTTTATGGCCTCTGTGTTTATCTTACATAGCATTGCCTGCTCTAGCCCAGTGCTAATTGGCTAATTACTCAGTATGACCAACTGGTGCTGGCCTCTAGCAGACATTTCATTTCATATATATTCAGCTCTGGCTGGGAATAGCACGCGTGCTGGGTCACGCGTGCAATAGATTTTAAGTGCAATAATTACAAGTGCAGTTAGACCATGGCCGGAAGCTGTTAATCCACTCTCCTCTCTTCTTCTTCACACAGGTATTTAATCCATCCATCCGTTTGTGTGCTGTCTGATAAGTGTGAACAGAGTCATATTCTCTAGCAACATTTTCCCATAGTATTTAATTGTTTGGTCCTGCATCTTTTTGTCTTTTTGTTTTGTTTCTATTTTAAAATGTTCAAAGTCTTCTCTTTCACTGGTTTATGGCCTCTGTGTTTATCTTACATAGCATTGCCTGCTCTAGCCCAGTGCTAATTGGCTAATTACTCAGTATGACCAACTGGTGCTGGCCTCTAGCAGACATTTCATTTCATATATATTCAGCTCTGGCTGGGAATAGCACGCGTGCTGGGTCACTCATGCAATAGATTTTAAGTGCAATAATTACAAGTGCAGTTAGACCATGGCCGGAAGCTGTTAATCCACTCTCCTCTCTTCTTCTTCACACAGGTATTTAATCCATCCATCCGTTTGTGTGCTGTCTGATAAGTGTGAACAGAGTCATATTCTCTAGCAACATTTTCCCATGGTATTTAATTGTTTGGTCCTGCATCTTTTTGTCTTTTTGTTTTGTTTCTATTTTAAAATGTTCAAAGCCTTCTCTTTCACTGGTTTATGGCCTCTGTGTTTATCTTACATAGCATTGCCTGCTCTAGCCCAGTGCTAATTGGCTAATTACTCAGTATGACCAACTGGTGCTGGCCTCTAGCAGACATTTCATTTCATATATATTCAGCTCTGGCTGGGAATAGCACGCGTGCTGGGTCACGCGTGCAATAGATTTTAAGTGCAATAATTACAAGTGCAGTTAGACCATGGCCGGAAGCTGTTAATCCACTCTCCTCTCTTCTTCTTCACACAGGTATTTAATCCATCCATCCGTTTGTGTGCTGTCTGATAAGTGTGAACAGAGTCATATTCTCTAGCAACATTTTCCCATGGTATTTAATTGTTTGGTCCTGCATCTTTTTGTCTTTTTGTTTTGTTTCTATTTTAAAATGTTCAAAGCCTTCTCTTTCACTGGTTTATGGCCTCTGTGTTTATCTTACATAGCATTGCCTGCTCTAGCCCAGTGCTAATTGGCTAATTACTCAGTATGACCAACTGGTGCTGGCCTCTAGCAGACATTTCATTTCATATATATTCAGCTCTGGCTGGGAATAGCACGCGTGCTGGGTCACGCGTGCAATAGATTTTAAGTGCAATAATTACAAGTGCAGTTAGACCATGGCCGGAAGCTGTTAATCCACTCTCCTCTCTTCTTCTTCACACAGGTATTTAATCCATCCATCCGTTTGTGTGCTGTCTGATAAGTGTGAACAGAGTCATATTCTCTAGCAACATTTTCCCATGGTATTTAATTGTTTGGTCCTGCATCTTTTTGTCTTTTTGTTTTGTTTCTATTTTAAAATGTTCAAAGCCTTCTCTTTCACTGGTTTATGGCCTCTGTGTTTATCTTACATAGCATTGCCTGCTCTAGCCCAGTGCTAATTGGCTAATTACTCAGTATGACCAACTGGTGCTGGCCTCTAGCAGACATTTCATTTCATATATATTCAGCTCTGGCTGGGAATAGCACGCGTGCTGGGTCACGCGTGCAATAGATTTTAAGTGCAATAATTACAAGTGCAGTTAGACCATGGCCGGAAGCTGTTAATCCACTCTCCTCTCTTCTTCTTCACACAGGTATTTAATCCATCCATCCGTTTGTGTGCTGTCTGATAAGTGTGAACAGAGTCATATTCTCTAGCAACATTTTCCCATGGTATTTAATTGTTTGGTCCTGCATCTTTTTGTCTTTTTGTTTTGTTTCTATTTTAAAATGTTCAAAGCCTTCTCTTTCACTGGTTTATGGCCTCTGTGTTTATCTTACATAGCATTGCCTGCTCTAGCCCAGTGCTAATTGGCTAATTACTCAGTATGACCAACTGGTGCTGGCCTCTAGCAGACATTTCATTTCATATATATTCAGCTCTGGCTGGGAATAGCACGCGTGCTGGGTCACGCGTGCAATAGATTTTAAGTGCAATAATTACAAGTGCAGTTAGACCATGGCCGGAAGCTGTTAATCCACTCTCCTCTCTTCTTCTTCACACAGGTATTTAATCCATCCATCCGTTTGTGTGCTGTCTGATAAGTGTGAACAGAGTCATATTCTCTAGCAACATTTTCCCATGGTATTTAATTGTTTGGTCCTGCATCTTTTTGTCTTTTTGTTTTGTTTCTATTTTAAAATGTTCAAAGCCTTGTCTTTCACTGGTTTATGGCCTCTGTGTTTATCTTACATAGCATTGCCTGCTCTAGCCCAGTGCTAATTGGCTAATTACTCAGTATGACCAACTGGTGCTGGCCTCTAGCAGACATTTCATTTCATATATATTCAGCTCTGGCTGGGAATAGCACGCGTGCTGGGTCACGCGTGCAATAGATTTTAAGTGCAATAATTACAAGTGCAGTTAGACCATGGCCGGAAGCTGTTAATCCACTCTCCTCTCTTCTTCTTCACACAGGTATTTAATCCATCCATCCGTTTGTGTGCTGTCTGATAAGTGTGAACAGAGTCATATTCTCTAGCAACATTTTCCCATGGTATTTAATTGTTTGGTCCTGCATCTTTATGTCTTTTTGTTTTGTTTCTATTTTAAAATGTTCAAAGCCTTCTCTTTCACTGGTTTATGGCCTCTGTGTTTATCTTACATAGCATTGCCTGCTCTAGCCCAGTGCTAATTGGCTAATTACTCAGTATGACCAACTGGTGCTGGCCTCTAGCAGACATTTCATTTCATATATATTCAGCTCTGGCTGGGAATAGCACGCGTGCTGGGTCACGCGTGCAATAGATTTTAAGTGCAATAATTACAAGTGCAGTTAGACCATGGCCGGAAGCTGTTAATCCACTCTCCTCTCGTCTTCTTCACACAGGTATTTAATCCATCCATCCGTTTGTGTGCTGTCTGATAAGTGTGAACAGAGTCATATTCTCTAGCAACATTTTCCCATGGTATTTAATTGTTTGGTCCTGCATCTTTTTGTCTTTTTGTTTTGTTTCTGTTTTAAAATGTTCAAAGCCTTCTCTTTCACTGGTTTATGGCCTCTGTGTTTATCTTATATAGCATTGCCTGCTCTAGCCCAGTGCTAATTGGCTAATTACTCAGTATGACCAACTGGTGCTGGCCTCTAGCAGACATTTCATTTCATATATATTCAGCTCTGGCTGGGAATAGCACGCGTGCTGGGTCACGCGTGCAATAGATTTTAAGTGCAATAATTACAAGTGCAGTTAGACCATGGCCGGAAGCTGTTAATCCACTCTCCTCTCTTCTTCTTCACACAGGTATTTAATCCATCCATCCGTTTGTGTGCTGTCTGATAAGTGTGAACAGAGTCATATTCTCTAGCAACATTTTCCCATGGTATTTAATTGTTTGGTCCTGCATCTTTTTGTCTTTTTGTTTTGTTTCTATTTTAAAATGTTCAAAGCCTTCTCTTTCACTGGTTTATGGCCTCTGTGTTTATCTTACATAGCATTGCCTGCTCTAGCCCAGTGCTAATTGGCTAATTACTCAGTATGACCAACTGGTGCTGGCCTCTAGCAGACATTTCATTTCATATATATTCAGCTCTGGCTGGGAATAGCACGCGTGCTGGGTCACGCGTGCAATAGATTTTAAGTGCAATAATTACAAGTGCAGTTAGACCATGGCCGGAAGCTGTTAATCCACTCTCCTCTCTTCTTCTTCACACAGGTATTTAATCCATCCATCCGTTTGTGTGCTGTCTGATAAGTGTGAACAGAGTCATATTCTCTAGCAACATTTTCCCATGGTATTTAATTGTTTGGTCCTGCATCTTTTTGTCTTTTTGTTTTGTTTCTATTTTAAAATGTTCAAAGCCTTCTCTTTCACTGGTTTATGGCCTCTGTGTTTATCTTACATAGCATTGCCTGCTCTAGCCCAGTGCTAATTGGCTAATTACTCAGTATGACCAACTGGTGCTGGCCTCTAGCAGACATTTCATTTCATATATATTCAGCTCTGGCTGGGAATAGCACGCGTGCTGGGTCACGCGTGCAATAGATTTTAAGTGCAATAATTACAAGTGCAGTTAGACCATGGCCGGAAGCTGTTAATCCACTCTCCTCTCTTCTTCTTCACACAGGTATTTAATCCATCCATCCGTTTGTGTGCTGTCTGATAAGTGTGAACAGAGTCATATTCTCTAGCAACATTTTCCCATGGTATTTAATTGTTTGGTCCTGCATCTTTTTGTCTTTTTGTTTTGTTTCTATTTTAAAATGTTCAAAGCCTTCTCTTTCACTGGTTTATGGCCTCTGTGTTTATCTTACATAGCATTGCCTGCTCTAGCCCAGTGCTAATTGGCTAATTACTCAGTATGACCAACTGGTGCTGGCCTCTAGCAGACATTTCATTTCATATATATTCAGCTCTGGCTGGGAATAGCACGCGTGCTGGGTCACGCGTGCAATAGATTTTAAGTGCAATAATTACAAGTGCAGTTAGACCATGGCCGGAAGCTGTTAATCCACTCTCCTCTCTTCTTCTTCACACAGGTATTTAATCCATCCATCCGTTTGTGTGCTGTCTGATAAGTGTGAACAGAGTCATATTCTCTAGCAACATTTTCCCATGGTATTTAATTGTTTGGTCCTGCATCTTTTTGTCTTTTTGTTTTGTTTCTATTTTAAAATGTTCAAAGCCTTCTCTTTCACTGGTTTATGGCCTCTGTGTTTATCTTACATAGCATTGCCTGCTCTAGCCCAGTGCTAATTGGCTAATTACTCAGTATGACCAACTGGTGCTGGCCTCTAGCAGACATTTCATTTCATATATATTCAGCTCTGGCTGGGAATAGCACGCGTGCTGGTTCACGCGTGCAATAGATTTTAAGTGCAATAATTACAAGTGCAGTTAGACCATGGCCGGAAGCTGTTAATCCACTCTCCTCTCTTCTTCTTCACACAGGTATTTAATCCATCCATCCGTTTGTGTGCTGTCTGATAAGTGTGAACAGAGTCATATTCTCTAGCAACATTTTCCCATGGTATTTAATTGTTTGGTCCTGCATCTTTTTGTCTTTTTGTTTTGTTTCTATTTTAAAATGTTCAAAGCCTTCTCTTTCACTGGTTTATGGCCTCTGTGTTTATCTTACATAGCATTGCCTGCTCTAGCCCAGTGCTAATTGGCTAATTACTCAGTATGACCAACTGGTGCTGGCCTCTAGCAGACATTTCATTTCATATATATTCAGCTCTGGATGGGAATAGCACGCGTGCTGGGTCACGCGTGCAATAGATTTTAAGTGCAATAATTACAAGTGCAGTTAGACCATGGCCGGAAGCTGTTAATCCACTCTCCTCTCTTCTTCTTCACACAGGTATTTAATCCATCCATCCGTTTGTGTGCTGTCTGATAAGTGTGAACAGAGTCATATTCTCTAGCAACATTTTCCCATGGTATTTAATTGTTTGGTCCTGCATCTTTTTGTCTTTTTGTTTTGTTTCTATTTTAAAATGTTCAAAGCCTTCTCTTTCACTGGTTTATGGCCTCTGTGTTTATCTTACATAGCATTGCCTGCTCTAGCCCAGTGCTAATTGGCTAATTACTCAGTATGACCAACTGGTGCTGGCCTCTAGCAGACATTTCATTTCATATATATTCAGCTCTGGCTGGGAATAGCACGCGTGCTGGGTCACGCGTGCAATAGATTTTAAGTGCAATAATTACAAGTGCAGTTAGACCATGGCCGGAAGCTGTTAATCCACTCTCCTCTCTTCTTCTTCACACAGGTATTTAATCCATCCATCCGTTTGTGTGCTGTCTGATAAGTGTGAACAGAGTCATATTCTCTAGCAACATTTTCCCATGGTATTTAATTGTTTGGTCCTGCATCTTTTTGTCTTTTTGTTTTGTTTCTATTTTAAAATGTTCAAAGCCTTCTCTTTCACTGGTTTATGGCCTCTGTGTTTATCTTACATAGCATTGCCTGCTCTAGCCCAGTGCTAATTGGCTAATTACTCAGTATGACCAACTGGTGCTGGCCTCTAGCAGACATTTCATTTCATATATATTCAGCTCTGGCTGGGAATAGCACGCGTGCTGGGTCACGCGTGCAATAGATTTTAAGTGCAATAATTACAAGTGCAGTTAGACCATGGCCGGAAGCTGTTAATCCACTCTCCTCTCTTCTTCTTCACACAGGTATTTAATCCATCCATCCGTTTGTGTGCTGTCTGATAAGTGTGAACAGAGTCATATTCTCTAGCAACATTTTCCCATGGTATTTAATTGTTTGGTCCTGCATCTTTTTGTCTTTTTGTTTTGTTTCTATTTTAAAATGTTCAAAGCCTTCTCTTTCACTGGTTTATGGCCTCTGTGTTTATCTTACATAGCATTGCCTGCTCTAGCCCAGTGCTAATTGGCTAATTACTCAGTATGACCAACTGGTGCTGGCCTCTAGCAGACATTTCATTTCATATATATTCAGCTCTGGCTGGGAATAGCACGCGTGCTGGGTCACGCGTGCAATAGATTTTAAGTGCAATAATTACAAGTGCAGTTAGACCATGGCCGGAAGCTGTTAATCCACTCTCCTCTCTTCTTCTTCACACAGGTATTTAATCCATCCATCCGTTTGTGTGCTGTCTGATAAGTGTGAACAGAGTCATATTCTCTAGCAACATTTTCCCATGGTATTTAATTGTTTGGTCCTGCATCTTTTTGTCTTTTTGTTTTGTTTCTATTTTAAAATGTTCAAAGCCTTCTCTTTCACTGGTTTATGGCCTCTGTGTTTATCTTACATAGCATTGCCTGCTCTAGCCCAGTGCTAATTGGCTAATTACTCAGTATGACCAACTGGTGCTGGCCTCTAGCAGACATTTCATTTCATATATATTCAGCTCTGGCTGGGAATAGCACGCGTGCTGGGTCACGCGTGCAATAGATTTTAAGTGCAATAATTACAAGTGCAGTTAGACCATGGCCGGAAGCTGTTAATCCACTCTCCTCTCTTCTTCTTCACACAGGTATTTAATCCATCCATCCGTTTGTGTGCTGTCTGATAAGTGTGAACAGAGTCATATTCTCTAGCAACATTTTCCCATGGTATTTAATTGTTTGGTCCTGCATCTTTTTGTCTTTTTGTTTTGTTTCTATTTTAAAATGTTCAAAGCCTTCTCTTTCACTGGTTTATGGCCTCTGTGTTTATCTTACATAGCATTGCCTGCTCTAGCCCAGTGCTAATTGGCTAATTACTCAGTATGACCAACTGGTGCTGGCCTCTAGCAGACATTTCATTTCATATATATTCAGCTCTGGCTGGGAATAGCACGCGTGCTGGGTCACGCGTGCAATAGATTTTAAGTGCAATAATTACAAGTGCAGTTAGACCATGGCCGGAAGCTGTTAATCCACTCTCCTCTCTTCTTCTTCACACAGGTATTTAATCCATCCATCCGTTTGTGTGCTGTCTGATAAGTGTGAACAGAGTCATATTCTCTAGCAACATTTTCCCATGGTATTTAATTGTTTGGTCCTGCATCTTTTTGTCTTTTTGTTTTGTTTCTATTTTAAAATGTTCAAAGCCTTCTCTTTCACTGATTTATGGCCTCTGTGTTTATCTTACATAGCATTGCCTGCTCTAGCCCAGTGCTAATTGGCTAATTACTCAGTATGACCAACTGGTGCTGGCCTCTAGCAGACATTTCATTTCATATATATTCAGCTCTGGCTGGGAATAGCACGCGTGCTGGGTCACGCGTGCAATAGATTTTAAGTGCAATAATTACAAGTGCAGTTAGACCATGGCCGGAAGCTGTTAATCCACTCTCCTCTCTTCTTCTTCACACAGGTATTTAATCCATCCATCCGTTTGTGTGCTGTCTGATAAGTGTGAACAGAGTCATATTCTCTAGCAACATTTTCCCATGGTATTTAATTGTTTGGTCCTGCATCTTTTTGTCTTTTTGTTTTGTTTCTATTTTAAAATGTTCAAAGCCTTCTCTTTCACTGGTTTATGGCCTCTGTGTTTATCTTACATAGCATTGCCTGCTCTAGCCCAGTGCTAATTGGCTAATTACTCAGTATGACCAACTGGTGCTGGCCTCTAGCAGACATTTCATTTCATATATATTCAGCTCTGGCTGGGAATAGCACGCGTGCTGGGTCACGCGTGCAATAGATTTTAAGTGCAATAATTACAAGTGCAGTTAGACCATGGCCGGAAGCTGTTAATCCACTCTCCTCTCTTCTTCTTCACACAGGTATTTAATCCATCCATCCGTTTGTGTGCTGTCTGATAAGTGTGAACAGAGTCATATTCTCTAGCAACATTTTCCCATGGTATTTAATTGTTTGGTCCTGCATCTTTTTGTCTTTTTGTTTTGTTTCTATTTTAAAATGTTCAAAGCCTTCTCTTTCACTGGTTTATGGCCTCTGTGTTTATCTTACATAGCATTGCCTGCTCTAGCCCAGTGCTAATTGGCTAATTACTCAGTATGACCAACTGGTGCTGGCCTCTAGCAGACATTTCATTTCATATATATTCAGCTCTGGCTGGGAATAGCACGCGTGCTGGGTCACGCGTGCAATAGATTTTAAGTGCAATAATTACAAGTGCAGTTAGACCATGGCCGGAAGCTGTTAATCCACTCTCCTCTCTTCTTCTTCACACAGGTATTTAATCCATCCATCCGTTTGTGTGCTGTCTGATAAGTGTGAACAGAGTCATATTCTCTAGCAACATTTTCCCATGGTATTTAATTGTTTGGTCCTGCATCTTTTTGTCTTTTTGTTTTGTTTCTATTTTAAAATGTTCAAAGCCTTCTCTTTCACTGGTTTATGGCCTCTGTGTTTATCTTACATAGCATTGCCTGCTCTAGCCCAGTGCTAATTGGCTAATTACTCAGTATGACCAACTGGTGCTGGCCTCTAGCAGACATTTCATTTCATATATATTCAGCTCTGGCTGGGAATAGCACGCGTGCTGGGTCACGCGTGCAATAGATTTTAAGTGCAATAATTACAAGTGCAGTTAGACCATGGCCGGAAGCTGTTAATCCACTCTCCTCTCTTCTTCTTCACACAGGTATTTAATCCATCCATCCGTTTGTGTGCTGTCTGATAAGTGTGAACAGAGTCATATTCTCTAGCAACATTTTCCCATGGTATTTAATTGTTTGGTCCTGCATCTTTTTGTCTTTTTGTTTTGTTTCTATTTTAAAATGTTCAAAGCCTTCTCTTTCACTGGTTTATGGCCTCTGTGTTTATCTTACATAGCATTGCCTGCTCTAGCCCAGTGCTAATTGGCTAATTACTCAGTATGACCAACTGGTGCTGGCCTCTAGCAGACATTTCATTTCATATATATTCAGCTCTGGCTGGGAATAGCACGCGTGCTGGGTCACGCGTGCAATAGATTTTAAGTGCAATAATTACAAGTGCAGTTAGACCATGGCCGGAAGCTGTTAATCCACTCTCCTCTCTTCTTCTTCACACAGGTATTTAATCCATCCATCCGTTTGTGTGCTGTCTGATAAGTGTGAACAGAGTCATATTCTCTAGCAACATTTTCCCATGGTATTTAATTGTTTGGTCCTGCATCTTTTTGTCTTTTTGTTTTGTTTCTATTTTAAAATGTTCAAAGCCTTCTCTTTCACTGGTTTATGGCCTCTGTGTTTATCTTACATAGCATTGCCTGCTCTAGCCCAGTGCTAATTGGCTAATTACTCAGTATGACCAACTGGTGCTGGCCTCTAGCAGACATTTCATTTCATATATATTCAGCTCTGGCTGGGAATAGCACGCGTGCTGGGTCACGCGTGCAATAGATTTTAAGTGCAATAATTACAAGTGCAGTTAGACCATGGCCGGAAGCTGTTAATCCACTCTCCTCTCTTCTTCTTCACACAGGTATTTAATCCATCCATCCGTTTGTGTGCTGTCTGATAAGTGTGAACAGAGTCATATTCTCTAGCAACATTTTCCCATGGTATTTAATTGTTTGGTCCTGCATCTTTTTGTCTTTTTGTTTTGTTTCTATTTTAAAGTTCAAAGGCCTTCTCTTTCACTGGTTTATGGCCTCTGTGGTTTATCTTACATAGCATTGCCTGCTCTAGCCCAGTGCTAATTGGGCTAATTACTCAGTATGACCAACTGGTGCTGGCCTCTAGCAGACATTTCATTTCATATATATTCAGCTCTGGCTGGGAATAGCACGCGTGCTGGGTCACGCGTGCAATAGATTTTAAGTGCAATAATTACAAGTGCAGTTAGACCATGGCCGGAAGCTGTTAATCCACTCTCCTCTCTTCTTCTTCACACAGGTATTTAATCCATCCATCGTTTGTGTGCTGTCTGATAAGTGTGAACAGAGTCATATTCTCTAGCAACATTTTCCCATGGTATTTAATTGTTTGGTCCTGCATCTTTTTGTCTTTTTGTTTTGTTTCTATTTTAAAATGTTCAAAGCCTTCTCTTTCACTGGTTTATGGCCTCTGTGTTTATCTTACATAGCATTGCCTGCTCTAGCCCAGTGCTAATTGGCTAATTACTCAGTATGGACCAACTGGTGCTGGCCTCTAGCAGACATTTCATTTCATATATATTCAGCTCTGGCTGGGAATAGCACGCGTGCTGGTCACGCGTGCAATAGATTTTAAGTGCAATAATTACAAGTGCAGTTAGACCATGGCCGGAAGCTGTTAATCCACTCTCCTCTCTTCTTCTTCACACAGGTATTTAATCCATCCATCCGTTTGTGTGCTGTCTGATAAGTGTGAACAGAGTCATATTCTCTAGCAACATTTTCCCATGGTATTTAATTGTTTGGTCCTGCATCTTTTTGTCTTTTTGTTTTGTTTCTATTTTAAATGTTCAAAGCCTTCTCTTTCACTGGTTTATGGCCTCTGTGTTTATCTTACATAGCATTGCCTGCTCTAGCCCAGTGCTAATTGGCTAATTACTCAGTATGACCAACTGGTGCTGGCCTCTAGCAGACATTTCATTTCATATATATTCAGCTCTGGCTGGGAATAGCACGCGTGCTGGGTCACGCGTGCAATAGATTTTAAGTGCAATAATTACAAGTGCAGTTAGACCATGGCCGGAAGCTGTTAATCCACTCTCCTCTCTTCTTCTTCACACAGGTATTTAATCCATCCATCCGTTTGTGTGCTGTCTGATAAGTGTGAACAGAGTCATATTCTCTAGCAACATTTTCCCATGGTATTTAATTGTTTGGTCCTGCATCTTTTTGTCTTTTTGTTTTGTTTCTATTTTAAAATGTTCAAAGCCTTCTCTTTCACTGGTTTATGGCCTCTGTGTTTATCTTACATAGCATTGCCTGCTCTAGCCCAGTGCTAATTGGCTAATTACTCAGTATGACCAACTGGTGCTGGCCTCTAGCAGACATTTCATTTCATATATATTCAGCTCTGGCTGGGAATAGCACGCGTGCTGGGTCACGCGTGCAATAGATTTTAAGTGCAATAATTACAAGTGCAGTTAGACCATGGCCGGAAGCTGTTAATCCACTCTCCTCTCTTCTTCTTCACACAGGTATTTAATCCATCCATCCGTTTGTGTGCTGTCTGATAAGTGTGAACAGAGTCATATTCTCTAGCAACATTTTCCCATGGTATTTAATTGTTTGGTCCTGCATCTTTTTGTCTTTTTGTTTTGTTTCTATTTTAAAATGTTCCAAAGCCTTCTCTTTCACTGGTTTATGGCCTCTGTGTTTATCTTACATAGCATTGCCTGCTCTAGCCCAGTGCTAATTGGCTAATTACTCAGTATGACCAACTGGTGCTGGCCTCTAGCAGACATTTCATTTCATATATATTCAGCTCTGGCTGGGAATAGCACGCGTGCTGGGTCACGCGTGCAATAGATTTTAAGTGCAATAATTACAAGTGCAGTTAGACCATGGCCGGAAGCTGTTAATCCACTCTCCTCTCTTCTTCTTCACACAGGTATTTAATCCATCCATCCGTTTGTGTGCTGTCTGATAAGTGTGAACAGAGTCATATTCTCTAGCAACATTTTCCCATGGTATTTAATTGTTTGGTCCTGCATCTTTTTGTCTTTTTGTTTTGTTTCTATTTTAAAATGTTCAAAGCCTTCTCTTTCACTGGTTTATGGCCTCTGTGTTTATCTTACATAGCATTGCCTGCTCTAGCCCAGTGCTAATTGGCTAATTACTCAGTATGACCAACTGGTGCTGGCCTCTAGCAGACATTTCATTTCATATATATTCAGCTCTGGCTGGGAATAGCACGCGTGCTGGGTCACGCGTGCAATAGATTTTAAGTGCAATAATTACAAGTGCAGTTAGACCATGGCCGGAAGCTGTTAATCCACTCTCCTCTCTTCTTCTTCACACAGGTATTTAATCCATCCATCCGTTTGTGTGCTGTCTGATAAGTGTGAACAGAGTCATATTCTCTAGCAACATTTTCCCATGGTATTTAATTGTTTGGTCCTGCATCTTTTTGTCTTTTTGTTTTGTTTCTATTTTAAAATGTTCAAAGCCTTCTCTTTCACTGGTTTATGGCCTCTGTGTTTATCTTACATAGCATTGCCTGCTCTAGCCCAGTGCTAATTGGCTAATTACTCAGTATGACCAACTGGTGCTGGCCTCTAGCAGACATTTCATTTCATATATATTCAGCTCTGGCTGGGAATAGCACGCGTGCTGGGTCACGCGTGCAATAGATTTTAAGTGCAATAATTACAAGTGCAGTTAGACCATGGCCGGAAGCTGTTAATCCACTCTCCTCTCTTCTTCTTCACACAGGTATTTAATCCATCCATCCGTTTGTGTGCTGTCTGATAAGTGTGAACAGAGTCATATTCTCTAGCAACATTTTCCCATGGTATTTAATTGTTTGGTCCTGCATCTTTTTGTCTTTTTGTTTTGTTTCTATTTTAAAATGTTCAAAGCCTTCTCTTTCACTGGTTTATGGCCTCTGTGTTTATCTTACATAGCATTGCCTGCTCTAGCCCAGTGCTAATTGGCTAATTACTCAGTATGACCAACTGGTGCTGGCCTCTAGCAGACATTTCATACTGTATGCCTGGCCTCTACCCCGCAGACATTTCATTTCATATATATTCCAACTTCTGGCTGGGAATAGCACGCGTGCTGGGGTCACGCGTGGCAATAGATTTTAAGTGCAATAATTACAAGTGCAGTTAGTACCATGGCCGGAAGCAGTTAATCCACTCTCCTCTCTTCTTCTTCACACAGGTATTTAATCATCCATCCGTTTGTGTGCTGTCTGATAAGTGTGAACAGAGTCATATTCTCTAGCAACATTTTCCCATGGTATTTAATTGTTTGGTCCTGCATCTTTTGTCTTTTGTTTTGTTTCTATTTAAATGTCAAGACCTTCTCTCACTCTGTTATCTTACATAGCATGTCTAGAGGCTAATTACTCAGTATGACCAACTGGTGCTGGCCTCTAGCAGACATTTCATTTCATATATATTCAGCTCTGGCTGGGAATAGCACGCGTGCTGGGTCACGCGTGCAATAGATTTTAAGTGCAATAATTACAAGTGCAGTTAGACCATGGCCGGAAGCTGTTAATCCACTCTCCTCTCTTCTTCTTCACACAGGTATTTAATCCATCCATCCGTTTGTGTGCTGTCTGATAAGTGTGAACAGAGTCATATTCTCTAGCAACATTTTCCCATGGTATTTAATTGTTTGGTCCTGCATCTTTTTGTCTTTTTGTTTTGTTTCTATTTTAAAATGTTCAAAGCCTTCTCTTTCACTGGTTTATGGCCTCTGTGTTTATCTTACATAGCATTGCCTGCTCTAGCCCAGTGCTAATTGGCTAATTACTCAGTATGACCAACTGGTGCTGGCCTCTAGCAGACATTTCATTTCATATATATTCAGCTCTGGCTGGGAATAGCACGCGTGCTGGGTCACGCGTGCAATAGATTTTAAGTGCAATAATTACAAGTGCAGTTAGACCATGGCCGGAAGCTGTTAATCCACTCTCCTCTCTTCTTCTTCACACAGGTATTTAATCCATCCATCCGTTTGTGTGCTGTCTGATAAGTGTGAACAGAGTCATATTCTCTAGCAACATTTTCCCATGGTATTTAATTGTTTGGTCCTGCATCTTTTTGTCTTTTTGTTTTGTTTCTATTTTAAAATGTTCAAAGCCTTCTCTTTCACTGGTTTATGGCCTCTGTGTTTATCTTACATAGCATTGCCTGCTCTAGCCCAGTGCTAATTGGCTAATTACTCAGTATGACCAACTGGTGCTGGCCTCTAGCAGACATTTCATTTCATATATATTCAGCTCTGGCTGGGAATAGCACGCGTGCTGGGTCACGCGTGCAATAGATTTTAAGTGCAATAATTACAAGTGCAGTTAGACCATGGCCGGAAGCTGTTAATCCACTCTCCTCTCTTCTTCTTCACACAGGTATTTAATCCATCCATCCGTTTGTGTGCTGTCTGATAAGTGTGAACAGAGTCATATTCTCTAGCAACATTTTCCCATGGTATTTAATTGTTTGGTCCTGCATCTTTTTGTCTTTTTGTTTTGTTTCTATTTTAAAATGTTCAAAGCCTTCTCTTTCACTGGTTTATGGCCTCTGTGTTTATCTTACATAGCATTGCCTGCTCTAGCCCAGTGCTAATTGGCTAATTACTCAGTATGACCAACTGGTGCTGGCCTCTAGCAGACATTTCATTTCATATATATTCAGCTCTGGCTGGGAATAGCACGCGTGCTGGGTCACGCGTGCAATAGATTTTAAGTGCAATAATTACAAGTGCAGTTAGACCATGGCCGGAAGCTGTTAATCCACTCTCCTCTCTTCTTCTTCACACAGGTATTTAATCCATCCATCCGTTTGTGTGCTGTCTGATAAGTGTGAACAGAGTCATATTCTCTAGCAACATTTTCCCATGGTATTTAATTGTTTGGTCCTGCATCTTTTTGTCTTTTTGTTTTGTTTCTATTTTAAAATGTTCAAAGCCTTCTCTTTCACTGGTTTATGGCCTCTGTGTTTATCTTACATAGCATTGCCTGCTCTAGCCCAGTGCTAATTGGCTAATTACTCAGTATGACCAACTGGTGCTGGCCTCTAGCAGACATTTCATTTCATATATATTCAGCTCTGGCTGGGAATAGCACGCGTGCTGGGTCACGCGTGCAATAGATTTTAAGTGCAATAATTACAAGTGCAGTTAGACCATGGCCGGAAGCTGTTAATCCACTCTCCTCTCTTCTTCTTCACACAGGTATTTAATCCATCCATCCGTTTGTGTGCTGTCTGATAAGTGTGAACAGAGTCATATTCTCTAGCAACATTTTCCCATGGTATTTAATTGTTTGGTCCTGCATCTTTTTGTCTTTTTGTTTTGTTTCTATTTTAAAATGTTCAAAGCCTTCTCTTTCACTGGTTTATGGCCTCTGTGTTTATCTTACATAGCATTGCCTGCTCTAGCCCAGTGCTAATTGGCTAATTACTCAGTATGACCAACTGGTGCTGGCCTCTAGCAGACATTTCATTTCATATATATTCAGCTCTGGCTGGGAATAGCACGCGTGCTGGGTCACGCGTGCAATAGATTTTAAGTGCAATAATTACAAGTGCAGTTAGACCATGGCCGGAAGCTGTTAATCCACTCTCCTCTCTTCTTCTTCACACAGGTATTTAATCCATCCATCCGTTTGTGTGCTGTCTGATAAGTGTGAACAGAGTCATATTCTCTAGCAACATTTTCCCATGGTATTTAATTGTTTGGTCCTGCATCTTTTTGTCTTTTTGTTTTGTTTCTATTTTAAAATGTTCAAAGCCTTCTCTTTCACTGGTTTATGGCCTCTGTGTTTATCTTACATAGCATTGCCTGCTCTAGCCCAGTGCTAATTGGCTAATTACTCAGTATGACCAACTGGTGCTGGCCTCTAGCAGACATTTCATTTCATATATATTCAGCTCTGGCTGGGAATAGCACGCGTGCTGGGTCACGCGTGCAATAGATTTTAAGTGCAATAATTACAAGTGCAGTTAGACCATGGCCGGAAGCTGTTAATCCACTCTCCTCTCTTCTTCTTCACACAGGTATTTAATCCATCCATCCGTTTGTGTGCTGTCTGATAAGTGTGAACAGAGTCATATTCTCTAGCAACATTTTCCCATGGTATTTAATTGTTTGGTCCTGCATCTTTTTGTCTTTTTGTTTTGTTTCTATTTTAAAATGTTCAAAGCCTTCTCTTTCACTGGTTTATGGCCTCTGTGTTTATCTTACATAGCATTGCCTGCTCTAGCCCAGTGCTAATTGGCTAATTACTCAGTATGACCAACTGGTGCTGGCCTCTAGCAGACATTTCATTTCATATATATTCAGCTCTGGCTGGGAATAGCACGCGTGCTGGGTCACGCGTGCAATAGATTTTAAGTGCAATAATTACAAGTGCAGTTAGACCATGGCCGGAAGCTGTTAATCCACTCTCCTCTCTTCTTCTTCACACAGGTATTTAATCCATCCATCCGTTTGTGTGCTGTCTGATAAGTGTGAACAGAGTCATATTCTCTAGCAACATTTTCCCATGGTATTTAATTGTTTGGTCCTGCATCTTTTTGTCTTTTTGTTTTGTTTCTATTTTAAAATGTTCAAAGCCTTCTCTTTCACTGGTTTATGGCCTCTGTGTTTATCTTACATAGCATTGCCTGCTCTAGCCCAGTGCTAATTGGCTAATTACTCAGTATGACCAACTGGTGCTGGCCTCTAGCAGACATTTCATTTCATATATATTCAGCTCTGGCTGGGAATAGCACGCGTGCTGGGTCACGCGTGCAATAGATTTTAAGTGCAATAATTACAAGTGCAGTTAGACCATGGCCGGAAGCTGTTAATCCACTCTCCTCTCTTCTTCTTCACACAGGTATTTAATCCATCCATCCGTTTGTGTGCTGTCTGATAAGTGTGAACAGAGTCATATTCTCTAGCAACATTTTCCCATGGTATTTAATTGTTTGGTCCTGCATCTTTTTGTCTTTTTGTTTTGTTTCTATTTTAAAATGTTCAAAGCCTTCTCTTTCACTGGTTTATGGCCTCTGTGTTTATCTTACATAGCATTGCCTGCTCTAGCCCAGTGCTAATTGGCTAATTACTCAGTATGACCAACTGGTGCTGGCCTCTAGCAGACATTTCATTTCATATATATTCAGCTCTGGCTGGGAATAGCACGCGTGCTGGGTCACGCGTGCAATAGATTTTAAGTGCAATAATTACAAGTGCAGTTAGACCATGGCCGGAAGCTGTTAATCCACTCTCCTCTCTTCTTCTTCACACAGGTATTTAATCCATCCATCCGTTTGTGTGCTGTCTGATAAGTGTGAACAGAGTCATATTCTCTAGCAACATTTTCCCATGGTATTTAATTGTTTGGTCCTGCATCTTTTTGTCTTTTTGTTTTGTTTCTATTTTAAAATGTTCAAAGCCTTCTCTTTCACTGGTTTATGGCCTCTGTGTTTATCTTACATAGCATTGCCTGCTCTAGCCCAGTGCTAATTGGCTAATTACTCAGTATGACCAACTGGTGCTGGCCTCTAGCAGACATTTCATTTCATATATATTCAGCTCTGGCTGGGAATAGCACGCGTGCTGGGTCACGCGTGCAATAGATTTTAAGTGCAATAATTACAAGTGCAGTTAGACCATGGCCGGAAGCTGTTAATCCACTCTCCTCTCTTCTTCTTCACACAGGTATTTAATCCATCCATCCGTTTGTGTGCTGTCTGATAAGTGTGAACAGAGTCATATTCTCTAGCAACATTTTCCCATGGTATTTAATTGTTTGGTCCTGCATCTTTTTGTCTTTTTGTTTTGTTTCTATTTTAAAATGTTCAAAGCCTTCTCTTTCACTGGTTTATGGCCTCTGTGTTTATCTTACATAGCATTGCCTGCTCTAGCCCAGTGCTAATTGGCTAATTACTCAGTATGACCAACTGGTGCTGGCCTCTAGCAGACATTTCATTTCATATATATTCAGCTCTGGCTGGGAATAGCACGCGTGCTGGGTCACGCGTGCAATAGATTTTAAGTGCAATAATTACAAGTGCAGTTAGACCATGGCCGGAAGCTGTTAATCCACTCTCCTCTCTTCTTCTTCACACAGGTATTTAATCCATCCATCCGTTTGTGTGCTGTCTGATAAGTGTGAACAGAGTCATATTCTCTAGCAACATTTTCCCATGGTATTTAATTGTTTGGTCCTGCATCTTTTTGTCTTTTTGTTTTGTTTCTATTTTAAAATGTTCAAAGCCTTCTCTTTCACTGGTTTATGGCCTCTGTGTTTATCTTACATAGCATTGCCTGCTCTAGCCCAGTGCTAATTGGCTAATTACTCAGTATGACCAACTGGTGCTGGCCTCTAGCAGACATTTCATTTCATATATATTCAGCTCTGGCTGGGAATAGCACGCGTGCTGGGTCACGCGTGCAATAGATTTTAAGTGCAATAATTACAAGTGCAGTTAGACCATGGCCGGAAGCTGTTAATCCACTCTCCTCTCTTCTTCTTCACACAGGTATTTAATCCATCCATCCGTTTGTGTGCTGTCTGATAAGTGTGAACAGAGTCATATTCTCTAGCAACATTTTCCCATGGTATTTAATTGTTTGGTCCTGCATCTTTTTGTCTTTTTGTTTTGTTTCTATTTTAAAATGTTCAAAGCCTTCTCTTTCACTGGTTTATGGCCTCTGTGTTTATCTTACATAGCATTGCCTGCTCTAGCCCAGTGCTAATTGGCTAATTACTCAGTATGACCAACTGGTGCTGGCCTCTAGCAGACATTTCATTTCATATATATTCAGCTCTGGCTGGGAATAGCACGCGTGCTGGGTCACGCGTGCAATAGATTTTAAGTGCAATAATTACAAGTGCAGTTAGACCATGGCCGGAAGCTGTTAATCCACTCTCCTCTCTTCTTCTTCACACAGGTATTTAATCCATCCATCCGTTTGTGTGCTGTCTGATAAGTGTGAACAGAGTCATATTCTCTAGCAACATTTTCCCATGGTATTTAATTGTTTGGTCCTGCATCTTTTTGTCTTTTTGTTTTGTTTCTATTTTAAAATGTTCAAAGCCTTCTCTTTCACTGGTTTATGGCCTCTGTGTTTATCTTACATAGCATTGCCTGCTCTAGCCCAGTGCTAATTGGCTAATTACTCAGTATGACCAACTGGTGCTGGCCTCTAGCAGACATTTCATTTCATATATATTCAGCTCTGGCTGGGAATAGCACGCGTGCTGGGTCACGCGTGCAATAGATTTTAAGTGCAATAATTACAAGTGCAGTTAGACCATGGCCGGAAGCTGTTAATCCACTCTCCTCTCTTCTTCTTCACACAGGTATTTAATCCATCCATCCGTTTGTGTGCTGTCTGATAAGTGTGAACAGAGTCATATTCTCTAGCAACATTTTCCCATGGTATTTAATTGTTTGGTCCTGCATCTTTTTGTCTTTTTGTTTTGTTTCTATTTTAAAATGTTCAAAGCCTTCTCTTTCACTGGTTTATGGCCTCTGTGTTTATCTTACATAGCATTGCCTGCTCTAGCCCAGTGCTAATTGGCTAATTACTCAGTATGACCAACTGGTGCTGGCCTCTAGCAGACATTTCATTTCATATATATTCAGCTCTGGCTGGGAATAGCACGCGTGCTGGGTCACGCGTGCAATAGATTTTAAGTGCAATAATTACAAGTGCAGTTAGACCATGGCCGGAAGCTGTTAATCCACTCTCCTCTCTTCTTCTTCACACAGGTATTTAATCCATCCATCCGTTTGTGTGCTGTCTGATAAGTGTGAACAGAGTCATATTCTCTAGCAACATTTTCCCATGGTATTTAATTGTTTGGTCCTGCATCTTTTTGTCTTTTTGTTTTGTTTCTATTTTAAAATGTTCAAAGCCTTCTCTTTCACTGGTTTATGGCCTCTGTGTTTATCTTACATAGCATTGCCTGCTCTAGCCCAGTGCTAATTGGCTAATTACTCAGTATGACCAACTGGTGCTGGCCTCTAGCAGACATTTCATTTCATATATATTCAGCTCTGGCTGGGAATAGCACGCGTGCTGGGTCACGCGTGCAATAGATTTTAAGTGCAATAATTACAAGTGCAGTTAGACCATGGCCGGAAGCTGTTAATCCACTCTCCTCTCTTCTTCTTCACACAGGTATTTAATCCATCCATCCGTTTGTGTGCTGTCTGATAAGTGTGAACAGAGTCATATTCTCTAGCAACATTTTCCCATGGTATTTAATTGTTTGGTCCTGCATCTTTTTGTCTTTTTGTTTTGTTTCTATTTTAAAATGTTCAAAGCCTTCTCTTTCACTGGTTTATGGCCTCTGTGTTTATCTTACATAGCATTGCCTGCTCTAGCCCAGTGCTAATTGGCTAATTACTCAGTATGACCAACTGGTGCTGGCCTCTAGCAGACATTTCATTTCATATATATTCAGCTCTGGCTGGGAATAGCACGCGTGCTGGGTCACGCGTGCAATAGATTTTAAGTGCAATAATTACAAGTGCAGTTAGACCATGGCCGGAAGCTGTTAATCCACTCTCCTCTCTTCTTCTTCACACAGGTATTTAATCCATCCATCCGTTTGTGTGCTGTCTGATAAGTGTGAACAGAGTCATATTCTCTAGCAACATTTTCCCATGGTATTTAATTGTTTGGTCCTGCATCTTTTTGTCTTTTTGTTTTGTTTCTATTTTAAAATGTTCAAAGCCTTCTCTTTCACTGGTTTATGGCCTCTGTGTTTATCTTACATAGCATTGCCTGCTCTAGCCCAGTGCTAATTGGCTAATTACTCAGTATGACCAACTGGTGCTGGCCTCTAGCAGACATTTCATTTCATATATATTCAGCTCTGGCTGGGAATAGCACGCGTGCTGGGTCACGCGTGCAATAGATTTTAAGTGCAATAATTACAAGTGCAGTTAGACCATGGCCGGAAGCTGTTAATCCACTCTCCTCTCTTCTTCTTCACACAGGTATTTAATCCATCCATCCGTTTGTGTGCTGTCTGATAAGTGTGAACAGAGTCATATTCTCTAGCAACATTTTCCCATGGTATTTAATTGTTTGGTCCTGCATCTTTTTGTCTTTTTGTTTTGTTTCTATTTTAAAATGTTCAAAGCCTTCTCTTTCACTGGTTTATGGCCTCTGTGTTTATCTTACATAGCATTGCCTGCTCTAGCCCAGTGCTAATTGGCTAATTACTCAGTATGACCAACTGGTGCTGGCCTCTAGCAGACATTTCATTTCATATATATTCAGCTCTGGCTGGGAATAGCACGCGTGCTGGGTCACGCGTGCAATAGATTTTAAGTGCAATAATTACAAGTGCAGTTAGACCATGGCCGGAAGCTGTTAATCCACTCTCCTCTCTTCTTCTTCACACAGGTATTTAATCCATCCATCCGTTTGTGTGCTGTCTGATAAGTGTGAACAGAGTCATATTCTCTAGCAACATTTTCCCATGGTATTTAATTGTTTGGTCCTGCATCTTTTTGTCTTTTTGTTTTGTTTCTATTTTAAAATGTTCAAAGCCTTCTCTTTCACTGGTTTATGGCCTCTGTGTTTATCTTACATAGCATTGCCTGCTCTAGCCCAGTGCTAATTGGCTAATTACTCAGTATGACCAACTGGTGCTGGCCTCTAGCAGACATTTCATTTCATATATATTCAGCTCTGGCTGGGAATAGCACGCGTGCTGGGTCACGCGTGCAATAGATTTTAAGTGCAATAATTACAAGTGCAGTTAGACCATGGCCGGAAGCTGTTAATCCACTCTCCTCTCTTCTTCTTCACACAGGTATTTAATCCATCCATCCGTTTGTGTGCTGTCTGATAAGTGTGAACAGAGTCATATTCTCTAGCAACATTTTCCCATGGTATTTAATTGTTTGGTCCTGCATCTTTTTGTCTTTTTGTTTTGTTTCTATTTTAAAATGTTCAAAGCCTTCTCTTTCACTGGTTTATGGCCTCTGTGTTTATCTTACATAGCATTGCCTGCTCTAGCCCAGTGCTAATTGGCTAATTACTCAGTATGACCAACTGGTGCTGGCCTCTAGCAGACATTTCATTTCATATATATTCAGCTCTGGCTGGGAATAGCACGCGTGCTGGGTCACGCGTGCAATAGATTTTAAGTGCAATAATTACAAGTGCAGTTAGACCATGGCCGGAAGCTGTTAATCCACTCTCCTCTCTTCTTCTTCACACAGGTATTTAATCCATCCATCCGTTTGTGTGCTGTCTGATAAGTGTGAACAGAGTCATATTCTCTAGCAACATTTTCCCATGGTATTTAATTGTTTGGTCCTGCATCTTTTTGTCTTTTTGTTTTGTTTCTATTTTAAAATGTTCAAAGCCTTCTCTTTCACTGGTTTATGGCCTCTGTGTTTATCTTACATAGCATTGCCTGCTCTAGCCCAGTGCTAATTGGCTAATTACTCAGTATGACCAACTGGTGCTGGCCTCTAGCAGACATTTCATTTCATATATATTCAGCTCTGGCTGGGAATAGCACGCGTGCTGGGTCACGCGTGCAATAGATTTTAAGTGCAATAATTACAAGTGCAGTTAGACCATGGCCGGAAGCTGTTAATCCACTCTCCTCTCTTCTTCTTCACACAGGTATTTAATCCATCCATCCGTTTGTGTGCTGTCTGATAAGTGTGAACAGAGTCATATTCTCTAGCAACATTTTCCCATGGTATTTAATTGTTTGGTCCTGCATCTTTTTGTCTTTTTGTTTTGTTTCTATTTTAAAATGTTCAAAGCCTTCTCTTTCACTGGTTTATGGCCTCTGTGTTTATCTTACATAGCATTGCCTGCTCTAGCCCAGTGCTAATTGGCTAATTACTCAGTATGACCAACTGGTGCTGGCCTCTAGCAGACATTTCATTTCATATATATTCAGCTCTGGCTGGGAATAGCACGCGTGCTGGGTCACGCGTGCAATAGATTTTAAGTGCAATAATTACAAGTGCAGTTAGACCATGGCCGGAAGCTGTTAATCCACTCTCCTCTCTTCTTCTTCACACAGGTATTTAATCCATCCATCCGTTTGTGTGCTGTCTGATAAGTGTGAACAGAGTCATATTCTCTAGCAACATTTTCCCATGGTATTTAATTGTTTGGTCCTGCATCTTTTTGTCTTTTTGTTTTGTTTCTATTTTAAAATGTTCAAAGCCTTCTCTTTCACTGGTTTATGGCATCTGTGTTTATCTTACATAGCATTGCCTGCTCTAGCCCAGTGCTAATTGGCTAATTACTCAGTATGACCAACTGGTGCTGGCCTCTAGCAGACATTTCATTTCATATATATTCAGCTCTGGCTGGGAATAGCACGCGTGCTGGGTCACGCGTGCAATAGATTTTAAGTGCAATAATTACAAGTGCAGTTAGACCATGGCCGGAAGCTGTTAATCCACTCTCCTCTCTTCTTCTTCACACAGGTATTTAATCCATCCATCCGTTTGTGTGCTGTCTGATAAGTGTGAACAGAGTCATATTCTCTAGCAACATTTTCCCATGGTATTTAATTGTTTGGTCCTGCATCTTTTTGTCTTTTTGTTTTGTTTCTATTTTAAAATGTTCAAAGCCTTCTCTTTCACTGGTTTATGGCCTCTGTGTTTATCTTACATAGCATTGCCTGCTCTAGCCCAGTGCTAATTGGCTAATTACTCAGTATGACCAACTGGTGCTGGCCTCTAGCAGACATTTCATTTCATATATATTCAGCTCTGGCTGGGAATAGCACGCGTGCTGGGTCACGCGTGCAATAGATTTTAAGTGCAATAATTACAAGTGCAGTTAGACCATGGCCGGAAGCTGTTAATCCACTCTCCTCTCTTCTTCTTCACACAGGTATTTAATCCATCCATCCGTTTGTGTGCTGTCTGATAAGTGTGAACAGAGTCATATTCTCTAGCAACATTTTCCCATGGTATTTAATTGTTTGGTCCTGCATCTTTTTGTCTTTTTGTTTTGTTTCTATTTTAAAATGTTCAAAGCCTTCTCTTTCACTGGTTTATGGCCTCTGTGTTTATCTTACATAGCATTGCCTGCTCTAGCCCAGTGCTAATTGGCTAATTACTCAGTATGACCAACTGGTGCTGGCCTCTAGCAGACATTTCATTTCATATATATTCAGCTCTGGCTGGGAATAGCACGCGTGCTGGGTCACGCGTGCAATAGATTTTAAGTGCAATAATTACAAGTGCAGTTAGACCATGGCCGGAAGCTGTTAATCCACTCTCCTCTCTTCTTCTTCACACAGGTATTTAATCCATCCATCCGTTTGTGTGCTGTCTGATAAGTGTGAACAGAGTCATATTCTCTAGCAACATTTTCCCATGGTATTTAATTGTTTGGTCCTGCATCTTTTTGTCTTTTTGTTTTGTTTCTATTTTAAAATGTTCAAAGCCTTCTCTTTCACTGGTTTATGGCCTCTGTGTTTATCTTACATAGCATTGCCTGCTCTAGCCCAGTGCTAATTGGCTAATTACTCAGTATGACCAACTGGTGCTGGCCTCTAGCAGACATTTCATTTCATATATATTCAGCTCTGGCTGGGAATAGCACGCGTGCTGGGTCACGCGTGCAATAGATTTTAAGTGCAATAATTACAAGTGCAGTTAGACCATGGCCGGAAGCTGTTAATCCACTCTCCTCTCTTCTTCTTCACACAGGTATTTAATCCATCCATCCGTTTGTGTGCTGTCTGATAAGTGTGAACAGAGTCATATTCTCTAGCAACATTTTCCCATGGTATTTAATTGTTTGGTCCTGCATCTTTTTGTCTTTTTGTTTTGTTTCTATTTTAAAATGTTCAAAGCCTTCTCTTTCACTGGTTTATGGCCTCTGTGTTTATCTTACATAGCATTGCCTGCTCTAGCCCAGTGCTAATTGGCTAATTACTCAGTATGACCAACTGGTGCTGGCCTCTAGCAGACATTTCATTTCATATATATTCAGCTCTGGCTGGGAATAGCACGCGTGCTGGGTCACGCGTGCAATAGATTTTAAGTGCAATAATTACAAGTGCAGTTAGACCATGGCCGGAAGCTGTTAATCCACTCTCCTCTCTTCTTCTTCACACAGGTATTTAATCCATCCATCCGTTTGTGTGCTGTCTGATAAGTGTGAACAGAGTCATATTCTCTAGCAACATTTTCCCATGGTATTTAATTGTTTGGTCCTGCAT
The DNA here is from genome assembly GCF_046119375.1 of Phyllobates terribilis. Lineage (NCBI taxonomy): Eukaryota > Metazoa > Chordata > Amphibia > Anura > Dendrobatidae > Phyllobates > Phyllobates terribilis. Next base: position 255,987,407 of record NW_027362767.1, on the reverse strand, counting down.
CTTTTTGTCTTTTTGTTTTGTTTCTATTTTAAAATGTTCAAAGCCTTCTCTTTCACTGGTTTATGGCCTCTGTGTTTATCTTACATAGCATTGCCTGCTCTAGCCCAGTGCTAATTGGCTAATTACTCAGTATGACCAACTGGTGCTGGCCTCTAGCAGACATTTCATTTCATATATATTCAGCTCTGGCTGGGAATAGCACGCGTGCTGGGTCACGCGTGCAATAGATTTTAAGTGCAATAATTACAAGTGCAGTTAGACCATGGCCGGAAGCTGTTAATCCACTCTCCTCTCTTCTTCTTCACACAGGTATTTAATCCATCCATCCGTTTGTGTGCTGTCTGATAAGTGTGAACAGAGTCATATTCTCTAGCAACATTTTCCCATGGTATTTAATTGTTTGGTCCTGCATCTTTTTGTCTTTTTGTTTTGTTTCTATTTTAAAATGTTCAAAGCCTTCTCTTTCACTGGTTTATGGCCTCTGTGTTTATCTTACATAGCATTGCCTGCTCTAGCCCAGTGCTAATTGGCTAATTACTCAGTATGACCAACTGGTGCTGGCCTCTAGCAGACATTTCATTTCATATATATTCAGCTCTGGCTGGGAATAGCACGCGTGCTGGGTCACGCGTGCAATAGATTTTAAGTGCAATAATTACAAGTGCAGTTAGACCATGGCCGGAAGCTGTTAATCCACTCTCCTCTCGTCTTCTTCACACAGGTATTTAATCCATCCATCCGTTTGTGTGCTGTCTGATAAGTGTGAACAGAGTCATATTCTCTAGCAACATTTTCCCATGGTATTTAATTGTTTGGTCCTGCATCTTTTTGTCTTTTTGTTTTGTTTCTATTTTAAAATGTTCAAAGCCTTCTCTTTCACTGGTTTATGGCCTCTGTGTTTATCTTACATAGCATTGCCTGCTCTAGCCCAGTGCTAATTGGCTAATTACTCAGTATGACCAACTGGTGCTGGCCTCTAGCAGACATTTCATTTCATATATATTCAGCTCTGGCTGGGAATAGCACGCGTGCTGGGTCACGCGTGCAATAGATTTTAAGTGCAATAATTACAAGTGCAGTTAGACCATGGCCGGAAGCTGTTAATCCACTCTCCTCTCTTCTTCTTCACACAGGTATTTAATCCATCCATCCGTTTGTGTGCTGTCTGATAAGTGTGAACAGAGTCATATTCTCTAGCAACATTTTCCCATGGTATTTAATTGTTTGGTCCTGCATCTTTTTGTCTTTTTGTTTTGTTTCTATTTTAAAATGTTCAAAGCCTTCTCTTTCACTGGTTTATGGCCTCTGTGTTTATCTTACATAGCATTGCCTGCTCTAGCCCAGTGCTAATTGGCTAATTACTCAGTATGACCAACTGGTGCTGGCCTCTAGCAGACATTTCATTTCATATATATTCAGCTCTGGCTGGGAATAGCACGCGTGCTGGGTCACGCGTGCAATAGATTTTAAGTGCAATAATTACAAGTGCAGTTAGACCATGGCCGGAAGCTGTTAATCCACTCTCCTCTCTTCTTCTTCACACAGGTATTTAATCCATCCATCCGTTTGTGTGCTGTCTGATAAGTGTGAACAGAGTCATATTCTCTAGCAACATTTTCCCATGGTATTTAATTGTTTGGTCCTGCATCTTTTTGTCTTTTTGTTTTGTTTCTATTTTAAAATGTTCAAAGCCTTCTCTTTCACTGGTTTATGGCCTCTGTGTTTATCTTACATAGCATTGCCTGCTCTAGCCCAGTGCTAATTGGCTAATTACTCAGTATGACCAACTGGTGCTGGCCTCTAGCAGACATTTCATTTCATATATATTCAGCTCTGGCTGGGAATAGCACGCGTGCTGGGTCACGCGTGCAATAGATTTTGTTATGCACACGCCCGGGCTAGAGCGGCGTGTGCATGTGATTGGTAGTGATTCCACTGGACCGTGCCGGAGAGTGAATACCTGGAGGGGCGTAACTAAGTATCTGCCCGATCCGACCAGGGTCGCACGACGGCATACGACGCCAGAGCACCAAGGAGGAACCGAGCAGAGGGACCAGGTGCTACTCCAGGACAGACCCCGGACACGGCTGTTGACCCACACAGGGGAATACAGGAACAGACTGGTAGACTGGCACACAGACTGGGATGCAGGCAGGCGGATATGCAGGCAGGCGGGTATGCAGGCAGGCGGGTATGCAGGCAGGCGGGTAAAGGTAAGCACAGATAGAGTGCAAACGGGGAGGCACTAGCAGGTAGGAACACAGGCGGGATAGGACCCAGTACACACTGGGACTCAGGAACAATACAGGCAGAGAGGTACAGGCAAGCACAACTAAAGTGCAGACAGGGCTGAGCAGGGAGGACAGGGCTCTGTTCACACTGAACAGACAGGAAGGGAAAGGCAGAGCCAGACACCCACAGGGTACTTGCAGTGAAGTAGCGAGTGGACCACAAACTCACAAACGGGAGTACAGAGACAACAGGCAGGAGTTAGGTACAAGTTCAGACTCTGCAGAAAAAGGAAGGGAACGGGCATAGAGGCAAAACAGGTAAAGGATAGGAGAGAGTTCAGACTGGAACTGAGTGTACGGAGAAGACCGACACTGCAGCGGGATACAGGAGCGGGTCTGGGAATACTGCCCCCAGAGAGGCGGGACAAACAGGCAAGGAGCGTGTTCAGACAGGACAGACAAGATACACAGAAAGGACTCAGTTCAGACACGGGAACTAATACCGCAAAGCAGGAGACATACAGGACTTAGTTCAGACACGGGAACTAATACCGTAAAGCAGGAGACATACAGGACACAGTTCAGACACGGGAGCTGACACCGCAAGGCAGGAGACATACAGGACACAGTTCAGACACGGGAGCTGACACCGCAAGGCAGGAAACATACAGGACTTAGTTCAGACAGGCCTGGAAACAAGCCTCCAGGAAAGGCGGACAGGGAAACAAAGACGGGACCTGGCACCTTCAGAGTGCAAGCACACACTGAAAGAAACACATATGCTCAGGCAGGGATAGAAGGGAGCTGCTGAGCTATATACCAAGTGTCAGACAGCAATTGGCTGAGGACGCACAAGGGGTGTGACCCACAGCAGGTACAAAAGACAGGAAGTGATCGGGCGCCGCCCTTAAGCAGCAGAGACAGACACAAACAGACAGCATGGAGGGAAGCCAGAGAGACATTCTGGACAGGAGATCAAGTGCGCCCTCTTGCACAGTGGGAGATGGACCACCATGCAAGGACGCCGCCAGGTATGTTACAGTACCTCCCCCCTTACGCCCCCTCTTCTTCAGGCCTGCCAGAATCTTCCGCAGGGAATTCGAGGACCAGTCGTTCACTGGGTTGGAGGGGAACAGAGACTTGAGGGTAATCTCTGCTTCGAGGTACATCTTGTCAAGCTCACAGGAAGAAATAGACGGGTTATCAGGTACATAATGAGGAAAAGTCACTGTCTCTTTGTTATCTGGTGGTACCCCGGAGGATTCAGGAAACAACTGGAGGTCCTCCGCCGGGTCAGAAGAGTACAGAGGCTCAGAGAAAACATCTGCTTCAGAGTACACTAGGTCGGACTCACTGGAGGAAGCCGGCGAGGTATCAGGTACAGGAAATAGGAAAGTCTCTGTCCATTCACCACCAGGTGGCACCCCGAAGGGTTCTAAACACAACTGGAGGTCCTCCGCCTGGTCGGAGGGGTGTAGAGACTCGGGAGTAACTTCTGCTTCGGAGAACACTAGGTCGGACTCACTGGAGGAAGCAGGCGAGGTATCAGGTACAGGAAATAGGAAAGTCTCTGTCCATTCACCACCAGGTGGCACCCCGAAGGGTTCTAAACACAACTGGAGGTCCTCCGCCTGGTCGGAGGGGTGTAGAGACTCGGGAGTAACTTCTGCTTCGGAGAACACTAGGTCGGACTCACTGGAGGAAGCAGGCGAGGTATCAGGTACAGGAAATAGGAAAGTCTCTGTCCATTCACCACCAGGTGGCACCCCGAAGGGTTCTAAACACAACTGGAGGTCCTCCGCCTGGTCGGAGGGGTGTAGAGACTCGGGAGTAACTTCTGCTTCGGAGAACACTAGGTCGGACTCACTGGAGGAAGCAGGCGAGGTATCGGGTACCGAGTATAGGAAAGTCTCTGTCCATTCACCACCAGGTGGCACCCCGAAGGGTTCTGAACACAACTGGAGGTCCTCCGCCTGGTCGGAGGGGTGTAGAGACTCGGGAGTAACCTCTGCTTCGGAGTACACTAGGTTGGACTCACTGGACGAAGCGAGCGAGGTATCAGGTACAGAGTATAGGAGAGTCTCTGTCCTTTCGTTACCAGGTAGCACCCCGAAGGGTTCAGGAGGTCTCAGGGAGGACAGACCCAGGCATGACTGCTTGCCTCTAAGTCTAGCACGTCTGGACTGCCTCTTGAGGTTGGGAGAAGTATTCCGGAAAGCGTAGTCACCCTGTGAGGATTCTGGGTGGGCAGTAGTCTCATTGGGCTGGAGAACTATTACGCTACCCACACACATTACCCATTGGGGCTGCTCCGGGATATTGGGAAGTGAAGCTTCAGCAGGAGCCTCCGGGTTAGGATCATCGAAGACCATTAGAAAGGCCACCAGGAAGGCCATTAGGTCCCGGAGGATCGGATCCTGTGTCTCATATAGGGGGTTGATCCATTCCAAGGCATCCCCCGCCAGGTAAGACATAATAAAGGCCACTTTAACCCAATCGGAAGGAAAATAAAGAGGGTAGGCCTTAAAGTGTAGCATGCATTGCTCCACAAATGCACGACACTGTCTTGGATCCCCATAGTAACGTGGCGGATCCGCAGGAACGAGAGCTGATAGATCCATCTGGACGAGTGAGTAATTCGCCTGGAACTCAGCTAAAGGAAAAAAAATTTATTTATTTATTTTAATGCATGTATTCGCTGGAAAAACTTCTCAGAGAGTGAAGGCCGTGGGGCTCAACGGGAACCATGGCCTGAGCATGCTGTTATGCACACGCCCGGGCTAGAGCGGCGTGTGCATGTGATTGGTAGTGATTCCACTGGACCGTGCCGGAGAGTGAATACCTGGAGGGGCGTAACTAAGTATCTGCCCGATCCGACCAGGGTCGCACGACGGCATACGACGCCAGAGCACCAAGGAGGAACCGAGCAGAGGGACCAGGTGCTACTCCAGGACAGACCCCGGACACGGCTGTTGACCCACACAGGGGAATACAGGAACAGACTGGTAGACTGGCACACAGACTGGGATGCAGGCAGGCGGATATGCAGGCAGGCGGGTATGCAGGCAGGCGGGTATGCAGGCAGGCGGGTAAAGGTAAGCACAGATAGAGTGCAAACGGGGAGGCACTAGCAGGTAGGAACACAGGCGGGATAGGACCCAGTACACACTGGGACTCAGGAACAATACAGGCAGAGAGGTACAGGCAAGCACAACTAAAGTGCAGACAGGGCTGAGCAGGGAGGACAGGGCTCTGTTCACACTGAACAGACAGGAAGGGAAAGGCAGAGCCAGACACCCACAGGGTACTTGCAGTGAAGTAGCGAGTGGACCACAAACTCACAAACGGGAGTACAGAGACAACAGGCAGGAGTTAGGTACAAGTTCAGACTCTGCAGAAAAAGGAAGGGAACGGGCATAGAGGCAAAACAGGTAAAGGATAGGAGAGAGTTCAGACTGGAACTGAGTGTACGGAGAAGACCGACACTGCAGCGGGATACAGGAGCGGGTCTGGGAATACTGCCCCCAGAGAGGCGGGACAAACAGGCAAGGAGCGTGTTCAGACAGGACAGACAAGATACACAGAAAGGACTCAGTTCAGACACGGGAACTAATACCGCAAAGCAGGAGACATACAGGACTTAGTTCAGACACGGGAACTAATACCGTAAAGCAGGAGACATACAGGACACAGTTCAGACACGGGAGCTGACACCGCAAGGCAGGAGACATACAGGACACAGTTCAGACACGGGAGCTGACACCGCAAGGCAGGAAACATACAGGACTTAGTTCAGACAGGCCTGGAAACAAGCCTCCAGGAAAGGCGGACAGGGAAACAAAGACGGGACCTGGCACCTTCAGAGTGCAAGCACACACTGAAAGAAACACATATGCTCAGGCAGGGATAGAAGGGAGCTGCTGAGCTATATACCAAGTGTCAGACAGCAATTGGCTGAGGACGCACAAGGGGTGTGACCCACAGCAGGTACAAAAGACAGGAAGTGATCGGGCGCCGCCCTTAAGCAGCAGAGACAGACACAAACAGACAGCATGGAGGGAAGCCAGAGAGACATTCTGGACAGGAGATCAAGTGCGCCCTCTTGCACAGTGGGAGATGGACCACCATGCAAGGACGCCGCCAGGTATGTTACAGATTTTAAGTGCAATAATTACAAGTGCAGTTAGACCATGGCCGGAAGCTGTTAATCCACTCTCCTCTCTTCTTCTTCACACAGGTATTTAATCCATCCATCCGTTTGTGTGCTGTCTGATAAGTGTGAACAGAGTCATATTCTCTAGCAACATTTTCCCATGGTATTTAATTGTTTGGTCCTGCATCTTTTTGTCTTTTTGTTTTGTTTCTATTTTAAAATGTTCAAAGCCTTCTCTTTCACTGGTTTATGGCCTCTGTGTTTATCTTACATAGCATTGCCTGCTCTAGCCCAGTGCTAATTGGCTAATTACTCAGTATGACCAACTGGTGCTGGCCTCTAGCAGACATTTCATTTCATATATATTCAGCTCTGGCTGGGAATAGCACGCGTGCTGGGTCACGCGTGCAATAGATTTTAAGTGCAATAATTACAAGTGCAGTTAGACCATGGCCGGAAGCTGTTAATCCACTCTCCTCTCTTCTTCTTCACACAGGTATTTAATCCATCCATCCGTTTGTGTGCTGTCTGATAAGTGTGAACAGAGTCATATTCTCTAGCAACATTTTCCCATGGTATTTAATTGTTTGGTCCTGCATCTTTTTGTCTTTTTGTTTTGTTTCTATTTTAAAATGTTCAAAGCCTTCTCTTTCACTGGTTTATGGCCTCTGTGTTTATCTTACATAGCATTGCCTGCTCTAGCCCAGTGCTAATTGGCTAATTACTCAGTATGACCAACTGGTGCTGGCCTCTAGCAGACATTTCATTTCATATATATTCAGCTCTGGCTGGGAATAGCACGCGTGTTGGGTCACGCGTGCAATAGATTTTAAGTGCAATAATTACAAGTGCAGTTAGACCATGGCCGGAAGCTGTTAATCCACTCTCCTCTCTTCTTCTTCACACAGGTATTTAATCCATCCATCCGTTTGTGTGCTGTCTGATAAGTGTGAACAGAGTCATATTCTCTAGCAACATTTTCCCATGGTATTTAATTGTTTGGTCCTGCATCTTTTTGTCTTTTTGTTTTGTTTCTATTTTAAAATGTTCAAAGCCTTCTCTTTCACTGGTTTATGGCCTCTGTGTTTATCTTACATAGCATTGCCTGCTCTAGCCCAGTGCTAATTGGCTAATTACTCAGTATGACCAACTGGTGCTGGCCTCTAGCAGACATTTCATTTCATATATATTCAGCTCTGGCTGGGAATAGCACGCGTGCTGGGTCACGCGTGCAATAGATTTTAAGTGCAATAATTACAAGTGCAGTTAGACCATGGCCGGAAGCTGTTAATCCACTCTCCTCTCGTCTTCTTCACACAGGTATTTAATCCATCCATCCGTTTGTGTGCTGTCTGATAAGTGTGAACAGAGTCATATTCTCTAGCAACATTTTCCCATGGTATTTAATTGTTTGGTCCTGCATCTTTTTGTCTTTTTGTTTTGTTTCTATTTTAAAATGTTCAAAGCCTTCTCTTTCACTGGTTTATGGCCTCTGTGTTTATCTTACATAGCATTGCCTGCTCTAGCCCAGTGCTAATTGGCTAATTACTCAGTATGACCAACTGGTGCTGGCCTCTAGCAGACATTTCATTTCATATATATTCAGCTCTGGCTGGGAATAGCACGCGTGCTGGGTCACGCGTGCAATAGATTTTAAGTGCAATAATTACAAGTGCAGTTAGACCATGGCCGGAAGCTGTTAATCCACTCTCCTCTCTTCTTCTTCACACAGGTATTTAATCCATCCATCCGTTTGTGTGCTGTCTGATAAGTGTGAACAGAGTCATATTCTCTAGCAACATTTTCCCATGGTATTTAATTGTTTGGTCCTGCATCTTTTTGTCTTTTTGTTTTGTTTCTATTTTAAAATGTTCAAAGCCTTCTCTTTCACTGGTTTATGGCCTCTGTGTTTATCTTACATAGCATTGCCTGCTCTAGCCCAGTGCTAATTGGCTAATTACTCAGTATGACCAACTGGTGCTGGCCTCTAGCAGACATTTCATTTCATATATATTCAGCTCTGGCTGGGAATAGCACGCGTGCTGGGTCACGCGTGCAATAGATTTTAAGTGCAATAATTACAAGTGCAGTTAGACCATGGCCGGAAGCTGTTAATCCACTCTCCTCTCTTCTTCTTCACACAGGTATTTAATCCATCCATCCGTTTGTGTGCTGTCTGATAAGTGTGAACAGAGTCATATTCTCTAGCAACATTTTCCCATGGTATTTAATTGTTTGGTCCTGCATCTTTTTGTCTTTTTGTTTTGTTTCTATTTTAAAATGTTCAAAGCCTTCTCTTTCACTGGTTTATGGCCTCTGTGTTTATCTTACATAGCATTGCCTGCTCTAGCCCAGTGCTAATTGGCTAATTACTCAGTATGACCAACTGGTGCTGGCCTCTAGCAGACATTTCATTTCATATATATTCAGCTCTGGCTGGGAATAGCACGCGTGCTGGGTCACGCGTGCAATAGATTTTAAGTGCAATAATTACAAGTGCAGTTAGACCATGGCCGGAAGCTGTTAATCCACTCTCCTCTCTTCTTCTTCACACAGGTATTTAATCCATCCATCCGTTTGTGTGCTGTCTGATAAGTGTGAACAGAGTCATATTCTCTAGCAACATTTTCCCATGGTATTTAATTGTTTGGTCCTGCATCTTTTTGTCTTTTTGTTTTGTTTCTATTTTAAAATGTTCAAAGCCTTCTCTTTCACTGGTTTATGGCCTCTGTGTTTATCTTACATAGCATTGCCTGCTCTAGCCCAGTGCTAATTGGCTAATTACTCAGTATGACCAACTGGTGCTGGCCTCTAGCAGACATTTCATTTCATATATATTCAGCTCTGGCTGGGAATAGCACGCGTGCTGGGTCACGCGTGCAATAGATTTTAAGTGCAATAATTACAAGTGCAGTTAGACCATGGCCGGAAGCTGTTAATCCACTCTCCTCTCTTCTTCTTCACACAGGTATTTAATCCATCCATCCGTTTGTGTGCTGTCTGATAAGTGTGAACAGAGTCATATTCTCTAGCAACATTTTCCCATGGTATTTAATTGTTTGGTCCTGCATCTTTTTGTCTTTTTGTTTTGTTTCTATTTTAAAATGTTCAAAGCCTTCTCTTTCACTGGTTTATGGCCTCTGTGTTTATCTTACATAGCATTGCCTGCTCTAGCCCAGTGCTAATTGGCTAATTACTCAGTATGACCAACTGGTGCTGGCCTCTAGCAGACATTTCATTTCATATATATTCAGCTCTGGCTGGGAATAGCACGCGTGCTGGGTCACGCGTGCAATAGATTTTAAGTGCAATAATTACAAGTGCAGTTAGACCATGGCCGGAAGCTGTTAATCCACTCTCCTCTCTTCTTCTTCACACAGGTATTTAATCCATCCATCCGTTTGTGTGCTGTCTGATAAGTGTGAACAGAGTCATATTCTCTAGCAACATTTTCCCATGGTATTTAATTGTTTGGTCCTGCATCTTTTTGTCTTTTTGTTTTGTTTCTATTTTAAAATGTTCAAAGCCTTCTCTTTCACTGGTTTATGGCCTCTGTGTTTATCTTACATAGCATTGCCTGCTCTAGCCCAGTGCTAATTGGCTAATTACTCAGTATGACCAACTGGTGCTGGCCTCTAGCAGACATTTCATTTCATATATATTCAGCTCTGGCTGGGAATAGCACGCGTGCTGGTTCACGCGTGCAATAGATTTTAAGTGCAATAATTACAAGTGCAGTTAGACCATGGCCGGAAGCTGTTAATCCACTCTCCTCTCTTCTTCTTCACACAGGTATTTAATCCATCCATCCGTTTGTGTGCTGTCTGATAAGTGTGAACAGAGTCATATTCTCTAGCAACATTTTCCCATGGTATTTAATTGTTTGGTCCTGCATCTTTTTGTCTTTTTGTTTTGTTTCTATTTTAAAATGTTCAAAGCCTTCTCTTTCACTGGTTTATGGCCTCTGTGTTTATCTTACATAGCATTGCCTGCTCTAGCCCAGTGCTAATTGGCTAATTACTCAGTATGACCAACTGGTGCTGGCCTCTAGCAGACATTTCATTTCATATATATTCAGCTCTGGCTGGGAATAGCACGCGTGCTGGGTCACGCGTGCAATAGATTTTAAGTGCAATAATTACAAGTGCAGTTAGACCATGGCCGGAAGCTGTTAATCCACTCTCCTCTCTTCTTCTTCACACAGGTATTTAATCCATCCATCCGTTTGTGTGCTGTCTGATAAGTGTGAACAGAGTCATATTCTCTAGCAACATTTTCCCATGGTATTTAATTGTTTGGTCCTGCATCTTTTTGTCTTTTTGTTTTGTTTCTATTTTAAAATGTTCAAAGCCTTCTCTTTCACTGGTTTATGGCCTCTGTGTTTATCTTACATAGCATTGCCTGCTCTAGCCCAGTGCTAATTGGCTAATTACTCAGTATGACCAACTGGTGCTGGCCTCTAGCAGACATTTCATTTCATATATATTCAGCTCTGGCTGGGAATAGCACGCGTGCTGGGTCACGCGTGCAATAGATTTTAAGTGCAATAATTACAAGTGCAGTTAGACCATGGCCGGAAGCTGTTAATCCACTCTCCTCTCTTCTTCTTCACACAGGTATTTAATCCATCCATCCGTTTGTGTGCTGTCTGATAAGTGTGAACAGAGTCATATTCTCTAGCAACATTTTCCCATGGTATTTAATTGTTTGGTCCTGCATCTTTTTGTCTTTTTGTTTTGTTTCTATTTTAAAATGTTCAAAGCCTTCTCTTTCACTGGTTTATGGCCTCTGTGTTTATCTTACATAGCATTGCCTGCTCTAGCCCAGTGCTAATTGGCTAATTACTCAGTATGACCAACTGGTGCTGGCCTCTAGCAGACATTTCATTTCATATATATTCAGCTCTGGCTGGGAATAGCACGCGTGCTGGGTCACGCGTGCAATAGATTTTAAGTGCAATAATTACAAGTGCAGTTAGACCATGGCCGGAAGCTGTTAATCCACTCTCCTCTCTTCTTCTTCACACAGGTATTTAATCCATCCATCCGTTTGTGTGCTGTCTGATAAGTGTGAACAGAGTCATATTCTCTAGCAACATTTTCCCATGGTATTTAATTGTTTGGTCCTGCATCTTTTTGTCTTTTTGTTTTGTTTCTATTTTAAAATGTTCAAAGCCTTCTCTTTCACTGGTTTATGGCCTCTGTGTTTATCTTACATAGCATTGCCTGCTCTAGCCCAGTGCTAATTGGCTAATTACTCAGTATGACCAACTGGTGCTGGCCTCTAGCAGACATTTCATTTCATATATATTCAGCTCTGGCTGGGAATAGCACGCGTGCTGGTTCACGCGTGCAATAGATTTTAAGTGCAATAATTACAAGTGCAGTTAGACCATGGCCGGAAGCTGTTAATCCACTCTCCTCTCTTCTTCTTCACACAGGTATTTAATCCATCCATCCGTTTGTGTGCTGTCTGATAAGTGTGAACAGAGTCATATTCTCTAGCAACATTTTCCCATGGTATTTAATTGTTTGGTCCTGCATCTTTTTGTCTTTTTGTTTTGTTTCTATTTTAAAATGTTCAAAGCCTTCTCTTTCACTGGTTTATGGCCTCTGTGTTTATCTTACATAGCATTGCCTGCTCTAGCCCAGTGCTAATTGGCTAATTACTCAGTATGACCAACTGGTGCTGGCCTCTAGCAGACATTTCATTTCATATATATTCAGCTCTGGCTGGGAATAGCATGCGTGCTGGGTCACGCGTGCAATAGATTTTAAGTGCAATAATTACAAGTGCAGTTAGACCATGGCCGGAAGCTGTTAATCCACTCTCCTCTCTTCTTCTTCACACAGGTATTTAATCCATCCATCCGTTTGTGTGCTGTCTGATAAGTGTGAACAGAGTCATATTCTCTAGCAACATTTTCCCATGGTATTTAATTGTTTGGTCCTGCATCTTTTTGTCTTTTTGTTTTGTTTCTATTTTAAAATGTTCAAAGCCTTCTCTTTCACTGGTTTATGGCCTCTGTGTTTATCTTACATAGCATTGCCTGCTCTAGCCCAGTGCTAATTGGCTAATTACTCAGTATGACCAACTGGTGCTGGCCTCTAGCAGACATTTCATTTCATATATATTCAGCTCTGGCTGGGAATAGCACGCGTGCTGGTTCACGCGTGCAATAGATTTTAAGTGCAATAATTACAAGTGCAGTTAGACCATGGCCGGAAGCTGTTAATCCACTCTCCTCTCTTCTTCTTCACACAGGTATTTAATCCATCCATCCGTTTGTGTGCTGTCTGATAAGTGTGAACAGAGTCATATTCTCTAGCAACATTTTCCCATGGTATTTAATTGTTTGGTCCTGCATCTTTTTGTCTTTTTGTTTTGTTTCTATTTTAAAATGTTCAAAGCCTTCTCTTTCACTGGTTTATGGCCTCTGTGTTTATCTTACATAGCATTGCCTGCTCTAGCCCAGTGCTAATTGGCTAATTACTCAGTATGACCAACTGGTGCTGGCCTCTAGCAGGCATTTCATTTCATATATATTCAGCTCTGGCTGGGAATAGCACGCGTGCTGGGTCACGCGTGCAATAGATTTTAAGTGCAATAATTACAAGTGCAGTTAGACCATGGCCGGAAGCTGTTAATCCACTCTCCTCTCTTCTTCTTCACACAGGTATTTAATCCATCCATCCGTTTGTGTGCTGTCTGATAAGTGTGAACAGAGTCATATTCTCTAGCAACATTTTCCCATGGTATTTAATTGTTTGGTCCTGCATCTTTTTGTCTTTTTGTTTTGTTTCTATTTTAAAATGTTCAAAGCCTTCTCTTTCACTGGTTTATGGCCTCTGTGTTTATCTTACATAGCATTGCCTGCTCTAGCCCAGTGCTAATTGGCTAATTACTCAGTATGACCAACTGGTGCTGGCCTCTAGCAGACATTTCATTTCATATATATTCAGCTCTGGCTGGGAATAGCACGCGTGCTGGGTCACGCGTGCAATAGATTTTAAGTGCAATAATTACAAGTGCAGTTAGACCATGGCCGGAAGCTGTTAATCCACTCTCCTCTCTTCTTCTTCACACAGGTATTTAATCCATCCATCCGTTTGTGTGCTGTCTGATAAGTGTGAACAGAGTCATATTCTCTAGCAACATTTTCCCATGGTATTTAATTGTTTGGTCCTGCATCTTTTTGTCTTTTTGTTTTGTTTCTATTTTAAAATGTTCAAAGCCTTCTCTTTCACTGGTTTATGGCCTCTGTGTTTATCTTACATAGCATTGCCTGCTCTAGCCCAGTGCTAATTGGCTAATTACTCAGTATGACCAACTGGTGCTGGCCTCTAGCAGACATTTCATTTCATATATATTCAGCTCTGGCTGGGAATAGCACGCGTGCTGGGTCACGCGTGCAATAGATTTTAAGTGCAATAATTACAAGTGCAGTTAGACCATGGCCGGAAGCTGTTAATCCACTCTCCTCTCTTCTTCTTCACACAGGTATTTAATCCATCCATCCGTTTGTGTGCTGTCTGATAAGTGTGAACAGAGTCATATTCTCTAGCAACATTTTCCCATGGTATTTAATTGTTTGGTCCTGCATCTTTTTGTCTTTTTGTTTTGTTTCTATTTTAAAATGTTCAAAGCCTTCTCTTTCACTGGTTTATGGCCTCTGTGTTTATCTTACATAGCATTGCCTGCTCTAGCCCAGTGCTAATTGGCTAATTACTCAGTATGACCAACTGGTGCTGGCCTCTAGCAGACATTTCATTTCATATATATTCAGCTCTGGCTGGGAATAGCACGCGTGCTGGGTCACGCGTGCAATAGATTTTAAGTGCAATAATTACAAGTGCAGTTAGACCATGGCCGGAAGCTGTTAATCCACTCTCCTCTCTTCTTCTTCACACAGGTATTTAATCCATCCATCCGTTTGTGTGCTGTCTGATAAGTGTGAACAGAGTCATATTCTCTAGCAACATTTTCCCATGGTATTTAATTGTTTGGTCCTGCATCTTTTTGTCTTTTTGTTTTGTTTCTATTTTAAAATGTTCAAAGCCTTCTCTTTCACTGGTTTATGGCCTCTGTGTTTATCTTACATAGCATTGCCTGCTCTAGCCCAGTGCTAATTGGCTAATTACTCAGTATGACCAACTGGTGCTGGCCTCTAGCAGACATTTCATTTCATATATATTCAGCTCTGGCTGGGAATAGCACGCGTGCTGGGTCACGCGTGCAATAGATTTTAAGTGCAATAATTACAAGTGCAGTTAGACCATGGCCGGAAGCTGTTAATCCACTCTCCTCTCTTCTTCTTCACACAGGTATTTAATCCATCCATCCGTTTGTGTGCTGTCTGATAAGTGTGAACAGAGTCATATTCTCTAGCAACATTTTCCCATGGTATTTAATTGTTTGGTCCTGCATCTTTTTGTCTTTTTGTTTTGTTTCTATTTTAAAATGTTCAAAGCCTTCTCTTTCACTGGTTTATGGCCTCTGTGTTTATCTTACATAGCATTGCCTGCTCTAGCCCAGTGCTAATTGGCTAATTACTCAGTATGACCAACTGGTGCTGGCCTCTAGCAGACATTTCATTTCATATATATTCAGCTCTGGCTGGGAATAGCACGCGTGCTGGGTCACGCGTGCAATAGATTTTAAGTGCAATAATTACAAGTGCAGTTAGACCATGGCCGGAAGCTGTTAATCCACTCTCCTCTCTTCTTCTTCACACAGGTATTTAATCCATCCATCCGTTTGTGTGCTGTCTGATAAGTGTGAACAGAGTCATATTCTCTAGCAACATTTTCCCATGGTATTTAATTGTTTGGTCCTGCATCTTTTTGTCTTTTTGTTTTGTTTCTATTTTAAAATGTTCAAAGCCTTCTCTTTCACTGGTTTATGGCCTCTGTGTTTATCTTACATAGCATTGCCTGCTCTAGCCCAGTGCTAATTGGCTAATTACTCAGTATGACCAACTGGTGCTGGCCTCTAGCAGACATTTCATTTCATATATATTCAGCTCTGGCTGGGAATAGCACGCGTGCTGGGTCACGCGTGCAATAGATTTTAAGTGCAATAATTACAAGTGCAGTTAGACCATGGCCGGAAGCTGTTAATCCACTCTCCTCTCTTCTTCTTCACACAGGTATTTAATCCATCCATCCGTTTGTGTGCTGTCTGATAAGTGTGAACAGAGTCATATTCTCTAGCAACATTTTCCCATGGTATTTAATTGTTTGGTCCTGCATCTTTTTGTCTTTTTGTTTTGTTTCTATTTTAAAATGTTCAAAGCCTTCTCTTTCACTGGTTTATGGCCTCTGTGTTTATCTTACATAGCATTGCCTGCTCTAGCCCAGTGCTAATTGGCTAATTACTCAGTATGACCAACTGGTGCTGGCCTCTAGCAGACATTTCATTTCATATATATTCAGCTCTGGCTGGGAATAGCACGCGTGCTGGGTCACGCGTGCAATAGATTTTAAGTGCAATAATTACAAGTGCAGTTAGACCATGGCCGGAAGCTGTTAATCCACTCTCCTCTCTTCTTCTTCACACAGGTATTTAATCCATCCATCCGTTTGTGTGCTGTCTGATAAGTGTGAACAGAGTCATATTCTCTAGCAACATTTTCCCATGGTATTTAATTGTTTGGTCCTGCATCTTTTTGTCTTTTTGTTTTGTTTCTATTTTAAAATGTTCAAAGCCTTCTCTTTCACTGGTTTATGGCCTCTGTGTTTATCTTACATAGCATTGCCTGCTCTAGCCCAGTGCTAATTGGCTAATTACTCAGTATGACCAACTGGTGCTGGCCTCTAGCAGACATTTCATTTCATATATATTCAGCTCTGGCTGGGAATAGCACGCGTGCTGGGTCACGCGTGCAATAGATTTTAAGTGCAATAATTACAAGTGCAGTTAGACCATGGCCGGAAGCTGTTAATCCACTCTCCTCTCTTCTTCTTCACACAGGTATTTAATCCATCCATCCGTTTGTGTGCTGTCTGATAAGTGTGAACAGAGTCATATTCTCTAGCAACATTTTCCCATGGTATTTAATTGTTTGGTCCTGCATCTTTTTGTCTTTTTGTTTTGTTTCTATTTTAAAATGTTCAAAGCCTTCTCTTTCACTGGTTTATGGCCTCTGTGTTTATCTTACATAGCATTGCCTGCTCTAGCCCAGTGCTAATTGGCTAATTACTCAGTATGACCAACTGGTGCTGGCCTCTAGCAGACATTTCATTTCATATATATTCAGCTCTGGCTGGGAATAGCACGCGTGCTGGGTCACGCGTGCAATAGATTTTAAGTGCAATAATTACAAGTGCAGTTAGACCATGGCCGGAAGCTGTTAATCCACTCTCCTCTCTTCTTCTTCACACAGGTATTTAATCCATCCATCCGTTTGTGTGCTGTCTGATAAGTGTGAACAGAGTCATATTCTCTAGCAACATTTTCCCATGGTATTTAATTGTTTGGTCCTGCATCTTTTTGTCTTTTTGTTTTGTTTCTATTTTAAAATGTTCAAAGCCTTCTCTTTCACTGGTTTATGGCCTCTGTGTTTATCTTACATAGCATTGCCTGCTCTAGCCCAGTGCTAATTGGCTAATTACTCAGTATGACCAACTGGTGCTGGCCTCTAGCAGACATTTCATTTCATATATATTCAGCTCTGGCTGGGAATAGCACGCGTGCTGGGTCACGCGTGCAATAGATTTTAAGTGCAATAATTACAAGTGCAGTTAGACCATGGCCGGAAGCTGTTAATCCACTCTCCTCTCTTCTTCTTCACACAGGTATTTAATCCATCCATCCGTTTGTGTGCTGTCTGATAAGTGTGAACAGAGTCATATTCTCTAGCAACATTTTCCCATGGTATTTAATTGTTTGGTCCTGCATCTTTTTGTCTTTTTGTTTTGTTTCTATTTTAAAATGTTCAAAGCCTTCTCTTTCACTGGTTTATGGCCTCTGTGTTTATCTTACATAGCATTGCCTGCTCTAGCCCAGTGCTAATTGGCTAATTACTCAGTATGACCAACTGGTGCTGGCCTCTAGCAGACATTTCATTTCATATATATTCAGCTCTGGCTGGGAATAGCACGCGTGCTGGGTCACGCGTGCAATAGATTTTAAGTGCAATAATTACAAGTGCAGTTAGACCATGGCCGGAAGCTGTTAATCCACTCTCCTCTCTTCTTCTTCACACAGGTATTTAATCCATCCATCCGTTTGTGTGCTGTCTGATAAGTGTGAACAGAGTCATATTCTCTAGCAACATTTTCCCATGGTATTTAATTGTTTGGTCCTGCATCTTTTTGTCTTTTTGTTTTGTTTCTATTTTAAAATGTTCAAAGCCTTCTCTTTCACTGGTTTATGGCCTCTGTGTTTATCTTACATAGCATTGCCTGCTCTAGCCCAGTGCTAATTGGCTAATTACTCAGTATGACCAACTGGTGCTGGCCTCTAGCAGACATTTCATTTCATATATATTCAGCTCTGGCTGGGAATAGCACGCGTGCTGGGTCACGCGTGCAATAGATTTTAAGTGCAATAATTACAAGTGCAGTTAGACCATGGCCGGAAGCTGTTAATCCACTCTCCTCTCTTCTTCTTCACACAGGTATTTAATCCATCCATCCGTTTGTGTGCTGTCTGATAAGTGTGAACAGAGTCATATTCTCTAGCAACATTTTCCCATGGTATTTAATTGTTTGGTCCTGCATCTTTTTGTCTTTTTGTTTTGTTTCTATTTTAAAATGTTCAAAGCCTTCTCTTTCACTGGTTTATGGCCTCTGTGTTTATCTTACATAGCATTGCCTGCTCTAGCCCAGTGCTAATTGGCTAATTACTCAGTATGACCAACTGGTGCTGGCCTCTAGCAGACATTTCATTTCATATATATTCAGCTCTGGCTGGGAATAGCACGCGTGCTGGGTCACGCGTGCAATAGATTTTAAGTGCAATAATTACAAGTGCAGTTAGACCATGGCCGGAAGCTGTTAATCCACTCTCCTCTCTTCTTCTTCACACAGGTATTTAATCCATCCATCCGTTTGTGTGCTGTCTGATAAGTGTGAACAGAGTCATATTCTCTAGCAACATTTTCCCATGGTATTTAATTGTTTGGTCCTGCATCTTTTTGTCTTTTTGTTTTGTTTCTATTTTAAAATGTTCAAAGCCTTCTCTTTCACTGGTTTATGGCCTCTGTGTTTATCTTACATAGCATTGCCTGCTCTAGCCCAGTGCTAATTGGCTAATTACTCAGTATGACCAACTGGTGCTGGCCTCTAGCAGACATTTCATTTCATATATATTCAGCTCTGGCTGGGAATAGCACGCGTGCTGGGTCACGCGTGCAATAGATTTTAAGTGCAATAATTACAAGTGCAGTTAGACCATGGCCGGAAGCTGTTAATCCACTCTCCTCTCTTCTTCTTCACACAGGTATTTAATCCATCCATCCGTTTGTGTGCTGTCTGATAAGTGTGAACAGAGTCATATTCTCTAGCAACATTTTCCCATGGTATTTAATTGTTTGGTCCTGCATCTTTTTGTCTTTTTGTTTTGTTTCTATTTTAAAATGTTCAAAGCCTTCTCTTTCACTGGTTTATGGCCTCTGTGTTTATCTTACATAGCATTGCCTGCTCTAGCCCAGTGCTAATTGGCTAATTACTCAGTATGACCAACTGGTGCTGGCCTCTAGCAGACATTTCATTTCATATATATTCAGCTCTGGCTGGGAATAGCACGCGTGCTGGGTCACGCGTGCAATAGATTTTAAGTGCAATAATTACAAGTGCAGTTAGACCATGGCCGGAAGCTGTTAATCCACTCTCCTCTCTTCTTCTTCACACAGGTATTTAATCCATCCATCCGTTTGTGTGCTGTCTGATAAGTGTGAACAGAGTCATATTCTCTAGCAACATTTTCCCATGGTATTTAATTGTTTGGTCCTGCATCTTTTTGTCTTTTTGTTTTGTTTCTATTTTAAAATGTTCAAAGCCTTCTCTTTCACTGGTTTATGGCCTCTGTGTTTATCTTACATAGCATTGCCTGCTCTAGCCCAGTGCTAATTGGCTAATTACTCAGTATGACCAACTGGTGCTGGCCTCTAGCAGACATTTCATTTCATATATATTCAGCTCTGGCTGGGAATAGCACGCGTGCTGGGTCACGCGTGCAATAGATTTTAAGTGCAATAATTACAAGTGCAGTTAGACCATGGCCGGAAGCTGTTAATCCACTCTCCTCTCTTCTTCTTCACACAGGTATTTAATCCATCCATCCGTTTGTGTGCTGTCTGATAAGTGTGAACAGAGTCATATTCTCTAGCAACATTTTCCCATGGTATTTAATTGTTTGGTCCTGCATCTTTTTGTCTTTTTGTTTTGTTTCTATTTTAAAATGTTCAAAGCCTTCTCTTTCACTGGTTTATGGCCTCTGTGTTTATCTTACATAGCATTGCCTGCTCTAGCCCAGTGCTAATTGGCTAATTACTCAGTATGACCAACTGGTGCTGGCCTCTAGCAGACATTTCATTTCATATATATTCAGCTCTGGCTGGGAATAGCACGCGTGCTGGGTCACGCGTGCAATAGATTTTAAGTGCAATAATTACAAGTGCAGTTAGACCATGGCCGGAAGCTGTTAATCCACTCTCCTCTCTTCTTCTTCACACAGGTATTTAATCCATCCATCCGTTTGTGTGCTGTCTGATAAGTGTGAACAGAGTCATATTCTCTAGCAACATTTTCCCATGGTATTTAATTGTTTGGTCCTGCATCTTTTTGTCTTTTTGTTTTGTTTCTATTTTAAAATGTTCAAAGCCTTCTCTTTCACTGGTTTATGGCCTCTGTGTTTATCTTACATAGCATTGCCTGCTCTAGCCCAGTGCTAATTGGCTAATTACTCAGTATGACCAACTGGTGCTGGCCTCTAGCAGACATTTCATTTCATATATATTCAGCTCTGGCTGGGAATAGCACGCGTGCTGGGTCACGCGTGCAATAGATTTTAAGTGCAATAATTACAAGTGCAGTTAGACCATGGCCGGAAGCTGTTAATCCACTCTCCTCTCTTCTTCTTCACACAGGTATTTAATCCATCCATCCGTTTGTGTGCTGTCTGATAAGTGTGAACAGAGTCATATTCTCTAGCAACATTTTCCCATGGTATTTAATTGTTTGGTCCTGCATCTTTTTGTCTTTTTGTTTTGTTTCTATTTTAAAATGTTCAAAGCCTTCTCTTTCACTGGTTTATGGCCTCTGTGTTTATCTTACATAGCATTGCCTGCTCTAGCCCAGTGCTAATTGGCTAATTACTCAGTATGACCAACTGGTGCTGGCCTCTAGCAGACATTTCATTTCATATATATTCAGCTCTGGCTGGGAATAGCACGCATGCTGGGTCACGCGTGCAATAGATTTTAAGTGCAATAATTACAAGTGCAGTTAGACCATGGCCGGAAGCTGTTAATCCACTCTCCTCTCTTCTTCTTCACACAGGTATTTAATCCATCCATCCGTTTGTGTGCTGTCTGATAAGTGTGAACAGAGTCATATTCTCTAGCAACATTTTCCCATGGTATTTAATTGTTTGGTCCTGCATCTTTTTGTCTTTTTGTTTTGTTTCTATTTTAAAATGTTCAAAGCCTTCTCTTTCACTGGTTTATGGCCTCTGTGTTTATCTTACATAGCATTGCCTGCTCTAGCCCAGTGCTAATTGGCTAATTACTCAGTATGACCAACTGGTGCTGGCCTCTAGCAGACATTTCATTTCATATATATTCAGCTCTGGCTGGGAATAGCACGCGTGCTGGGTCACGCGTGCAATAGATTTTAAGTGCAATAATTACAAGTGCAGTTAGACCATGGCCGGAAGCTGTTAATCCACTCTCCTCTCTTCTTCTTCACACAGGTATTTAATCCATCCATCCGTTTGTGTGCTGTCTGATAAGTGTGAACAGAGTCATATTCTCTAGCAACATTTTCCCATGGTATTTAATTGTTTGGTCCTGCATCTTTTTGTCTTTTTGTTTTGTTTCTATTTTAAAATGTTCAAAGCCTTCTCTTTCACTGGTTTATGGCCTCTGTGTTTATCTTACATAGCATTGCCTGCTCTAGCCCAGTGCTAATTGGCTAATTACTCAGTATGACCAACTGGTGCTGGCCTCTAGCAGACATTTCATTTCATATATATTCAGCTCTGGCTGGGAATAGCACGCGTGCTGGGTCACGCGTGCAATAGATTTTAAGTGCAATAATTACAAGTGCAGTTAGACCATGGCCGGAAGCTGTTAATCCACTCTCCTCTCTTCTTCTTCACACAGGTATTTAATCCATCCATCCGTTTGTGTGCTGTCTGATAAGTGTGAACAGAGTCATATTCTCTAGCAACATTTTCCCATGGTATTTAATTGTTTGGTCCTGCATCTTTTTGTCTTTTTGTTTTGTTTCTATTTTAAAATGTTCAAAGCCTTCTCTTTCACTGGTTTATGGCCTCTGTGTTTATCTTACATAGCATTGCCTGCTCTAGCCCAGTGCTAATTGGCTAATTACTCAGTATGACCAACTGGTGCTGGCCTCTAGCAGACATTTCATTTCATATATATTCAGCTCTGGCTGGGAATAGCACGCGTGCTGGGTCACGCGTGCAATAGATTTTAAGTGCAATAATTACAAGTGCAGTTAGACCATGGCCGGAAGCTGTTAATCCACTCTCCTCTCTTCTTCTTCACACAGGTATTTAATCCATCCATCCGTTTGTGTGCTGTCTGATAAGTGTGAACAGAGTCATATTCTCTAGCAACATTTTCCCATGGTATTTAATTGTTTGGTCCTGCATCTTTTTGTCTTTTTGTTTTGTTTCTATTTTAAAATGTTCAAAGCCTTCTCTTTCACTGGTTTATGGCCTCTGTGTTTATCTTACATAGCATTGCCTGCTCTAGCCCAGTGCTAATTGGCTAATTACTCAGTATGACCAACTGGTGCTGGCCTCTAGCAGACATTTCATTTCATATATATTCAGCTCTGGCTGGGAATAGCACGCGTGCTGGGTCACGCGTGCAATAGATTTTAAGTGCAATAATTACAAGTGCAGTTAGACCATGGCCGGAAGCTGTTAATCCACTCTCCTCTCTTCTTCTTCACACAGGTATTTAATCCATCCATCCGTTTGTGTGCTGTCTGATAAGTGTGAACAGAGTCATATTCTCTAGCAACATTTTCCCATGGTATTTAATTGTTTGGTCCTGCATCTTTTTGTCTTTTTGTTTTGTTTCTATTTTAAAATGTTCAAAGCCTTCTCTTTCACTGGTTTATGGCCTCTGTGTTTATCTTACATAGCATTGCCTGCTCTAGCCCAGTGCTAATTGGCTAATTACTCAGTATGACCAACTGGTGCTGGCCTCTAGCAGACATTTCATTTCATATATATTCAGCTCTGGCTGGGAATAGCACGCGTGCTGGGTCACGCGTGCAATAGATTTTAAGTGCAATAATTACAAGTGCAGTTAGACCATGGCCGGAAGCTGTTAATCCACTCTCCTCTCTTCTTCTTCACACAGGTATTTAATCCATCCATCCGTTTGTGTGCTGTCTGATAAGTGTGAACAGAGTCATATTCTCTAGCAACATTTTCCCATGGTATTTAATTGTTTGGTCCTGCATCTTTTTGTCTTTTTGTTTTGTTTCTATTTTAAAATGTTCAAAGCCTTCTCTTTCACTGGTTTATGGCCTCTGTGTTTATCTTACATAGCATTGCCTGCTCTAGCCCAGTGCTAATTGGCTAATTACTCAGTATGACCAACTGGTGCTGGCCTCTAGCAGACATTTCATTTCATATATATTCAGCTCTGGCTGGGAATAGCACGCGTGCTGGGTCACGCGTGCAATAGATTTTAAGTGCAATAATTACAAGTGCAGTTAGACCATGGCCGGAAGCTGTTAATCCACTCTCCTCTCTTCTTCTTCACACAGGTATTTAATCCATCCATCCGTTTGTGTGCTGTCTGATAAGTGTGAACAGAGTCATATTCTCTAGCAACATTTTCCCATGGTATTTAATTGTTTGGTCCTGCATCTTTTTGTCTTTTTGTTTTGTTTCTATTTTAAAATGTTCAAAGCCTTCTCTTTCACTGGTTTATGGCCTCTGTGTTTATCTTACATAGCATTGCCTGCTCTAGCCCAGTGCTAATTGGCTAATTACTCAGTATGACCAACTGGTGCTGGCCTCTAGCAGACATTTCATTTCATATATATTCAGCTCTGGCTGGGAATAGCACGCGTGCTGGGTCACGCGTGCAATAGATTTTAAGTGCAATAATTACAAGTGCAGTTAGACCATGGCCGGAAGCTGTTAATCCACTCTCCTCTCTTCTTCTTCACACAGGTATTTAATCCATCCATCCGTTTGTGTGCTGTCTGATAAGTGTGAACAGAGTCATATTCTCTAGCAACATTTTCCCATGGTATTTAATTGTTTGGTCCTGCATCTTTTTGTCTTTTTGTTTTGTTTCTATTTTAAAATGTTCAAAGCCTTCTCTTTCACTGGTTTATGGCCTCTGTGTTTATCTTACATAGCATTGCCTGCTCTAGCCCAGTGCTAATTGGCTAATTACTCAGTATGACCAACTGGTGCTGGCCTCTAGCAGACATTTCATTTCATATATATTCAGCTCTGGCTGGGAATAGCACGCGTGCTGGGTCACGCGTGCAATAGATTTTAAGTGCAATAATTACAAGTGCAGTTAGACCATGGCCGGAAGCTGTTAATCCACTCTCCTCTCTTCTTCTTCACACAGGTATTTAATCCATCCATCCGTTTGTGTGCTGTCTGATAAGTGTGAACAGAGTCATATTCTCTAGCAACATTTTCCCATGGTATTTAATTGTTTGGTCCTGCATCTTTTTGTCTTTTTGTTTTGTTTCTATTTTAAAATGTTCAAAGCCTTCTCTTTCACTGGTTTATGGCCTCTGTGTTTATCTTACATAGCATTGCCTGCTCTAGCCCAGTGCTAATTGGCTAATTACTCAGTATGACCAACTGGTGCTGGCCTCTAGCAGACATTTCATTTCATATATATTCAGCTCTGGCTGGGAATAGCACGCGTGCTGGGTCACGCGTGCAATAGATTTTAAGTGCAATAATTACAAGTGCAGTTAGACCATGGCCGGAAGCTGTTAATCCACTCTCCTCTCTTCTTCTTCACACAGGTATTTAATCCATCCATCCGTTTGTGTGCTGTCTGATAAGTGTGAACAGAGTCATATTCTCTAGCAACATTTTCCCATGGTATTTAATTGTTTGGTCCTGCATCTTTTTGTCTTTTTGTTTTGTTTCTATTTTAAAATGTTCAAAGCCTTCTCTTTCACTGGTTTATGGCCTCTGTGTTTATCTTACATAGCATTGCCTGCTCTAGCCCAGTGCTAATTGGCTAATTACTCAGTATGACCAACTGGTGCTGGCCTCTAGCAGACATTTCATTTCATATATATTCAGCTCTGGCTGGGAATAGCACGCGTGCTGGGTCACGCGTGCAATAGATTTTAAGTGCAATAATTACAAGTGCAGTTAGACCATGGCCGGAAGCTGTTAATCCACTCTCCTCTCTTCTTCTTCACACAGGTATTTAATCCATCCATCCGTTTGTGTGCTGTCTGATAAGTGTGAACAGAGTCATATTCTCTAGCAACATTTTCCCATGGTATTTAATTGTTTGGTCCTGCATCTTTTTGTCTTTTTGTTTTGTTTCTATTTTAAAATGTTCAAAGCCTTCTCTTTCACTGGTTTATGGCCTCTGTGTTTATCTTACATAGCATTGCCTGCTCTAGCCCAGTGCTAATTGGCTAATTACTCAGTATGACCAACTGGTGCTGGCCTCTAGCAGACATTTCATTTCATATATATTCAGCTCTGGCTGGGAATAGCACGCGTGCTGGGTCACGCGTGCAATAGATTTTAAGTGCAATAATTACAAGTGCAGTTAGACCATGGCCGGAAGCTGTTAATCCACTCTCCTCTCTTCTTCTTCACACAGGTATTTAATCCATCCATCCGTTTGTGTGCTGTCTGATAAGTGTGAACAGAGTCATATTCTCTAGCAACATTTTCCCATGGTATTTAATTGTTTGGTCCTGCATCTTTTTGTCTTTTTGTTTTGTTTCTATTTTAAAATGTTCAAAGCCTTCTCTTTCACTGGTTTATGGCCTCTGTGTTTATCTTACATAGCATTGCCTGCTCTAGCCCAGTGCTAATTGGCTAATTACTCAGTATGACCAACTGGTGCTGGCCTCTAGCAGACATTTCATTTCATATATATTCAGCTCTGGCTGGGAATAGCACGCGTGCTGGGTCACGCGTGCAATAGATTTTAAGTGCAATAATTACAAGTGCAGTTAGACCATGGCCGGAAGCTGTTAATCCACTCTCCTCTCTTCTTCTTCACACAGGTATTTAATCCATCCATCCGTTTGTGTGCTGTCTGATAAGTGTGAACAGAGTCATATTCTCTAGCAACATTTTCCCATGGTATTTAATTGTTTGGTCCTGCATCTTTTTGTCTTTTTGTTTTGTTTCTATTTTAAAATGTTCAAAGCCTTCTCTTTCACTGGTTTATGGCCTCTGTGTTTATCTTACATAGCATTGCCTGCTCTAGCCCAGTGCTAATTGGCTAATTACTCAGTATGACCAACTGGTGCTGGCCTCTAGCAGACATTTCATTTCATATATATTCAGCTCTGGCTGGGAATAGCACGCGTGCTGGGTCACGCGTGCAATAGATTTTAAGTGCAATAATTACAAGTGCAGTTAGACCATGGCCGGAAGCTGTTAATCCACTCTCCTCTCTTCTTCTTCACACAGGTATTTAATCCATCCATCCGTTTGTGTGCTGTCTGATAAGTGTGAACAGAGTCATATTCTCTAGCAACATTTTCCCATGGTATTTAATTGTTTGGTCCTGCATCTTTTTGTCTTTTTGTTTTGTTTCTATTTTAAAATGTTCAAAGCCTTCTCTTTCACTGGTTTATGGCCTCTGTGTTTATCTTACATAGCATTGCCTGCTCTAGCCCAGTGCTAATTGGCTAATTACTCAGTATGACCAACTGGTGCTGGCCTCTAGCAGACATTTCATTTCATATATATTCAGCTCTGGCTGGGAATAGCACGCGTGCTGGGTCACGCGTGCAATAGATTTTAAGTGCAATAATTACAAGTGCAGTTAGACCATGGCCGGAAGCTGTTAATCCACTCTCCTCTCTTCTTCTTCACACAGGTATTTAATCCATCCATCCGTTTGTGTGCTGTCTGATAAGTGTGAACAGAGTCATATTCTCTAGCAACATTTTCCCATGGTATTTAATTGTTTGGTCCTGCATCTTTTTGTCTTTTTGTTTTGTTTCTATTTTAAAATGTTCAAAGCCTTCTCTTTCACTGGTTTATGGCCTCTGTGTTTATCTTACATAGCATTGCCTGCTCTAGCCCAGTGCTAATTGGCTAATTACTCAGTATGACCAACTGGTGCTGGCCTCTAGCAGACATTTCATTTCATATATATTCAGCTCTGGCTGGGAATAGCACGCGTGCTGGGTCACGCGTGCAATAGATTTTAAGTGCAATAATTACAAGTGCAGTTAGACCATGGCCGGAAGCTGTTAATCCACTCTCCTCTCTTCTTCTTCACACAGGTATTTAATCCATCCATCCGTTTGTGTGCTGTCTGATAAGTGTGAACAGAGTCATATTCTCTAGCAACATTTTCCCATGGTATTTAATTGTTTGGTCCTGCATCTTTTTGTCTTTTTGTTTTGTTTCTATTTTAAAATGTTCAAAGCCTTCTCTTTCACTGGTTTATGGCCTCTGTGTTTATCTTACATAGCATTGCCTGCTCTAGCCCAGTGCTAATTGGCTAATTACTCAGTATGACCAACTGGTGCTGGCCTCTAGCAGACATTTCATTTCATATATATTCAGCTCTGGCTGGGAATAGCACGCGTGCTGGGTCACGCGTGCAATAGATTTTAAGTGCAATAATTACAAGTGCAGTTAGACCATGGCCGGAAGCTGTTAATCCACTCTCCTCTCTTCTTCTTCACACAGGTATTTAATCCATCCATCCGTTTGTGTGCTGTCTGATAAGTGTGAACAGAGTCATATTCTCTAGCAACATTTTCCCATGGTATTTAATTGTTTGGTCCTGCATCTTTTTGTCTTTTTGTTTTGTTTCTATTTTAAAATGTTCAAAGCCTTCTCTTTCACTGGTTTATGGCCTCTGTGTTTATCTTACATAGCATTGCCTGCTCTAGCCCAGTGCTAATTGGCTAATTACTCAGTATGACCAACTGGTGCTGGCCTCTAGCAGACATTTCATTTCATATATATTCAGCTCTGGCTGGGAATAGCACGCGTGCTGGGTCACGCGTGCAATAGATTTTAAGTGCAATAATTACAAGTGCAGTTAGACCATGGCCGGAAGCTGTTAATCCACTCTCCTCTCTTCTTCTTCACACAGGTATTTAATCCATCCATCCGTTTGTGTGCTGTCTGATAAGTGTGAACAGAGTCATATTCTCTAGCAACATTTTCCCATGGTATTTAATTGTTTGGTCCTGCATCTTTTTGTCTTTTTGTTTTGTTTCTATTTTAAAATGTTCAAAGCCTTCTCTTTCACTGGTTTATGGCCTCTGTGTTTATCTTACATAGCATTGCCTGCTCTAGCCCAGTGCTAATTGGCTAATTACTCAGTATGACCAACTGGTGCTGGCCTCTAGCAGACATTTCATTTCATATATATTCAGCTCTGGCTGGGAATAGCACGCGTGCTGGGTCACGCGTGCAATAGATTTTAAGTGCAATAATTACAAGTGCAGTTAGACCATGGCCGGAAGCTGTTAATCCACTCTCCTCTCTTCTTCTTCACACAGGTATTTAATCCATCCATCCGTTTGTGTGCTGTCTGATAAGTGTGAACAGAGTCATATTCTCTAGCAACATTTTCCCATGGTATTTAATTGTTTGGTCCTGCATCTTTTTGTCTTTTTGTTTTGTTTCTATTTTAAAATGTTCAAAGCCTTCTCTTTCACTGGTTTATGGCCTCTGTGTTTATCTTACATAGCATTGCCTGCTCTAGCCCAGTGCTAATTGGCTAATTACTCAGTATGACCAACTGGTGCTGGCCTCTAGCAGACATTTCATTTCATATATATTCAGCTCTGGCTGGGAATAGCACGCGTGCTGGGTCACGCGTGCAATAGATTTTAAGTGCAATAATTACAAGTGCAGTTAGACCATGGCCGGAAGCTGTTAATCCACTCTCCTCTCTTCTTCTTCACACAGGTATTTAATCCATCCATCCGTTTGTGTGCTGTCTGATAAGTGTGAACAGAGTCATATTCTCTAGCAACATTTTCCCATGGTATTTAATTGTTTGGTCCTGCATCTTTTTGTCTTTTTGTTTTGTTTCTATTTTAAAATGTTCAAAGCCTTCTCTTTCACTGGTTTATGGCCTCTGTGTTTATCTTACATAGCATTGCCTGCTCTAGCCCAGTGCTAATTGGCTAATTACTCAGTATGACCAACTGGTGCTGGCCTCTAGCAGACATTTCATTTCATATATATTCAGCTCTGGCTGGGAATAGCACGCGTGCTGGGTCACGCGTGCAATAGATTTTAAGTGCAATAATTACAAGTGCAGTTAGACCATGGCCGGAAGCTGTTAATCCACTCTCCTCTCTTCTTCTTCACACAGGTATTTAATCCATCCATCCGTTTGTGTGCTGTCTGATAAGTGTGAACAGAGTCATATTCTCTAGCAACATTTTCCCATGGTATTTAATTGTTTGGTCCTGCATCTTTTTGTCTTTTTGTTTTGTTTCTATTTTAAAATGTTCAAAGCCTTCTCTTTCACTGGTTTATGGCCTCTGTGTTTATCTTACATAGCATTGCCTGCTCTAGCCCAGTGCTAATTGGCTAATTACTCAGTATGACCAACTGGTGCTGGCCTCTAGCAGACATTTCATTTCATATATATTCAGCTCTGGCTGGGAATAGCACGCGTGCTGGGTCACGCGTGCAATAGATTTTAAGTGCAATAATTACAAGTGCAGTTAGACCATGGCCGGAAGCTGTTAATCCACTCTCCTCTCTTCTTCTTCACACAGGTATTTAATCCATCCATCCGTTTGTGTGCTGTCTGATAAGTGTGAACAGAGTCATATTCTCTAGCAACATTTTCCCATGGTATTTAATTGTTTGGTCCTGCATCTTTTTGTCTTTTTGTTTTGTTTCTATTTTAAAATGTTCAAAGCCTTCTCTTTCACTGGTTTATGGCCTCTGTGTTTATCTTACATAGCATTGCCTGCTCTAGCCCAGTGCTAATTGGCTAATTACTCAGTATGACCAACTGGTGCTGGCCTCTAGCAGACATTTCATTTCATATATATTCAGCTCTGGCTGGGAATAGCACGCGTGCTGGGTCACGCGTGCAATAGATTTTAAGTGCAATAATTACAAGTGCAGTTAGACCATGGCCGGAAGCTGTTAATCCACTCTCCTCTCTTCTTCTTCACACAGGTATTTAATCCATCCATCCGTTTGTGTGCTGTCTGATAAGTGTGAACAGAGTCATATTCTCTAGCAACATTTTCCCATGGTATTTAATTGTTTGGTCCTGCATCTTTTTGTCTTTTTGTTTTGTTTCTATTTTAAAATGTTCAAAGCCTTCTCTTTCACTGGTTTATGGCCTCTGTGTTTATCTTACATAGCATTGCCTGCTCTAGCCCAGTGCTAATTGGCTAATTACTCAGTATGACCAACTGGTGCTGGCCTCTAGCAGACATTTCATTTCATATATATTCAGCTCTGGCTGGGAATAGCACGCGTGCTGGGTCACGCGTGCAATAGATTTTAAGTGCAATAATTACAAGTGCAGTTAGACCATGGCCGGAAGCTGTTAATCCACTCTCCTCTCTTCTTCTTCACACAGGTATTTAATCCATCCATCCGTTTGTGTGCTGTCTGATAAGTGTGAACAGAGTCATATTCTCTAGCAACATTTTCCCATGGTATTTAATTGTTTGGTCCTGCATCTTTTTGTCTTTTTGTTTTGTTTCTATTTTAAAATGTTCAAAGCCTTCTCTTTCACTGGTTTATGGCCTCTGTGTTTATCTTACATAGCATTGCCTGCTCTAGCCCAGTGCTAATTGGCTAATTACTCAGTATGACCAACTGGTGCTGGCCTCTAGCAGACATTTCATTTCATATATATTCAGCTCTGGCTGGGAATAGCACGCGTGCTGGGTCACGCGTGCAATAGATTTTAAGTGCAATAATTACAAGTGCAGTTAGACCATGGCCGGAAGCTGTTAATCCACTCTCCTCTCTTCTTCTTCACACAGGTATTTAATCCATCCATCCGTTTGTGTGCTGTCTGATAAGTGTGAACAGAGTCATATTCTCTAGCAACATTTTCCCATGGTATTTAATTGTTTGGTCCTGCATCTTTTTGTCTTTTTGTTTTGTTTCTATTTTAAAATGTTCAAAGCCTTCTCTTTCACTGGTTTATGGCCTCTGTGTTTATCTTACATAGCATTGCCTGCTCTAGCCCAGTGCTAATTGGCTAATTACTCAGTATGACCAACTGGTGCTGGCCTCTAGCAGACATTTCATTTCATATATATTCAGCTCTGGCTGGGAATAGCACGCGTGCTGGGTCACGCGTGCAATAGATTTTAAGTGCAATAATTACAAGTGCAGTTAGACCATGGCCGGAAGCTGTTAATCCACTCTCCTCTCTTCTTCTTCACACAGGTATTTAATCCATCCATCCGTTTGTGTGCTGTCTGATAAGTGTGAACAGAGTCATATTCTCTAGCAACATTTTCCCATGGTATTTAATTGTTTGGTCCTGCATCTTTTTGTCTTTTTGTTTTGTTTCTATTTTAAAATGTTCAAAGCCTTCTCTTTCACTGGTTTATGGCCTCTGTGTTTATCTTACATAGCATTGCCTGCTCTAGCCCAGTGCTAATTGGCTAATTACTCAGTATGACCAACTGGTGCTGGCCTCTAGCAGACATTTCATTTCATATATATTCAGCTCTGGCTGGGAATAGCACGCGTGCTGGGTCACGCGTGCAATAGATTTTAAGTGCAATAATTACAAGTGCAGTTAGACCATGGCCGGAAGCTGTTAATCCACTCTCCTCTCTTCTTCTTCACACAGGTATTTAATCCATCCATCCGTTTGTGTGCTGTCTGATAAGTGTGAACAGAGTCATATTCTCTAGCAACATTTTCCCATGGTATTTAATTGTTTGGTCCTGCATCTTTTTGTCTTTTTGTTTTGTTTCTATTTTAAAATGTTCAAAGCCTTCTCTTTCACTGGTTTATGGCCTCTGTGTTTATCTTACATAGCATTGCCTGCTCTAGCCCAGTGCTAATTGGCTAATTACTCAGTATGACCAACTGGTGCTGGCCTCTAGCAGACATTTCATTTCATATATATTCAGCTCTGGCTGGGAATAGCACGCGTGCTGGGTCACGCGTGCAATAGATTTTAAGTGCAATAATTACAAGTGCAGTTAGACCATGGCCGGAAGCTGTTAATCCACTCTCCTCTCTTCTTCTTCACACAGGTATTTAATCCATCCATCCGTTTGTGTGCTGTCTGATAAGTGTGAACAGAGTCATATTCTCTAGCAACATTTTCCCATGGTATTTAATTGTTTGGTCCTGCATCTTTTTGTCTTTTTGTTTTGTTTCTATTTTAAAATGTTCAAAGCCTTCTCTTTCACTGGTTTATGGCCTCTGTGTTTATCTTACATAGCATTGCCTGCTCTAGCCCAGTGCTAATTGGCTAATTACTCAGTATGACCAACTGGTGCTGGCCTCTAGCAGACATTTCATTTCATATATATTCAGCTCTGGCTGGGAATAGCACGCGTGCTGGGTCACGCGTGCAATAGATTTTAAGTGCAATAATTACAAGTGCAGTTAGACCATGGCCGGAAGCTGTTAATCCACTCTCCTCTCTTCTTCTTCACACAGGTATTTAATCCATCCATCCGTTTGTGTGCTGTCTGATAAGTGTGAACAGAGTCATATTCTCTAGCAACATTTTCCCATGGTATTTAATTGTTTGGTCCTGCATCTTTTTGTCTTTTTGTTTTGTTTCTATTTTAAAATGTTCAAAGCCTTCTCTTTCACTGGTTTATGGCCTCTGTGTTTATCTTACATAGCATTGCCTGCTCTAGCCCAGTGCTAATTGGCTAATTACTCAGTATGACCAACTGGTGCTGGCCTCTAGCAGACATTTCATTTCATATATATTCAGCTCTGGCTGGGAATAGCACGCGTGCTGGGTCACGCGTGCAATAGATTTTAAGTGCAATAATTACAAGTGCAGTTAGACCATGGCCGGAAGCTGTTAATCCACTCTCCTCTCTTCTTCTTCACACAGGTATTTAATCCATCCATCCGTTTGTGTGCTGTCTGATAAGTGTGAACAGAGTCATATTCTCTAGCAACATTTTCCCATGGTATTTAATTGTTTGGTCCTGCATCTTTTTGTCTTTTTGTTTTGTTTCTATTTTAAAATGTTCAAAGCCTTCTCTTTCACTGGTTTATGGCCTCTGTGTTTATCTTACATAGCATTGCCTGCTCTAGCCCAGTGCTAATTGGCTAATTACTCAGTATGACCAACTGGTGCTGGCCTCTAGCAGACATTTCATTTCATATATATTCAGCTCTGGCTGGGAATAGCACGCGTGCTGGGTCACGCGTGCAATAGATTTTAAGTGCAATAATTACAAGTGCAGTTAGACCATGGCCGGAAGCTGTTAATCCACTCTCCTCTCTTCTTCTTCACACAGGTATTTAATCCATCCATCCGTTTGTGTGCTGTCTGATAAGTGTGAACAGAGTCATATTCTCTAGCAACATTTTCCCATGGTATTTAATTGTTTGGTCCTGCATCTTTTTGTCTTTTTGTTTTGTTTCTATTTTAAAATGTTCAAAGCCTTCTCTTTCACTGGTTTATGGCCTCTGTGTTTATCTTACATAGCATTGCCTGCTCTAGCCCAGTGCTAATTGGCTAATTACTCAGTATGACCAACTGGTGCTGGCCTCTAGCAGACATTTCATTTCATATATATTCAGCTCTGGCTGGGAATAGCACGCGTGCTGGGTCACGCGTGCAATAGATTTTAAGTGCAATAATTACAAGTGCAGTTAGACCATGGCCGGAAGCTGTTAATCCACTCTCCTCTCTTCTTCTTCACACAGGTATTTAATCCATCCATCCGTTTGTGTGCTGTCTGATAAGTGTGAACAGAGTCATATTCTCTAGCAACATTTTCCCATGGTATTTA